>NC_068937.1:119533880-119874616 GCF_016801865.2 Culex pipiens pallens
TTTTTATATAATGTTTCTAAGCATATTTACAGAAGAATTGTATATGGGCCATTCACAAATTCCGTCAGTTAAGTTTGTATGCAACTCGAAAAAAGTAGGTATTTTATGAAACTTGTTGAACAAATCAAAATAGACCAATTTTTACAAGGGGAAAAAAAATCTAAAACTTTCAAAAATGTAATCACTTGGTTACTGGATGACCCCTTTATGATAAACTGATTTACGTGAGGGTTCATTCTAATACAACGCAACGATTTTTTTTCATCCCACACTTTTATGTAGGCAAAATTACAGTGACATTCACTAAACAATAAAAATCACGTAAATCGATTGTTTTTTTTTTTACAAACTTTTGTCACTTTGTTGTTGGACGAACCCTTGCCTAAATAAGTTGTATACTAGAGTGTAACAAAAATGACTTTTTGGCGGGCATTCAAGGGTTCGTTCCGGTGGGCATACTAAGCCCAAATCCAAAATATGAGCTTGATTGGACGTAACAGGAGCTGGCGCTCCGCCCTTCAATTTTAAATGGGATTTAACCCGTAAAAAAAGTTTTTTTCAAAAATGTAACTTTTTGAGGCATTTTGGCCACTGAAGCGTTTATTTTCAACATCATTGGCGTGTTGGCCAGATCCTTGCGTATCTTTTGGTATGTATAACATTGAAATTTGGAGCAATCTGGAGCTCGGTACAGGCCTTCAAAGTTAGGCATTTTTTCAAAAAATCGGTCCCGGCAAAAAAGATTTGCGTCGCGCCTCGCGACGCCCTAGACGCCATTTGATTTTGCCGGGGCCGATTTTTCGAAAAAATGCCAAACTTTGAAGGCCTGTACCGAGCTCCAGAGTGCTCCAAATTTCGATGTTATATATACCAAAAGATGCGCAAGGATCTGGCCAACACGCCAATGATGTTGAAAATAAACGCTTCAGTGGCCAAAATGCCTCAAAAAGTGACATTTTTGAAAACAACTTTTTTACGGGTTAAATCCCATTTAAAATTGAAGGGCGGAGCGCCAGCTCCAGTTACGTCCAATTAAGCTCATATTTTGGATTTGGGCTTAGTATGCCCACCGGAACAAACCCTTGAATGCCCGCCAAAAAGTAATTTTTGTTACATCCTATTGTATACAACGTTTAGTTGCTCGCAATTAAAAATGTAAACGCAGGTAAACAGTTTTATTATTTCCCCAAATTTAATTTAAAAAGCTCAAATGTCAACAAAATAAGTTACGTTGTTTGCAGATCACCCCTCAGGGGCCATCAACAAACGATATGGGCACTTTATTTATATATTTCAGCCCTCCTGAAAACTAACATGGGCGGGCCAATCAATTCACATGTCCTTGTACTGTCTATTAATGTCTTATAATAAAATACTAACCTACAGTTGTTCAAACTAACAAAAACTATGATCTATTTTGAAACTAAAATTTCGTGACGTTGCAACGCAACGAAAAACCCTGTTTTCAAAAACAGAGCGTTGCAACGTCACGAAATGTGAGTGGTCTTTAAAAATCGAGGTTTGATTTTTTCGAAAAACTAATAATTGCATTCGATTTGTTTGCCAATTTTACACTTAAAATGGAAGAAGAACACCAAACTTGCCGTTTAACAGAGCAGAGTTAATGGCGAAACATGAATTGGGTCAGGATTGAGAAAAAGTCACGCGTTGCAACGTCACGCTACATATTCCCTTCTCAAAAATAGAATATTCGCTTCAAATAATGTTACAACATTGTTTCTTATAGGAAATTCAATGTTCTTTCCGAATCTGTAATAACATATGTACCTTTTCAATGTATTTTTTGAGTTACAGCCGAAATACTGAAAAAAGAAAAGTCAAAGCGTTGCAACGTCACAGCGGAATGTATCAAATACAGTTGTTTTGCAATCTTAAGTTAAAACCAGAGGCGACGCGTGGCCAAAATGTTTACCGGTCCAAAAAATCTTTCCAGTAATTTTATTTTTTTTTTAGCGCTTTTTACATCGTAGTTTTCTATAATTAGCTTATACTAATAAAAGAAAATAAAAAGATTTAAAATAGAAATTACGATCCATGGTTTCAACATTATCATGAAAAAAGTGTTTTAAAATGCATAAAACACCTGTCCAGTTCTTTTTCAATAATTAGTTTCGAAAAAATCTTAAAATTGACGAAAAAATGATCATTTTTGAAAAAAAAAGTTTTTGAGGTGCTGTACAACGGAATTTCATAAAAATTCAAAACATTTTCAAACGAACCCAAACATGCTAAATATGATTACACCGTCCAACAAAATTTCTGCGCAGGCTCAACTCGAGTGGAAACATGAAGTTTGGGGTCCCCAGAAACACGTGCATTTTGAATTTCTCAAAAATACTTTGACTGGGCCGAATGGTTATTCTCCAAAGTTTGCTATAATAGCTTATAGGACCTTGCATTGGTGCTAAAATGTATAGATTAAAGTTTCAAGTGTGTTTACAATCATTAGATTGTGCGATTCATCAACAACCTAATAAGTTTGCTAGGAAATTAAAACAAGCGCTCAGTGCACTACTAATTGCACCAAAGGTAAACAAAGCTTCTTATCGACACTTTCGAAACGAGGTTAGCCGATAAGAGCCGTCGATACCGTTGATTCCGGCTCAGACACCTCTCATGCGATACAAATCCTGCTTCGATATCAGTGGAACGCCCTGTCTATCAAGCCGTTGACTAACTGTCGAATGCATTTCTTGCCAGCCCAATAGAAATCGTTATCATTTATTTACGTCACCGTCGCGTCGATTCCGAGTAAATGAAATGCCCAAACCAAACATGGAATGCATGCTGGCATGTTCTGGACAAGCTCAACCAAAGCATTTCCGTCTAACCTTGTCGATGACACCGTTACGTTGGGCAACTTTAGGTTTCAACGTGACTTGTTGGGTTCAACAACAACGAGACCATTTTAGGACTTTTAACACAGGCATGATTTGAAAAATATTTTCCAACCAGTCATTAAAGATTCTTGATCTTGCATCTGTCCGCTAAATTAGTTTCCAAGTGGTTTTCGAACGATGATCACTCAAAATCACCCAACTAAACGGTTTCAGCTGTTTCACAAGCTGTCCGCACACCGTTCCGAAAACGTACAGGTTCTCCGAACCGTTGCGGTTTGTAAATATTGAACGCCCGAAGCTTCGAGGTTTAACGCTGCGCTGCTATGATGCAGATAACGCACAGTTCCCGCGCTGTCCAACAGTCAGCCAAAGAACCGTCCCCAACCCTGCCCCGTACGTACACCTCGTAGAGTTCAATAAACCAAAGTGATGGTCGATATTTGAACAGCAGTGGGCTCGGATTCTAAACGCACTTTGGAACCAAGTCCCAAGCTTTGATAAAACGCCTCCGGCCAAAAGCACACCGAAAATCCGGATTTACGAGAGAGTGCCCTCAAAATGCGCTCGATTTGGTTTCGTCTTTGCGTCGGGTGAGGTGTTTCGGGCCTCAAACTCTCTTATCACCTTTGTTCAACAGAGCTCTGGAAACGATTCCAGTTCAGTTTGTTGACCTTCTCCCGGTGGCTATTAGGTGGATGAATCACTTTCCAATCGGAGAAGGAGGACATCAATTTTTGCAGAACTTGACAAAAGTGGTCACACTCAGACGACGACGACGACGGGAGAATCTTAATCCGGTGATACTTCAGGGTTCGTTCTTTGGGGCGTTATGAAAGGGGACCGGCTGAGAATGTCACTTCCGATTGTTTTATCGTGTTAGGCAGTTCTACTTCATCATACTTTTAAAAGTGGTGGGTGGTCTTAAGAGATGGTGCAATGAAAGAGAACACTTCTTTGAAGTTGAGTCTGGAGTTTGATTTGGGATGTCTGGGCTATACGCTGAGGGATTAATAGAGAAAATTAACTTTTCTTGACACAAATTTTGAGACTTTTCTTTTAAATTCAATTTATTTATTTTTTTCTGTCATCTCAACAATTATTAAAGCTGTCACAAACATATGTTTACCTTTATAAATTTTCCGAGGAATCCGATAAAAATATTTTCAGACATAGGCTCTTTGGTCCAGACACGGTCAAAACCTTTTTTGCGTCTAAGACAGCTAAAATTGGATGAAATGATGCGGAGATATGATTTTAAAAAATAGTGATTTTTGCGAAAAATTACGCAATTTTTTTAACCACCCTAGCACGATTTAGGTCACCCTAATGGCCAAACAAAAAAAATCGGGTCTAATCATTTTGGCCAAGGTACCCAGAACATTTTTGAGCTCGATTTTTTTCGGTTTAGGCTCTTTTTAAATGGAATTGCTATAGGTATAGTTAATTTTGAAAGTAAGTTTTAAAAATCATTTTTCATTTATCAATTTGTCAGTATTCACAAGCATTCTATTTGTTTTCAATGCATTTAAATGAGAATGCATGCACCTTTTTGCGGTATTCTACACCGAAATTTTTCAAAAATTTAAAGATTTTTTTAATAAACCCAAACATGATAAAAATGATTCTAAATGCAGGAGAATGCGTTATAATTGATTTCAGCAGATTGCACTTTAATTTTCATACAAATTTTGAAGTTTTCAAAAAATATTTTTTACCTCTGATTTTACGGGCCGATTTTGAAGAAGGGAGTTGACAAAAACTTTTAAAAATATTTGTACCAGCCCTAGTAAATAAATAATTAAAATAAATTTAGTTCATAAATAAAAATTATAACATAAATCTGTGCCAAATGAAATCCACTTAATCCAAAGTTTTTTTTAAGATCCAATAAACATAGGGAATCCCAATGAATATAAAACATAAAAAAAACTCTGGAGATGAACCTTAAATATTACAATACGTTCTCATCACGATTTAAGACGACGTTCTCATCACGATTTAAATTTTAAGTGCATATAAAGCTAACGAGCTAACGATTTTTTTTTCTAACAAATATGGTTGGAATTCACAATTTTTCCCACAGTTTTATTTTTTTACGTTTTGATTAATTTATTTAAGTATTTATTTTCATTAGTTTAATTTTTTATTGATAGTTTCTGGCTGCATTTTTGCTGTTCATTTTTATAATTCTACAGTGACTCTGCAAATAGGAGCGGCCGTGGCTGACTGGTTACGGTGTTCGCTTTGTAAGCGAATGGTCCTGGGTTCGATTCCCATCTGCTCCCAACGAGAAAATATTGGAATTATAAATCTTGAAACTCTGAACATCAGCCGGACCCTAAGCTGACAGTTTTCGTAAGTTGCGCGTATTCACCGACAGATGGCCAGTGGGCCTCGTCGGATCCGCCCATTAATTACGCAACTCAAAATTTGCATGGGAAACTTTTTTTTCGTGACGGCTTTCGCGGCACGCTCCTTTCAACTGTTCCAGACTAACATTTGGACGAGGCGTATCTCTAAACAAGTTTTTTTCAAAAATGATTCCAAACTGCTTATTTTGTCGTTTTAAACCGAAACGAGGCAAAAATATTTTTTATTAAAACTATTCGCCATTTTCAAAAAATTGTCTAGATAATATCAAAGGCCGCCATCTTAGGCCCACTGGGCCCACAAAAAGAGGTACGCTCAGTTTGTATGGGAGCTGTCAACATGCTCGCGGGCTGCTGATCATGAACGAAAAATCAAACTCGCTCGAGTCGGGGTTCGATCCCCCGTCCTTTGGATTGGTAAGCAAAAATGCTAACCACTAGGCCATCACGGCTTAGTGAGCTATGACTGGAATTAGGAATACTGTTACTATCAACTATATACGCGCTGGGTCCTTGTCCATTTGGCAAGGGTTCGGAAGTTCTAAATAACGTTTGAACCCGATTGGTGCAAACGTTCTTCAGGGCGGGGCTTGTTGATAAAGCTGAAGTACCTCACGCTCGGCTAGCCAGCGTAGAAATGGGTCACCGAAGCTCGGCAGAGCTAACACCTTCCAAATGCCTATGCGAGTTATTTGCATGTAGGGGAAATTCTCGTATGTTTGGCAGGTTAAGCACTCGCTCCTAATTCCATCCAATTTGCTGATTTTCACTATTTAAACAACTAATTTTGCAAAACTTTTGATAGAAACTTGCTTGCTCACTTCTCATTGAGCTATTTATCACTCGATTTCAGTTGAAAACGCTTTTAATTAGCTTTAATTGAATGTCAAAGTTCTGACCTGCCAACATTAGAGGCACGCTGGAATTAAATGCTGTTCCCCTATAGAGTGTAGATCTAAAAATAAAATACATGGAAACAACTCAATTTGTAAGAAGTGACCGCGTGGTCCCGTTTGGTTGGTTGCACACACACACACACACACACACTACAGTGACTCTGCAAATGTTTTTCTCTTTTTTTTTATATAAACATAAAATCATTAACATGTAAGTCGCAAGAAAGTGTGACAAAGCGACAAGTGTGAGTAAAACAAAAAGCTTTAGACCGAAGCCCACCCAGAGGCGAGTTTAGGACTAAGAGGGTTAGTAAAAATATGCAGATTTTTGCGATTAGCCAACACGATACAAGATCTGTCCAGTATACCGGTACTTTTTTTCTCGGGCAATATTTGAAAGATTTTCTTCTCTATGACCTGGTGCGTACTAAATTTAACAATGTTCTTATAGGAGTAGAGGGTGACGATTCTCGAGATTTTCAATTTCCCGGGAATCGAGAGTTGAATTTGGCCATTTCCCGGGAATTCCCGGGACCCGGGAGTGATTTTTTTACTATGCCAATAGCGGAAATAATTTAAAAGGAAATGTGATGATATTTTTTCTTTTCCATCAATTAAGTTACTTTTAATTCATACTTATTCTATAAAACGTTAACTTCAGTATCCTCTTTATCTTATGAACTATATCTACCATTTGATTTTTTTTCTGAATCTTCAAATACAAGATCGTTTCTTGTGCTTTTTGGGAATCAAAATTGTAGTTTAAAATGTTAACGAATCTTTATTCGAACTGAGTGATTTTTCAAAAGTTTCACAAGCTTGTTGCATGAACTTCTTTTTAGATTTTTGTGAAGTAAAAAATTAAAGCTAATTTATAATTTCCCTGTGTCGGGATTTTTGTAATATGATAAACAACTACTCAAAACATCAATTTAAACTTGTTTTTTTTTCTTTGTAAGGTCAACTGTAAATATTCATTGAAGAAATATTTACAGTTATCAGGGAAAACTCGAATGTTCACAGTTGGTGGACCTAAACTTTACAAAGATTGACAGAGTGTTTTTTTTTTCAAAGTATAATTGAATATGGAGGTTGACGTGAAACACAAAATTACTTTTTGACATCAAAAAGGAAATAACCTTGATACAGCGAAATTACCCTAGGGACTTAGAATTAAAAAAAAAGATTATGAGGATTGCTATGCTCGAGAGAGGATATGGAAATTGAACTTATTTTGAAAAAGCTTTTTCTTCTTAGAAATGATAAATAAAAATAATAAAAAAAAACTTAAGATTTCATTTCTGGGGTGTAACTGCTAAGTATGCTTCAAGATAAATTTGGGGTCCAATTTTTTTTAGCTTTTCTCAATTATAGTTATTGGAACTTTTGACAAGGTCAATTTTAAACTTTCTTAATAAGAAGATCAGAGAAGCATTGGTTTATTCGAACTTGGACATCGAACATTGAACTTCCAATGTACTAAACAATTTAGAATTTTTCAAATATTTTTCTGATTAGTTTATATAATTTTGCATCGAAATTTATAAGTATGCAATTTCCCGGGAGTCTCGACCGAATTTCCCGGGAATCGAGAGGTCCAAAAATGGTCGATTTCCCGGGAAATTTTTCCCGGGAATTTCCGCTCGTCACCCTCTATATAGGAGCAACAGCCTCCCAATGCTCTATCCGTTCTCACAAAAGTGCCCCCCGAAATCCTCGGTTTCCGCAATGTATCACAACAAAACAAATTTGAACGTTGCAAAAAGTGGAGACATTCCAAACAAAAAATAAAGCTTTCTACCCACCGCAGAGTGAAAAGATTGATGTCAATCCAGGAAATGTGTTTTCTTCTGAGCTTTTTTGATTTCAGCAAAGGCAGCAGCGCTAGGGAAAGACACGGCTGCGTGTAAAAAAAAAAAACAAAACTGAATGTGGATTCGGGATAAAAGTTACACTTCAGTTGCTCTGAATGGAATACAATTTTCAGATTGAAATATGGAGCAGAACGGTGGGGTGACTTTGGACAAACAATTTTCTTTTCAAATTCAAATTGAAGCAATTCTGTAAATGCATTTTATTTGTTTTTTTTTTCAGATATAAATTGGATCATTCAAACTCACAGCATTTTACAGGAACCTCCACTCTGTTACTCTTAGATTCACGTTACTCTTCGTCGTAGCTCCATCTGCTTTTTGCGTCAAGGAAACAGCTCTCGTTATGGCGTGATTTTATTTTTTCACTTTTGATACTTTTATTTCATTTTTTTTGGTTCGTTTGACATCACCCTTAAGAGGATTATACCGAGGAGCTGTTTCAGCGGTTCAGGTTGTGAATACGAGGCTTCAGTTGATTGGAGAGGCTAGAATAGCATACATTTTCAATTTGATCTCGTATTACTTTTCCGCGGATTTCAAGTGTCTTATTTTGTGGATTGAAAATTACAGTGATTTTCACATTTTTTTTTCGGTAAAAAAAATCACTTCAAGCGAAGTTTACTCCGTAAATATTGTGGTTTCGCGGGAGGGAAAATGCTTTCACTCCTCTTTTTTTTTTGCCAAATCGAGTGAGGCGATTTTTTTACTCATTCCGTGAAATTGCTCATTTTCAAACGATAATGATGATTACGAAACGACGGTGATAGCGAGCTTGCCGCGAAAACTTTTGATGGATGTGGAACTGTTTTTCCACGGTTTGTTTTTGCGCTCTACCCATGTTTACACTGCAAATGAATATTCAACAGGATGCACTGTATAAAAAATCGTCATCGTTTTTTTTCGGTTCGACTTTAATGCAACAAGTTTTGAAAGTTTTTTTTTGTGGCGCAAAGCGAGGCGCAATTTTTATGATTTTTGCTTTTTCTGCTGAAAATTTGAAGTGACGACGTGCGGGAAATAATTAGTGCGCACAGCATTTTGAAGAGCTTTTGCAGATTTTTTTTTTCAGTCATGACGACCAATTTTCGAGCGCAGCATTTCACTTGCTGGTTAGGTGTGACAGCAAAAAGAAATGAAGAAAAAAAAAGCTAGCGGCAACTCATTAGTGCTTTAAATTGATTGAAATGAAGCAGAGTACACTCAATTGTGGGATATGTTGGGGATGATATTTTTGAGTAGTGTTGATAACCGGGTTGGATTTAATCGTGATCTGTGCAGGAAAATCAACATTAGCCATATTTTTTACTATTTGCTTGCAATAGTAACACTGTTGAAACAAAGTATTTTAAAGACAATATAAAAAAAACAATGTGAAAAAATTACTTATGTTTTTAAACAAATGAAAAAAAGTTTCTGTTCTGTTTGTTGTTTTGTTGTTTTGTTGTTTTGTTGTTTTGTTGTTTTGTTGTTTTGTTGTTTTTTTGTTTTGTTGTTTTGTTGTTTTGTTGTTTTGTTGTTTTGTTGTTTTGTTGTTTTGTTGTTTTGTTGTTTTGTTGTTTTGTTGTTTTGTTGTTTTGTTGTTTTGTTGTTTTGTTGTTTTGTTGTTTTTTTGTTTTGTTGTTTTGTTGTTTTGTTGTTTTGTTGTTTTGTTGTTTTGTTGTTTTATTGTTTTGTTGTTTTGTTGTTTTGTTGTTTTGTTGTTTTGTTGATTTGTTGTTTTGTTGTTGTTGTTTTGTTGTTGTATCGATATATCTTTTTATTATTCTGAAAATTGTTCTGCGGGTTGGTTAGGGTATTGTTAGAGTATTGTTTGAATGTTATATTCAGGGTTGCCAAGTTTCCAGATAAATCTATGAATACCAGATTTTTCAAGTATCAGCCAGATTAAAGATTAAATATTATCTGTGCCAAATTTTGACAGATATGCCAGATTTTTAATTTTCTGCCAAATTAGAAAACAAAAATGATTAAAATAAACGATTATAATCAAAATCGAAAAATTTACTAAATATTTATTTTATTAAAAACTAAATTTTAATCTTTTTGAGGCCGAAGAATCAATTGAATCATCTCAATTCTACAAATTATTGAACTTACTCATATACTCTTTCCCCTTCCCTTTTAAAAATTGTAAGATTTTTGTCTGGCAGATTTTTCCAGATTTATTTTTCGGTACTTTGCCAGATTTTTTCAATTTTGTTCTGGTCGTCTATTTTATTGATTTATTGTTAATTTTTTAGTATTCTGCTTTAAAAATTTGAGAATGAATGCTGGTTAAATTCCAAGCCTTTTTTGATTTTTCTATAAGTTCGTCCCTTTATCCCAAATGTGTCACGGTCAATCGAAATGTATCGATTATGCAGCCAAAAACCGTCCGGAATCATTATCCTGCATAAATTTCCATTGATTGTTTAAATTCGCATATTTTTTTTTTTTCGTTCACCCGTTTGATCCCAAATTGTCCCGCATAAATATTTGTGAACGGTGGCCTTCAGCCGCCATCATCCCAGTGTTACGCAATTTAAATTGGTTCATTCTGGGGATTTTAATCCGTTTTCGTTGATAAAACCCAGGGTTTGATGCTAGTGGTATTGAGCTGACCGGAGGTTGGGCAAAAAATTGATTATCAATTACTAACCGTCAATTCGTTTGGAATTCATCGTGGTCTTTAAATCACATTGTGAAAATTTAATAAATATCTTAAACTTTCAACTTTTCTGTTTAATTTTTTATTGTAAAAAAAAACAGCAATTTCAATCATGATCGCAAATCCAATTTAAATTCGTTTCCCACTCAAAATCCAACAGTTTTGCGGTTCACCGCAAAACGTTCCAGTGCTGCCAAGTAATTTGCCGCGATAGTGCAAATGTTGCCAGTTTTCAGTCAATATTGACCTAGTTGAGTAAACAGAGGGCAGCGCGACCAGTACCAGTTGGTGAATGCTTCTGGCAGTCCGCTGCTAGCTTTTTGTGGGAATTGTGGGTGTGGAAATTCGAGAGTGGAAAATCACCCTTTTCCGGGCGGGGGGGAGCTCTGCAAACATTGTCTACCGAAACTAATAATCGGATAAATTTCTAATCAAAATTGAAACAATCAAACTAATTAGTGCGGTAGCCCTGACGGAGGAATCATTCCCGGAATGTGCAATCAGTCGATGTGGCCGCATTGTTTGTGCGCAATTTTGTTCCCGGAAAAATGTGGCAAATTGTGCGGAAAATGCAGTTATTTCAAACTCACCAAAATAATGTTATGCATTAAGGGATTAAAAACATACATAAAACTAACTCAACTATTTTGATACAATTGGATCGAATAGAAGAACGGTTTTTAGAAATAGCGTTCTGAGCTGGTTGAATTTAAAAATACATTGTTTTTGGGTTATGACTTTTACAAGTAAAATATATATAAAAAACAATTCTTAGTAGCTTTAACTTGAAAACGGTGCACAATATTGAAATCCATGCAAATTACTTAATTTTTAGATGTTAAATCAATTTACGTTCAAAAGTTAAGCCAAACTTATGCATATGGGTCATTCCATCTGAAGCGGAACAGCATTTGAAAATTACCATCTACGATTCTGCTCAAATTTGGCAGAGCTGTTGAGACTATCAAAACATGCAAAAATCCCGAATTTCATCCAAATCGGACCTCCCCCTCCATTTTTGTACCCTCCCAAAAAATCGACTTTTAGGCGATTTTTGAGCGAAACCTCTATCTTCAAACGACGATAACTCAGGAACCACACATCTTAGAGGGTCGGTCTTAGACTCAATTTTGAAGGAAATCGGACGTAGAATCTATTTCCGTGATCAAAATTTAGATTAAAATATTTTTTCTACCTGTATTGCACAATTGAAAACTTTAAGTGGCCGTATCTCAAAACAGCCCTATTTATTTTTTAAATTTGACCTCACCATCGTATTCTCCGTCCAATTTTACATAAGAATCACTTATCGGCAGAAAGGAATATGTTTCGTTCCAGAGATATCGAATTTTAAAGTTTTGAGTATTTGAGATTACCTAAATTAGCTACACTCGCCGCATATGCTAGATGCACTCAGTCGTGCTGATCAATAATTACTACCTGGTGTTCTGTAAGATGAATTATTTTTATAATTTTATACGATTTTGAGATAATCAATGCCTTGAACAATCTATTGGGTAATTTTGAATGCACTGTTTTTCCTGATCACAGTGTCATTGAACCATATTAAGTAAAATTTAAACTTTTAATATTTATTTGCAAAAAACAAAATTCCATTTTTTTTATATTTTTCCTAATTCTTCATTCCTTCCCACTTAATCAAATTATTTCTTTTATTTGAAGCGAGAACAAATGTAGAGCTGGCTGTAGTAGATGAAATAATTCTCATGGGTTCTAGAACTTTTGCCATGTGCGGTAGCGAAATAGTGCCATTCAGCAAAAACCCCAAAATCTGATTTTAATTTATTGTTTATATTGTGAGCCAGTTTCATCTGAATAACTGATGTTTTTTTTTCAATTCTGGTACATTTAATTTCAAAAACAAAACCATATACTTCTGATACATGTGGACAGCACCTGTATCGTCTTCCAAGATTTCGAAATGGTTGACAAACAAAAAAAAGATTATTGTTCGGACGGTGTCGAAATCAACACCACTGAAGTTGATCTTAATCAGATAATAAATCAGATTAATCTTTGTGATTTTCTTACATTTTTCAGTTTTATACTTTTCAGAAATCCTCCTCCTTAATCATGCTTCACGAGAGTTTTATTCATGCTGATTCATAATTTTACAAGATCAATTGCAATTTCCTGGTAGCACTGCGGGAATTTCATTCTGCCCTGTATTGCGTGTCGTTCTTGCTCTGTCCTGTGGGCTAGCACACAAGTTCACCGTATACTATGTTTTATTTTTTTTTAATTTAAGATTATACAGCAGTTTCCTTCAGTGGTGTACATTCATTTTTTGCCTAATTTGCTAATGATTATATCGGATGAAATCTTATTTCAATAAATACACAGGTAGCAGTTGGCGCGCAGACCGAGTGCTTCTAGCAGATGCGGCAGATAAAGCAAATACAGGTAATCTCAAGTACTTAAAACTATAAAATTCGATATCTCTGGAACGAAACATATTCCTATCTGTCGATAAGTGATTCTTATGTAAAATTGGCCGGGGAATACGATGGCGAGGTCAATTTAAAAAAAAAATAGGGCTGTTTTGAGATACGGCCATTTAAAGTTTTCAATTGCGCAATACAGGTAGAAAAAATATTTTAATCTAAATTTTGATCACGGAAATGGATTCTACGTCCGATTTCCTTCAAAATTGAGTCTAAGACCGACCCTCTAAGATGTGTGGTTCCTGAGTTATCGTCGTTTGAAGATAGAGGTTTCGCTCAAAAATCGCCAAAAAGTCGATTTTTTGGGAGGGTAATTTTCAAATTTTCATTTTTCTTGACCCATATTTTTTTTTTAATCAGGACCTTTTTTCCGAAAAATGGCAACACAGCAAATGAACTAAGACCAACTTGTGACATAGCTTAAAATGTGGCATTGTTTGTCATCTGAAACGAGAAGGAAGAAGTTGAACCACGGGAATCGTCATCGGATTTGGTGCGAACGTGGCCGACCGTGTTTATCAAATCTGGTGCTTTACGACCATCCATTCGCTTGTGTGCTGATGGATTCAAAATTCTGCCACCTAGCAGAAAGGATTACAACTACGTTCGGTATTTCTTGAACAACACAAAGATTGAAAACTACAGCCATGACGATCCAGGTAAACGACCCATGAAACAGGTCCCCCGAGGCCCGTACGACATGGAAGTGAGTGTGCTGAAAGAAGAGCTCAAAACTCTTAAGCTGAACGTGAACGAAGTCTTCAAGATGACGAGACACAAAAAGGACTTCAAGTATTGTGATCAACTGTACCTGGTTCATCTCGAGAAAGGATCGACAACGCCGTCTGAGCTGAAAGCAGTTTGGTCAATTTTCAACATCATCGTGACTTGGGAACGTTATCGTCCAGTGCACCGTGACGTGACACAATGTTCGAACTGCTTGCAGTTTGGACATGGTGGAAGGAACTGTTTCATCAAGAGTCGTTGTGCAACCTGCGGAGGTGAGCACAAAACTCAAGTTTGCAACACAATCAACGAGAACATCGAAGCCAAATGCTTCAATTGCGGTGGCGACCATTCGACCAAGAATCGGAGCTGCCCAAAACGTGCTGAGTTTGTAAAAAATCGGCAGCAAGCAACGACGAGGCACCAACCAAATCGTCGCAAAATACCACCAGCATACACGGACGTGGATTTTCCTGCTTTGGCGTCACCTGGAGCAGGATCTGTTCGAGTGGTTCCAAATCTGCAGCCGAAAAACGAAACTATTGGCACTACGCCCCCCGGGGCATGGCCTTCCTCTAACGTGGGATTTCTGCTCCAGCGCCTCTGACGAGACAGGAGAAACCGGGACCGACGTTTTACTTCACCATCCGATAGAAGCTCAGTGGATAAGGCGGGAATCGAACCCGCGTCTCATAGCATCATCGGGATCGGCAGCCGAAGCCGCTACCCCTGCGCCACGAGACCCACAAATCTGCAGCCATTGCCGTTGAATCAGCGGCAAAGAGTTGCAGAGAATACAACACCTCCTGGCTTCAGTCAGCAACCGAGGGAAAACCAACCAGCATCAACGGATGAAGGCAGCAGTGACCTGTTTTCACCACAAAAACTTCTGAACATTTTCATCGAGATGACAACAACACTGCGTGGTTGCAAAACTCGTGCGGAACAAGTAAGAACGCTTGGAGTTATCTTAAAATACAGTTCGTAGTTTACTCGTTCTAATGATTTTGAATTTTTCAATGAATTTATTTTTTTAGTTTTAAGTAAGGATTAGTTGTTCAAGTGATTTTTTTTCTTTTTTACCCAAATGTATTCTGTCCAAGCAAAAATGTAAAACAATTTGAAGTTAATAAAAGAATGTAAACAAATAATAATAAAACGAAAAGTTCAACAAAGATGAAGCCATACCACCTTGAATGTAAATGAAATGTAATTATTATAAGAATTTGCAATAAAGATATATTGTGTGTGTGTGTGTGTGCAACCAACCAAACGGGATCACGCGGCCGCTTCTTACAAATTGAGTTTTTCCATATATTTTTTTAGATCTACATTCTATACATGCAAATAACTCGCATAGGCATTTGGAAGGTGTTAGCTCTGCCGAGCTTCGGTGACCCATTTCTACGCTGGCTAGCTTAGCGCGAGGTACTTCTGCTTTATCGACAAGCCCCGCCCTGAAGAACGTTTACACCAATCGGGTTCAAACGTTATTTAGAACTTCCGAACCCTTGTCAAATGGACAAGGACCCAGCGCGTATATAGTTGGTAGGTACACAGTATTCCTAATTCCAGTTATAGTTTCATGGCGCGATGGCCTAGTGGTTAGCATTTTTGCTTACCAATCCAAAGGAAGGGGGATCGAAACCCGACTCGAGCGACTTTGATTTTTCGTTCATGTTCAGAGTTTCAAGATTTATATTTCCTATACTTTCTCGTTGGGAGCAGATGGGAATCGAACCCAGGATCATTCGCTTATAAAGCGAACACCGTAACCAGTCAGCCTCGGCCGCTCAGAATTTGCAATAAAGATATATTTAATTAAAAAAAAAAAACTTTAAAATGTCGAATTTTATTATGCTCATTTCTTACCATAGAAAATAATCTCAAACTGCAACTGTTTTAAGTATAGCTATAATTATTTAGGTTATAAACAATTGTACAACAAACTTGAAAATCATACAGCTCGCTTTGTAGCAATGCCTTTTTAATCATTGAAACCCCAAAATGGCTATCAGGGTGCACCCAATTTGTCCAATTAACAGCTTGAAGCAACAGCATCACCAAACCTGACAGCAATTGTCGGCAATGAAGCAAAGAATGCTCTCTGATTAATGTCTCTCCCAGGCTGACTGACTGGCTGGCTGCCTGCCAGACTGACTTTGTCTGCATTCTTTGTGTTTCACACGACGACGACTGTCGTCCTAGAGTTCATGGTCAATCACCGAGAGTCCAAAGAGTGTACTTTTCTGTTAGGGTGGTCAAACTTTTTAACATTTTTGAATTTGGGGTTTCGAAAGGATTTTCAAAAGGAATTTGATTTTTAAATTTTACAGTTTAATATTTTCATGATCGGGTTGCAATGGGTTAAAAAGCATGAGATTGCAGTGGAAAGTGACGACAAAAGTAGTTCCCCAAAGTTGCCCCCTAATGTTGTCCAAATATGTGCAAGCTGCTTGACTTTCGTCACTCACTAAGCGAACACAATCGTGCGCAGAGAGCATCAACAAAGAGATAATAAGGAGCTTTCAAACGTCACCGGGTGACGCGCAGCGAGGACAGTGGCATGATGACACACAGGACTGATGCTGCTAACAAATGGTAAAGTGTCATGAAATGTTCCACTTATGAACACGGCACGACTGCAGCATAAGCAGATCATTAACACGTGACGGAGTCAGTCACGATGGAATGTTTGTTTTTAAAAGTGAGAGAAGAAGCGAGGAGATTTAACATTCTTGCTTTCATCACACTAATGAGGGATAGTTGCAACGAGAGGAATTCTCATAGTTGGACAACACAATATCACTTTGACGGAATTCAACTCTATGGAGAGTTTTGTTACAAAAGGTTTGCTGATAACATGAATATCATGGTTGCATGAATTATTACCAAATACAAAAGTTATCAAACTCAATCAGAATAAATCCGGTGTTAAAGATATTGTGAAAAAAAAAGAAGGATATATTTCTCGTCAGATTGTCACCTAACTTTCCTCCCGAAAAGGTCATTGCCGCCATCACGCTCCCGGAAAAGCAGAATGATTAATTCGCTGTCGACTTCTCTTTCCCCTCCAACAGCAACGATTCCAGTCACCACAAGATCGGCTCACTCATTAAGGTTCACGCTGGGTGTCAAGTTGTGTCCCGTTGACAGCCGTCGCCCTGCGCAGGCTTCGGGGTCTTTACTTTTAGCTCTCCCAGACACTTTAGTGGCAAATGGAATCAAGTTGTTCACAGTAATTTCTTAGACTTCAAAACACCCAGCATAATCGCACCAAATGCATCGTCGCGGCCATATTTATAGTCGTCACCCGTGTAGTGCTACCATGGAGTGCGGCAAATGGTTTCTAGTTTTTCTTCATTTTTAAACTTCAGATAAGATAACTCGCGAGGTCGTGTGGAATGCACTTTTGGGATGGTGGCGGCGGCGTCGTGCTGGGACTTGTAATGTTTGTTTAATTGGATGTTACACACAGGGCGCAGAATGCGACAATTTGAGCGCAGGAATGTAGAAATTATTTGGGGAACCAAATTGGGGCAGCATTCTACAAGTGGGTGGGGTTTCGATGTTAGAGACAATACCAAATCGAATTCCAATGTCGGTTAGTTTTATGTTCAATCGGTTTAGCTTACTGAAAAAAAAAATAAACCAGCTATATGGGTGTGGCCAGTGCGTGGCCGAATGGTTACGCTGTCCGCTTTTTAAGCGGATGATTCTGGGTTCGATTCCCATCTGCTCCAACCTTCCATCGGATGAGGAAGTAAAATGTCGGTCCCGGTCTTGGTTGTTAGGCCGTTAAGTCATTCCAGGTGTAGGAGTCGTCTCCATGCCATAAGTACAAACAACTCAACAAACCAAGCCTACTCCGGTGGAATCGCTGGCGGCGGTTGGACTCGCAATCCAAAGGTCGTCAGTTCAAACACTGGGGTGGAAGGTTCCTTGGAGTAGAAAGAGGTTTGGGTGCTCTCTCCATTCAAGCCTTCGGACTCCTAGATTCGAGCAGATACTTGCAATAGAGACCACAATAGACCCGGGGGTCGTTAATGTGGATGGTTTGATTTTTTTTTGATGGGTTACACACATGTAAATCGGTCAAATTTTTAAAAGATGGTATGAATTCACGTTTTATTCAGCACTCGTCGTATGTATTCATCTCGATATACCTCGTTGAATAAATGTACGACTCGCGCTGAAAAAAAATCTTTTTGCAACTTAAACTACTATTTCAGCACTCAAATGGATGCTCAAAAGAATGGAAAAAGAAGAAAATTACTGATGGAATTTTTCGTAATCTAAGAATATCTACAAAACTGTTTCTTGAAAAAGCATTTCCCACTTATTTGATTGTACCTTTACTTTCCAAAAAACATTTTTACAGTCTAACATTAAAATCTGAACGATAAAAAAAACATTATTCGAAATAGCGGAACGAAACATTGAATTTGAATTCCTTCTGAACAAACATTTCTAGAAAACTTTTTCTAAATTTTTACCTTTTTTACCAAATAATCGTTTTTACTTATTTTTACGAGATTATTTCAATGGTTGTATGTTTGGGTACCTGGAAAGAAAAAAGATAAGTTTGAATTAGAATTCACTTATTGATGTTAACAAGTTTAAACAATTTGGGACATATTTATTGAATTTAAAATAAAAGGCCGTTGGAGCAGTTCTCTAGGATTTCGGTCATCCGATTTTTTTTTGTATTTTTTAATCCGACTGAAACTTTTTTGGTGCCTTCGGTATGCCCAAAGAAGCCATTTTGCATCATTAGTTTGTCCATATAATTTTCCATACAAATTTCGCAGCTGTCCATATAAAAATGATGTATGAAAATTCAAAAATCTGTATCTTTTTAAGGAATTTTTTGATCGATTTGGTGTCTTGGGCAAAGTTGTAGGTATGGATACGGACTACACTGGAAAAAAATGATACACGGTAAAAAAAAATGGTGATTTTTTATTTGTCCATATAATTTTTTTAACTTTTTATCACTAAAACTTGATTTGCAAAAAAACACTATTTTTAATTTTTTTTTATTTTTTGATATGTTTTAGAGGACATAAAATGCCAACTTTTCAGAAATTTCCAGGTTGTGCAAAAAATCATTGACCGAGTTATGAATTTATTAATCAATACTGATTTTTTTCAAAAAATCGAAATATTGGTCGCAAAATTTTTTCAGCTTCATTTTTCGATGTAAAATCAAATTTGCAATCAAAAAGTACTTTAGTAAAATTTTGATAAAGTGCACCGTTTTCAAGTTAAATCCATATTTAGGTGACTTTTTTGAAAATAGTCGCAGTTTTTCATTTTTTTAAATTAGTGCACATGTTTGCACACTTTTGGAAAAAATATTTTTAAAAAGCTGAGAACATTCAATATTAAGCCCTTTTAAAATGTTAGTCTTGATTTGAAAATTTTGAAAATAATGTTTTCGAAAAGATCGAAAAATTTCACAAATGTTTCATATATTAACATTGAAAATCGGACCATTAGTTGCTGAGATATCGACATTAAAAAATGGTGGGCTGTTTGGGTGAGACTTAAATAACATCAATTTTCCTGTTTTTAAACCTTTGCATTGCAATATCTCAGCAACTGAAGGTCGTGTCATCAAAGTCCCAAGAAGCAAAATATAGAGAATTTTCTCAGCTTTTTAAAAATATTTTTTCCAAAAGTGTGCAAACATGTGCACTAATTAAAAAAAATGAAAAACTGCGACTATTTTCAAAAAAATTACCTAAATATGGATTTAACATGAAAACGGTGCACTTTATCAAAATTTTACTAAAGTACTTTTTGATTGCAAATTTGATTTTACATCAAAAAATTGAAGTTGAAAAAATTTTGCGACCAATATTTCGATTTTTTGAAAAAATCAGTATTGATTAAAAAATTCATAACTCGGTCAATGATTTTTTGCACAACCTGGAAATTTCGGAAAAGTTGGCATTTTATGTCTTCTAAAACATATCAAAAAATAAAAAAAAATAAAAATAGTGTTTTTTTGCAAATCAAATTTTAGTGATAAAAAACTAAATAAAAAAATCACCAAATTTTTTTTTACCGTGTATCACTTTTTTCCAGTGTAGTCCGTATCCATACCTACAACTTTGCCCAAGACACCATATCGATCAAAAAATTCCTTCAAAAGATACAGATTTTTGAATTTTTATACATCATTTTTGTATGGACAGCTGCCAAATTTGTATGGAAAATTATATGGACAAACTAATGATGCAAAATGGCTTCTTTGGGCATACCGAAGGCACCAAAAAAGTTTCAGTCGGATTAAAAAATACAAAAATTAAAGTTGAAGAAAAAAGACCGATTTCGTAGAGAATTGCTCGTTGTTTTTAATTACAATTATTGCTTCACACTTTGACAAAAGATTTTTGCAAATCAATCGAAACAGTACGCTTCGCTTCGCTTCGCTAGGAGACGGTGATTTTAGCGGATTGCAGACTGGATTTTCGCCATGTGATGTGATGATTGTCTAAGCCCAAGTTGCCTAGGAATCGATAATTGGGAATAGAACCAATTCCACCTGAACCAGATTCTCACCACCATGGCAGCCGTCCATTGCCGGCCGCTCCCATCTCCACTGCGCACCAAGGACAAGGAAAGGGAATTGGAAGACGGGAAGTGTTGATGCTCCACTTTTTTAAGAGTATTAAGGGAAAATCTCCACGGTATCCTCAAGTAAGTTTCGCTTGGAGTTGGACGGTTTTTGGGAAGGTGAATGGTCTGAGGAGCCACCCTAGGCGAGTGGTAACGACCGTTGACATTGTTGTTCGAATTCTTCGTGTGTTTTCATTTCTAATGGGAATGCTTTCAATTCTTCTCATCTCTTATTGGATGAATTCTAGCAGTCGCCCAGGCTATTTATAGCGAGGTAATGTAGGTTCATTTCAAAAGCGCCTGCATGCATGCAATGCAATGCATTCTTGTATGTCTGATATTCAACTTGCATTCAACTTTATTCTCGTCCGTTTCTTGGATTCAACTATATCAGTCTAAGTCCTACTAAAGCTACTAATGCTCCACGGTAAAGTGGAAGCATTTTGCTTGCCAATCCTGAGGACAGGGGATCGAACCCCGCCGTGAGCTGAAGTTTTTCATTAATTCCAAATTCAATGAGTCCAGAACTTTCTCGTTGGGAGCAGATGGGTATCGAACCCAGAACCATTCGCTTTTAAAGCGAACATCGTAACCATTCAGCCACGACCGCTCCTTTGCAAATCAATCGAAACAGTACTTAGAAAAACACAATTGATTTTAACCGCAAAAAAAAGAAACGGGAATTTCACGGTTCTCTAAAATCTGGTTAAACTAAACTCAGCAAAATTACTGAAAAAGGAAGCAGTGCTGCAAGCCCAAAAATAACCACATGGCTTCAAAAATTAGTTCAAAATGGAGGAAAATCACGAAAATTCACTAGCCCTTAACTGTCGACTGGGATCAAATGAGCTTTAAATTAATGGTTTTGACCAACCTACCAAACAAGAAACACTCTTCTAATCACTTTTGACAAAAATCAACTTGCGTGTGAGCCTCAAAACATCCATAAAGCTCTCAACTCTAGCATGACATCTCTATCCCCTCTATCCTCCTGTTCGTGCGTTGTGCCATAAATTTACACCATAAACCATAAACACAACTCTTTCAAAAGCTGTAATCCTTTGAAGAGAGAGAGAGAAAAAGACCTAGCAAAGTCACGTAAAACTGGCAAACTTATTACAGGTCTCGGGGTCTCGAGTTATGGCCGCCAGCCACGCACGCACATTCACGCATGGCTCGAACGCAACTTCTTCTCAACGTGTGATCCCCTCCAGATTTTGTTTCGACTTAATTCGTGAGGAGAGGAAAATGCGTGGAAAAATTGTGCGTTCCTGCCAGCCGTAAACAAGGAGACAAATAAATTTTGCTACATGGGCAGGAAAATCCGCTTTTCACGCATAATGAGATGTCGTGTTGGGCTCAGAGGACACTGTTGGAAGAAGGGTGTAATTTTACTTGGAATTTCATGTAGTCGTTTTAATTTCTTCTAAAGAAAACAAGAGTAAATTTAAAAAGCAATTATTAATAATTTTCACTGTGTCAGCACAACTTCAAGGTCTCGAACCCTCCCTCCAGCAGCTTGTCGTCATATTTTAGCTTTCGGCTCTAATTACGGCAGATTTCCACCCTAAGAAGACAATTTGTGCAAACAGCAGCCAGGAAAAGTTGCTCCGCACACAAACAAGGATGATAAATCATCGACGCCCTCCCGAAGAGAAAGAAGACAAAAAAATCATAAAATCCCACCAATTTTCGTCGAATTCATTATCGCTCGGTGGCGTCTTTTTTTCCGGCGCAACGCGCCAATGGAAGCCTTTTTCTCCCTGAGAGCGGGAACATTTTCCCAATCCAAATAGAACAAAAATATCATAATGAATTTGAATTTAAATTGCGGCTGGCTTCCCCTTGTATTTTCTCTTGAAAGGAAATCATCATCATTCTTCGCGCTCAGCCGGTTCAGGGTTTGGCTTTAATTAAATTTTCCCCAACCCTGTCCCTGATAACCCCACCAACCTGGGACGACCTGGGACAGAAGGGCCCTCCTCTCCCCAATCTCGGTCATTTCTAGGCCACCTGAGGGGCGAAATTAATGCCAATATTTATCGGGAAGACTTCCGCGGTAAAGGGGCGATGCCTTGCTCTCTTTTTCGGGCTTTGGATCAAGAAAATGGATCAAGGAGAACATGTTTCATAGTATGCTTTAGGTGTGTTTGCATTCCACAGATCATGGAGGCGGGACAGAAAGTGGGACAGACCCGCATGTTGAACTCTGAATCTCTGAAGGTAATTTGCATCAAAAATGCATCATCAGTCTAAACAAACTAAAATTTCTAATGCAGCACTTTTTAAGAGGATAAGGGAAATTCTCCACTGTGTCTCCAAATTAGTTGCGCTTAGAGTTGGGTGGTTTTTGCGAAGGTAAAAGGTCTAGGATACACTCCGAGCTTAATTTTTCCAACCTTTGAGTTCTTTTTGTCTACAAGCGTCTAAAATGTACCTTTTGTGTCTCAATCAATAAATATGTTCCAACCCTGGCAACCCTTCTCCCAATGTTTGTCCATTCGTCCTTCTGCCGGCTGATGACCCCCATCGTTAGTGGCCAGCTGGTCCAGCCCTTTCAGGGAAAATGCCTGACCCACTCCGAGCTCTATCTCTCCCGCCATTGAGTTTTGGTCACTTTGAAGTTCCGTTTTCCGTGCCACGTGACATCCGGCCCCAGCATCCTTTCTCTCGGTTGAAAATGAAGACGCTCCCAGGCAAGATGATAAACAACCGGAATATGAAGGAGAACCCCGCTACACCACATTAAAGAGAGTGTTTGGTCCCCGGTTTTGTGTTCACAAAGCAGTAAATAAAGGCCGCCACCATCGTAGTCATCGTCGTCGTCATGGAAAGCTGGGAAAAGTAGTCCATCTGTGCTGCTGCCGGACGGTGGTGGTCCGGAAAATGACGAGCTTTTGATGGCTTAATTTGTTTGCAGGCTGCAAGGAAAAGTTGCATCTGGGAATTTTACAGGATTCTGCAGGCCATTACTAAATGGTGAAACAGGAAAAGTTTCGGCTTTCAGAAAGTTTAACCAGTGTGGACAACACCAGATTTTACACCACTAATGAATAGCCGATTGTTCTGCAGAAGAGAAACTTTCAAGAAACTGCAAACGTACCTAGAGTGAAATTTTCATAGTATTAGCTTGAATTCCTAGAAGAACCAGGTGAACGTTTTTGCTGTCATTAAATATTGATTGACATGGCCACTTTCCACTGAGAAAGCCAGAGGTCACTTTCCTAGAAATGGTCTCGGGCCATTTACAGTGCACACATATGTAATTGCCACTCCCGAGAGTCTCAAGTCACCGCGGGAAATTCAGGGTGGCAATACAGGACAAAATTGATCTTCAAATTGAAAAATATCATGAAATAAAAAAAACCCTTTCATGATGGGCAGCTTGAAACTTTTTGAACATTTAAACAAAACCTCGTGAGCAGCCACCCTGGCACCATTCCCAAGAGTCCAAATATTAAATTCAATCTATTATTTCAGTCACGCAATCCTGCTGCACGGATGACCAAGGTCAGCGCCAGCGGGCCTCCTTCGGGGCCTCTGCCATGGAGAAAAGTCAACGTGCCAAAGTCGCCACTCTCCGGCGTCATTGTTGCCGTTGTTGTTGTTGTTGTCCAAACAAAAACGCTAACCGGGCCGCCCCGAGGGAAACTTCTACCCGGGACCACAAAACGAGGGTACATTTTCCGGAGGCCGCTCGCTTTATACACACGAAACACGATTAATCATTTCTGTTGGAGTAACGGGGGTAACAGAAAAACTTGGACATTCCGGAGCGGCCAAGATCCTTTGAAAAAAAAAAAAAAAAGACCAAAATGTAATAACCCTGTTTATCGTGTTTCGCCGCTTGACGTCTCTCTGAACGCGAGGGAGATGTCGGGGTTGGGTGAAAAAAAGGAAAAACTTCTGCGAGATTTTCAAACGGCAATAGTAAGTTTTTCACTCAGTATACTTGAATTTTCTAAATAAGTTTAAATCCTTTCTCCTCAAATTTTATTTTGAGATTGTTATTTTTCCTTAATTCTGGCGGTCACTGTGTTCACTTGCCATTTGGCAGCAATGGTTTTTCCATACAAGTCTCCATAAGTTGTTAAAATATCAAACTTTATCATGCCCGAAATCTCATCTCCCAACTTTCACAGCCCTACTTTCCGTCGTAAGATTCTCACCAAAAAGATTCTCTTGTTTACACAAAACCGGGTGACATTATCTTTTTCTCTTAATCACCCCGACTCAACAAGGCGTAGCCACAAAAGCCGCCACAAAACGCAATTTGCCAAAGCAGTTTAACGGGACGTAAAGCGCGGTCGTTTCCCAATCTTCCTCACGCGTTCTTTCACTGCGGTTTTCTGAGAAAGCAAAATAATCTTCGGCGAGTGAGCGTGAACGAGGAAAAGAGAAAGTGTGATAGAAAGAGAGTGCGCATGCTGCTGGTGCATATTCTGGTGCAGAAATCATCAAATGATAGTTTTTTTTCTATCAATCATTTAAGAATTTGTCATTCCGTGTGGAACCTCTTCAAGACAATCCTAATCCCAACGCACAGTCCCCCAGGGGGAGCGGCCGGTACACCTCCACAGTAAACCCGAATCGCCCCCTAAAATCGGTCCGTTTCAATTAATCACCCATGACAGATGGCGCTCGGAGGCACTTTTGCCAGCTGACACGCAGCGTTGACATTCCGAGGTTTGTGGTTTGTGGCTGTGCTGTCTGTCCGCCGGACCCCGGTTGATCTCCGTGATGGGCCGTTTGAGATGCGTGTTCGACATCTCTCTTGGCGATGGTGACGATAATGGTCTCGGCGGGTGCCTTGAGGAGGGGATGGGACATTTGTAGGATTTCCAGCTGTCAATTGGTCGTGGAAATGATGGTTCAGGCAGCAGAAGCCGGTTGGTCGATCGGATATCGGAGACCAATTTGACTAAATGGTCATCCGGAACGACACGGATGGATGGGTTTGATGTGAGTGGTTGGATTTTGGATATTGGATTTCGATGTTTTTTTTTAATTTATTTTTTGTTGAGGGATTTTTTTGTGAGGTTAAGTGGAAGAGAAAATGACACCCGGTCGAAGCTAAAATAACCGAAGCAGAACCAGTTATTGTTGTGACAGCCGTTCAATCTGAATTGATTTGCATAATTTGATTTCATAGAAAATAAATCAGACACGAAAAGCATGATACCAAGAACTTGATAAAACACTGAATAAAAATCAAACACTCCATTCCAACTAGCAAACTAACGTCGATATATCTTATCAAAATTGAAAAATGATAAACAAGCAAAATCGTCAAAACTGGAACAGATGGAGAGCCCAGAACCATAAATCAAACACAAAAATTCACAAGACGAATCGATTGCCCAAGTTCCTGGAGCAAACTTTTGCTTCCACTTCCAGCCCTGTTCTTCTTCCGTTCTTATCATGTCAGAACGTGTTCGATTGACAGCCTTTCACGCTCTCAACGGTGGTGCTGCGAGAAGGAGATGCGAGCCACTTTTATCAGCGCAAGGAGCGCTATCAAAGTTCGACAAACAAATATACACACACAGCTGTGCAGGGCAGAATAAATAAAACGGCAATGCTTGGTACAGTAAAATGCGCTGGTTTGACAGTTGAAGCTTGCCAAATAAAGTTTGGTTTGACACACCAGTTTGACCAGATTTCATCAAATTATAACCTATTCACAACAATCATTTTATTTTTAATTTCAATCTGTCAATCAATGTAAAACTAAAACAAATCGAACCATCGAAATGGTACTGTGGCCGCCAGGAAACGACGAAGTTTTCTTTTCCAAGAACTGACAACGAGAGTCATCGATCGAAAATTCGCGAGTGCGAAGCGAATAACTGGAGCGATCCACTCACACTAGCAAACTGTTGATTGTTCTTGTGTCAGGCTGGTGGGTGCTAACTTACGCACTTGAAATGTAGAGGAAAAAAAACCATAAATCAAATCACTTTGGAAGAAGGCTGGGCTGGTCAACCACAATTGGCTCAATTATTGCCATTAATTTTGAGTGAATATTTCCCACCGTGCAGTAGCCGCCATTTTGTTCATCTTGATAAATGACAAGAGGCAAAATTCTGCCAAATGCCGTTTCTTGGAAACGATCATTTATCTTCTCCAGCGACTAAATGACGCACCGCTGTATAAACAGACCGGGTTTTGCCTGCTTTTGCAGAAATTACCATCCGAATTTTGACAATGATTGGTATTGTTTGTGCGATCGGCGGCGGCGGCGGCGCTTCGAGTCATAACAAAAGAGTAGTCAATCAGCGACGGCGACGCCGCCAACGGCGTTTTTCATACGCGTTTTGAGTGCCAGTTCAGAATAACAATTAGCTTGGCGACACAAAGTGCCGAATGCATAACAATAATGTGTGTGTGTATGTGTGCGTTTGAGTGCGACTTTTGAGCACTTGTGTGTGCGTGAGAGGAATAATTTTAGCATAGAAATTATTATTTTCTGGTAGAGGTAGACTGTATTAATTGATCGATTCGCTTGAATTTGGATCGTGAGAGTAAGGCAGCTGTGCAATGAAGTCTCTTTAGATTTAAAATTTGGCGTAAATCTTCAACTCTAGCCTTCGATTAACAGTCTTCAGTTGTTTGTCTTTAATCGTTAGTCTTTGAATTCATTCTTCAATCTTTAGTCTGTAGCCTTTAGTTTTAGCTTTCAGTCTTTTTTCTTTAGTCTACAGCCCATAGTCTTTACTCCTTAGAATTTGGGGTTTTGACTTTGGTCTCCAGTTTTTTTTTTCGTTTTAATTGTTGTTTGTTGGTCCTGGGTTCGATTCCCATCTGCTCCCAACGAGAAAGTATAGGAAATATAAATTTTGAAAATATGAACATGCACGGGGTTCGATCCCCCGTCCTTTCGATTGGTAAGCAAAAATGCTAACCACTGTGCCATCGCGGCTTGGTGAGCTATGACTGGAATTAGGAATACTGTTACTATCAATTATGTACGCGCTGGGTCCTTGTCCATTTGACAAGGGTTCGGAAGTTCTTAATAACGTTTGAATCCGATTGATGCAAATTTTCTTCAGGGCGGGGCTTGTCGATAAAAGCTGAAGTACCTCGCGCTGGGCAGAGCTAACACCTTCCAAATGCCTATGCGAGTTATTTGCGAGTATAGAATGTTGTTGTTGTTGTTGATTTTATTGGGGGAACTTTAACCCTATGGGTCATTCGCTCCCGAAGTATAGAATGTAGATCTAAAAATACATGGAAACAACTCAATTTGTAAGAAGTGGCCGCGTGGTCCCGTTTGGTTGGTTGCAAACAAACAAACACACAAAACAGTAAAGTAAAGTTCTATTCAGCAATCCTTCAGTATTCAGCAATCAATCATCAGTAATCAGTCAACCACTTTTAAATTATTAGAAATCTGTAATTTCTTCCTTCCAAGAAACAAAATTCACCTTGACGAGAAATTCAAAGTACACTCTTAAAATATCTTCCCCTGCTGCCAAACTCTCGAGTTGCGGGGTAATTTTCCACACGTGTAATCAAGCACCCCGGTGTATGTAATCGGAAAAGTTGCTCCTCTCTCTTTCATAAGACTCCTGCGCCCAAATGTATACGCCATCGGTGCATACTTCAGGCGTGCGCTCACGTGAAAAATTTTAGGACTTTTTATTTCACACTTTTCACACGTTCGAAGGGTGTGAATGAGATGAAAGTTCTGCGAAAGCAGAAGTAGAAAAAAGTCTCCCATGAACTTGTACAATTTCACAGCCACATTGAGCCATCAGTCACACGCACACACACACACACTTTGGGCTGAAGTGGAGTTTCTCCGGGAAATGACGTGTTGAATGGCAGAAAGCACTTTTCGTAATGAACATTTCGTGACTCATCAGTCTCCCGGTTGCGTCGTGAAGCGAGTGAGAACGGTTCACAGCTGTGAAAATTTGCAAAAAGTCGAGCAAGTCGGGGAGGGTTTCTGATGGTTGGTACACGATTTACAATTGGGTAACCCTTGGCAAACTATTGAAACGAATGTTCAGAATTTCTTGAAGATTAACAGTTCAAACTCGATTTCCGGAAGTTGAGTTCAAATATGAGTCCCAAAAATACTCTAAAAAGTTGTGAAGTAATGTCATCCAAGATGGCGGCGGAATACGGAGTTTGTGGAATTGAATCTAATCTAACACAGACGCAGCCAGTCCGATGAAAGCGTGCTGGAAAGTTTTAGGGATAAATTACGCCCCAAGCAGTTTTCTTGTCACTATTCATGATTGTAGTACAACCGAGAACACTCGAAAATTTGATACAAATAATAAAGCAGCCAGCCCTACTGCGATGTGTTTACTGCAGAGAGGACTCTGTGAACGGATCACATTTTAGAGAAGCTACAGGAGAGAAGGGATGCGTGGACATACCGTACCAAACGCACCGATTTATTATTGCTTTGTTGTGTTGTGTTTAGTGTATTGGATAATCGAGTCTGGACTGTACAATTGGTTAGATAACAATTTTGAAAGATTTGACTTTTTAAGCTGCCGAATAAAATTAAACCAAAAATGCGTTAATAAAGATATACACGGAGAAAAATCAGTTCCAGGAATCGTGAACAAGCGTTCATGAAATTCGGAACCACGAACAATTTTTGCAAGTTGCATGGTACGTTTTGATAACATAATCGAGGTGCACACCGAATGTTGGTAATTTTTTAATCTGACACTTCTTTTGGTAAAAAACATTTCAATGTGAACATTTGGAAGTAAAACTGTTGAACCAATTGAGGGTTAAGCTGCTATCGAAACGCAAATCCAAAAGCCAACGCTCCAGAGCACAAGTGATTTCCACTTGATGGCAAACGTCACCAACGTTGTCTTGCCGAAATCAATTCGGATTTAGATAAAACCAGTGCTGCATGATGGAAGAGCGAACGCTGCTCACTGAATTGTTAAATCAGTCACCATTGAACTGTGATCGAAACGATTTTCAGGCGTGAGGCGATAAATCAATGGAAGTGTCTTTTTTCTTCTTTTTTCAAGTTTTGAGAATTGAATCTATTTTAAGCGTTTCCAAGCAGAAAAAATAAAAAATGTGTGGTATCCACTTGTTTTTGAAGTTTTGTTTCAATAGATTGCTCAAACGATTATTCTCAAGAATCACTCAGCGACAATTTCTCTAACTAAGAGAGATTTCGATTTGAAATTTGGAAACAAACGAGTTTATCGATTTTTGCTTCAATTTCTAAGTATCTTTTCCATACAACAGGCAGATAAAGAAAGGCTGCTTTCAAAACACATTTTCCTCCCCCCCTTTTTAGTACCACGTCACGAAAATCATTCGGCCGTTATTGACTTTCACGAAGGCTCAAGCTTGTTCCATTTTTTCTCGGCTCGACGACGGCTTCAGCAATGGGAGATGGGAAATTGATTTTCATCGAGAGAGTCTTGTCTTGGGCTCATCAAAGTTCGTGATTGTACTCCAACGAGAGGTTAAGGCTCGAACCTTGCGGAACGAGAGTAAAGAACAAGCTGAAAGAAGTTTGGCTCGAATTTCATCGAAAGCATTATTCAGATTTTTTATAGCAAGAGCTCATGAAACTCTCATCAAAGTATTTCTTGATATCATTTTGACAAGTTTTGTATTTTTAATACACGGAGAAAAAACAGTTCACAAAATCGTGAACAAGCTTTCATGAAATTCATGAACACTTTGTACGTAATGTTAGGCGTTTTTTTTAAGGTGAAACGGGAAGGCAGCGCCATATTGAAACTACGACTCGAGTTTTTGGAAGCACCTTTAAGGAAAAAGTCTTATCTAATGAAGTTATGTTTTTTTTTTTGTAGACGCTGAATAGGTCGATGCCAAGCAATCCGTCGAGTTCAGAAATTAATCAAGGGTCCTGATTTTCGGTTCAATGAACAGAAACCACTCACTCATCGCCTATCCAGTCGTCGCCTATTCTAACCCGCTAGCATTCATGAGCGAATGATACTCGCAAGCAGCCAGCGATTGGCCCGAACTGTTCACTCAGCGAACAAATAGGGGGAGAGGGGGTAATATGCACCCCCTAAGGGAAAACTGTGATTTCTCAACCATTAGAGCATTACTGATGAAGAATTTTGTTCGATGTTCTAAAACAACTATTATTCTTCGTCATCCTTGTGAAAAAAGTCTTAAAAAACCTCAAAATTGTTCGAAAATGTCGAATTTCTAAAAACATTTTTGATTCATTTCAAACAACCATGCGGGGCAATATGCACCGCAACAATGGGGCAAAATGCACTACAACACCGGGGCAAAATGCACCACAACATGGGGCAAAATGCACCGGTTAAAAGCAGTTTTCACTAGTCACCACTAGATGACACCGCTGTTTTTACAAAGGAGCTTCACAGCGGTGCATTTTGCCCCGACAACGCTTTTTGCAGAAAATTTAATAAAAAATGCATTTTTTGATGTTTTTGGACTCATCTATCTACAGAATAGTTAAGATTATGGCAAAAACTATATACCTCAATACTTTCAATAACAATAAATGCTTTTTATATTGTCCAAAAATCATAATGAAAGTTCAATGAAAATTAGATGGAAACACAACATTTTAAAGTTTTGCAAATAACTTAAGCTGTTTTTATACTACGATGCTCAAATTTTTCCAGCATGGTTTATTAATGTTAAGCTTCCAATTTCTATGAGTTTTTCCCCGGAAAATTCTTCCAAATACCGAGAAAAGCAGGGGGTGCATTTTGCCCCGGGGGTGCATATTACCCCCTCTCCCCCTACATCGTGAAAATTTTTGTCTACTCCGTCGCTCGACGACACTCACACACTACCATGCTCAGCGAAGAGCCATTCTCACAAAATGCCAGCGCGGCAGTCTTTTTGTCTTAACGCCCTCAGTTTGCCATCAATTTGATTTTTTCTTGGTAGAAGTTTTTTTGAATGGTGTCTATAATGTTATGAAATCAAAATAAATGCACAATTTAATTGATAACATTGATTTTAGGCAACCCAAATGAATGAGTATAACGCAGCGCATCAGAGAAAAAATGTTTTCAGTTCAGAGTGATCGGTGACGTTCGGCCTGTCTGAGCCGTTCGGAGACTGAGCCGATCAGAGAGAGAAGGAGAGTAGAAGCGAGAGTGTTCGGGAGCGAATGGTGAGAAAGTGACAAACAGTAGGAATTCATCAGGGCAGTATCGCGTCGCCTGCTATTTGTGCTCGCGAATGGAGTGGTTGATTTTGAACAATCAGAACCCTTGAAATTAATTTCAGTTGACCAAAAGTTGTCCAAGAACTGGCGTCCCGGTTTATCTTAACCCTTTCAGGCCTGATGAAATCAAAATTTCCAAAACTATCAGTAATTTTCTCATCATTATCTGAAAAAATATTTTATAGAAAATTTAGGTCTGAAAAGGTTAAAGGGAAGAAAACTGTTCAACGTCATTTAATTTAAACATTCAGCATTTAATTTTTATTTATTTTTATTAAAAAAAAGGTCTTTTGAACTGCCTAATTCTTTGAAGTATTAGATTAGAAATTTGTTATCTGAAAGGGTCTCAGAGCCTACAAGTGTTGCCAACTATACAGCCCAAACAAACTTTTTGAACAGATTTCCTCCAAAATCTTGAAGTTGGTTGATTGGGGTGGAAACTCTAAAGTTTCATCCCCACTTCCAGGACATCCTTCATCAATTGAACCAATTAAATCACCACTCAGCAATCTCGTCCAAGAAGTTCCGGCAAAAGTCCAAGAAAGTGAGCGAATATTTGACACCCAACTAGAGGGCGTTTGTAGCACTTGTGTTTGTCTTTAGCTTCCAGCGTCTAACGAAGGTCGACTAGGATTCTGTGAAAGGCTTTTCTAAAGCTCGACCACGTCTGAGAGGAGCCGGCAAGCGGCCAACGTAACGTACTCGAGTCCTAACTCAAACACCGGACTAGCTTCCGGGAAGTGTTGGTTTGTAAAAGTTAAACAGTCACGAAGAGAGAGAGAGAGTCTTGAACTCTGGAAGGAGCATAGTTGAACCGGTTAAGGGTCAATATTGGCAACCATCGAACCGGAATACGATTGGATGATTAGGATTGAAAGTCCCGTAGCGTGAAATGTTGGACGGAGTTAAAACTTTGTGTGTACTGAGACAGTTGATAACTTTTGAATGGAGCAAACGATGTTGATTCTGAAAACTATTCAAGAAATGAGCAAAATTCAAACGACGACTCAAAAGTTCTCGACTTGCATGGAATACGCAACATCAAAAAGCCGATACTTGCATGCAAGATCAACGCTTCCACACAACGACATCTAGTGGTGGGTAGGGAAAGCAGATCTTTGATCATAGAAAAAACACGCACATTTTGCCCGTCTTTCAATGCATTTTATTCAAACTAAGTCGATCCACTTATGACATGTTTTTCTTCGTTGAATTATTCAAGCCCATCGTGCAACCACATCACTCCTCACATTACCATTCAGATTAGAGTTCGGATCGTTTTGCATAAAACCAACAGCAGTAAGCAGTGTGTGTCTCCAAGCCTTGATCGGCTTTCTCGGCAGGTCTAGGCAAAATATTGTGATTGAGTGCCGATATACGGTGTGACACTACGTTCATCATCGGCCGCCGCCACCGGCACAAGGTAATAGCTTCCGCCGCTTCGGTGATTGAAAATCCAAGGCAGCAGACCAAGTTTCGATTAAAATAGCGTCCCCTATCGACGACGACGTCCGGACATTGATTGGAAAAGTTTACCTTCGCTAAAGGACGCCCGCTCTATAGAGCTATCCCTGGAAGAAGTTTTGCGATGAGCTCCGAAGCAATTATCGGAGGCTAATTATTTCTGCACACCTCGGCACACGATGAAGACGGGGGTTGTTTATCAATGCCGCTGCAGCTAAACATCGGATCGCTCCCGTTTTAAGCTGACGATTGTGATAAGTTGACACGCCGGGTGTTCAAACCCGTGTCGTCTTGTCATCGACGACGACGACGGCAGCGGTTAAATGATATCATGCGGTAATTTGAGATAATTTAAACGAGACATTCCTGGGTAGTGATGGAACGTTGCTGCACGGTAAGAATAAGGTAAAAAGTATTGAATAAACTAATCATGAGAGATTTGTACCCACGAACTCCAAGCGGCGAACACCACCTTAGCGTTAGCTCACTTTGAAAGCTGCTTCATCCAAATACGTTTTTTTTTTGCAGTGTCCTCCCAACAAACTCCACATTGATATCTTGACGGAGGCTCGTTTAACCAACATGCCGTCGTCATCGTACCGAGTTGTACCGACTTGTATCGTGTTAGCAAAACTGATAATACGCTGAACTTGCTGAACATTACCCGCATGGGGTTGAGGTGGTCCTGCGGTAACTGGAGCCGCCGTCACCGGGCTAGGGTTTCCAAGGCAGAGTGTGTGTGGCGGGCCGGTCTCAATTTAGCACGTCGTCAGCAAGTCAAACCCGTTCGGTAGCGCGCTTGCGCAACTTGGTGTAATTTTTGAAGCGACTACACTGCATCGTGATCATCATCATCTCGAAGATATACAAGCTCGGCACTTTAATTAGCCAACCTCCAGCTTAGTTCATTACGCTTGGTTTATTAGCTATTACGGGCGAAATTCGACACCTTTGCGCGACATCGCTTGGAATATTCCGGCACCGGTATCGGAGCCGTGATAAAGTGACTGTTTTGCAGTTTGACACCACTGAAACAAAGTTTCTTCAATTTTACACGAAAGTCTGCTAGAAGAAGCGTCACACGCCTGGCAGTGCTGCCAGCTGTCAAGTTTCCCAAATTGGCAGTACTGCACGGGCTGCAATCAATTCGAAATGGATGGCGTCCGTGTCCAACTGTCAATTTGGAGCGGAGTTGCATCTAGTGAGCAGTGATTGTCTCTCAAGGGGAATTTGAAGCAAAAACCAAGCCAGAGCCAAAAGTTGCATGGGAAAGAGGCGAGGTTTAGCAAATTGATAGGTGACATGTTCGTCGACTGTTTTCTGCGACGTGCTTGAGCTTGATCGTTGAATTGTTTAAGATATTCGAATTTAATATCGGATCAGTTGTTTTTTTTTACATTTTAAACCACGCCTAACAAGTTAAAATAATTCAAAGGAAATAAGCTCACAACGATGCAAATTATAATTTAAAAAAAATAATGCATAGTTTCACTTAACTTTCTTATAAGCTTCAAAAACTGATTACAGAACTCATTATTTTTCCAGGATTTGAAAGAGTTACATACGATTATGGTTTCACGGCTATGGCCTATCATAGAATAGAATAATTAAGTAGTGTAAAATAAATAAGCTACTTAGAAAAGTACGCAACTTCCGGCCGTCACCTACAATCAACTAAGTTGTTTGTTTACTTTTGCTATGGATACGTCAACTTACCGTAGATTTTAAAATTTGTTTGTAGAAACTTTTCAAAAATTGAAAAGAATTGTTTAAAAGAATTCAAAAAATCACATCAGTTTTTTTTTCATAGAAACATTTGTAGAACTGACATTGAAGAAATTCTGAAAAATAATAAGGAGAGGATAAGGGAAAATCTCCACGGTATTTATTTATAAATTCGCTGTTCAATACGTTTCTTTCAAAATTTCTTGTGGCATGACTGTCCCACTTGTATTACACGATTCCGTAAAAAGAAGCAGCTTCTTATTTACATTTTCTTACAATCATAGTTTAACTTGTCTTTATATCGCTCCAGGATAATGCTCTAAACTACTTCCAGCATTGGAAGCTATTAGCAACAGAAGAGTGTCATAAAATCTACCTTGAACAATTTAATTAATTCCATATAGTACGTCCCAGCTGTACCACAGAATGGGTTCACCGCACAAAATCCCTCGGAAGCCACATTTTCCATATATTTAGTTCATTGTCACCTAAAGAGAAAGAGAGATGGTTCAAACTTTCCTTCCAGCATCCCCCCCAGGTGCTGTTTTGTCCAGTGAAACTCTTCTGCTCTTCGTTGCCATAAACTAATTTCCAAAGTTGGTCCAGCCAGGTCGTCCCAACCGAAGGGCCACAGTCTCCTCCACCGAGTGAGATTCCCAGATTTTGTGACACCAGCCAAATTTCCCCTGATAGTTGCAAAATTTAGAGTTGTTGCAGAAGAAAAAGTGTGGCCAACATAAGTTCAATGGCACTGAAACTTTAACGTTCCGAATCTACCCAAAAAAAAATTAAGCTGGGTGGAGGACTGCACCTTCCGGTGTCTTTTTGTATGTAATGCGAGTGTGTGGCACCACGTATGTGTACCAAGCGAAACTTTCCGTTTCCGCCGGAAGCTGGGCCCGGAGAGCAAGGCCAAATGGAGAAAGTTTTCGGGTCGAGCGTTCGCCTCTGGTGGGAAATAGCGCAACTACGACCGGCAGCAGGGTTTGTGTTTGTACAATTCCGGGGAAAAGCCGCTTCCGGTTTTGTTTACTCAGCGGCGTCGTACACACTGGCAAGTGGTGTGTTCGTGGCGGGTGCGGGACATTTCGCCGAATGTCGTTTCGCCGACGGTCATTTCGCCGAAGGTCATTTCGCCGAATGTCGTTTCGCCGCATGGGACGTTTCGCCGAATGGGACGTTTCGCCGAATTGACAAATAATCTTAAAATAAATATATAAAATGGACACAAATTGTAATAAAATATTTTGAAAAATATAATGTCCCTTAAAGGTGATTTTGCAATCTTAAAAAAAATAATTTTAGTTTCTTAGTATGTTATTTTTATAAGTTTATGCATTATAACATGCATAAAAAATCGCCTAAAAAATAATCTAGTTGAAAAAAATTGTGCGAGTTTTTGCATTCTTTCAAATATAAGCAGTTATTTAATTACATTAATTTCTGTTAGGTTTTTGCATTATGGTTTTAATATATCATTTGAATTATTTCTGTGAGTTTTTGCGTTCTGTTAACCATGAGCAGTTCTTTTAATTTTCTGCTTATAATTTTGATAAATTTCTGTTAGTTTTTGCATTCTTTGTTTTTTAAGCATATTATTTGTATAATTTATGTAAGTTTTTGTATTCTTTCCAACATGAGGAGTTCTTTTAATTTTTAGCATAACATTTTGAAAAAATGCCGGTAGTTTTTGCATTCTTTGTTTACAGAGCATATTTTTTAAATTATTTCTGAGAGTTTTTGAATTCTTTCAAACATGAACAGTTTTTTTTTATTTTCTGCTTATAATTTTGATTATTTCTGTTTGTTTTTGCATTCTTTGTTTTTTTAAGCAAATTATTTGTATAATTTTTGTGAGTTTTTGCATTCTTTCAAACATGAGCAGTTCTTTTAATTGGCTGCTTATTATTTAGATTATTTCTGTTTGTTTTTGCATTCTTTGTTTTTTAAGCAATTTATTTGTATAAATTCTGGGAGTTTTTGCATTCTTTCAAACATGAGCAGTTCTTTTGGGTTTCAGCACAACATTTTGCAAAATTGCTGTTAGTTTTTGCATTCTATATTTTTGGCATATTTTTCAATTATTTCGGTGAGTTTATGTATATTTAGTTTTTTTAATTATATTATTTCTATAATTTTTGGGAGGTTTTGCAATCTTTCAAACATGGGCAGTTCTTTTGATTTCTAGCATAACATTTATAAAAAATTCTGATAGTTTTTGCATTCTTAATTTTTTAAGCAAATTATTTGTATTATTTCTGTGAGTTTTTGCATTATTTTTTTTAAATTATTATAGATGGCACTGCAACGAACAAATATGTAGCATAAATTATACTAAAAAGATAATTTTTATTCAATTCGGCGAAACGTCCATTCGGCGAAATGACTTTCGGCGAAACGTACCATTCGGCGAAACGACATTCGGCGAAATGACCGTCGGCGAAACGACATTCGGCGAAACGTACCAGATCCGTTCGTGGCGGGTCCTTTCCCTCGGGGAAGTTACGCAAATATCGGTTCAGGGTTGGCCAACCAGACGGAAAGCGAGTTGTGTTGGCAGGATGTGAGACTTTACTGCAGTGCTTTGTAGGAAATGTTGAGTGAGGTGGGATGAGTGAGGCGAGGAACATTCTGAGGCATTTGCGAGTGTGGAGAAAGTTTTGAGAAGAATTAATTAAAATTTAGTAACCACGCAGGAGATGAAAACAAAGAAGGTAAATATTTGCCTGCACAATTTGTCAAAATGTTTGTTTTGCGATTATGAAATCGCAACGTTAAAATAAATAAAATGTTTGTTCTACAGCATTGCCTTGGCGATCTCGATTGGAAGATTCCTACTCGAAACTAGGTGTCCGAAGGCTTGATTGTTGAGGCAATTGCAAATCTCTTTTTAACCCTAAGCCAGGGGTGCTCAAAGTTTTTGAATGGTGGGCCAAATTTGAAGCTCACATGTAGTTTGCGGGCCAAATAAGATTTGAAAAAAAGTAAAAAAAATCAATCTGAAAAACTGAAAAAAATCTATCGGTTGAAGTTTTTAGAACATTGTCGTCATTTAAATATTTGAAAACATTTTTGTTTTCAACAGTTTTTTCAAAAATCTTTCAATATATTATTCATCTGCTTTTCATTGCAACTTTCGTGCCTCAGCAATCATTGAAATCAATACAATACTTTTGACTGAATTCAATCGTGATTTCACAAATATAATGATTTCAATTCAACTTCATACTTTAATCAAATTCGAACGTTCTATAACTCGTTTCCAAAAGTGATTGATCAACATTTTGACAAAATTTACTCTTTTTAATCACATTTAAACGTGTTTCATACATTGTTTCAATAACACAATATTTGATCATGTAATCGGGATTAAAATATGGAATAATCATTAGTTTTATAATAACACAAACTAAAATGGTTCACAAAAAGAGCATAGCCTTTACCTTAATTTTCAGCAATTGAAAAATCACTTTCAGTTGCGTCAAAGGGCCATTTAACATGATTATTCAAAATGGGTCCACGGGCCACAAAAAATCACCTCGCGGGCCACGTTTGGCCCGCGGGCCATACTTTGGTCACCCCTGCCCTAAGCTTTTACCCACCTCGGAATTCGAACTGACGCACCTTTGGATTGTGAGTTCAACTGCCTATCAGCGACTCCACCGAGAGAGGACCCAGGGAGACGACTTCTACTCCTGGACTGAGCTAATGTCCTTACCTCTATGTTAGACCGGGGCCAGCATTCACTGGGACCTTCTGGGATCGAACCCAGCCCGACTGGGTGAGAGGCAACCACGCTTACCCCTACACCACCGGTCCCAACAACATTTATACTATTTTTATATTATAAAAGTATCGTAAATGCCATCAAAGGTATCAACACAGAGAAAAAGTTTTTTTCGAAAAAAATCATTTTCAACGATTTAAAAAAAAGTCCAATGATAGATCATTTCATCATCAATTTTGACAACCATCTCCATTATATCGTTTGGCAAAACGAAGACTTATTTTTTAACAGAATAAACTTTTGAAGTCGTATGAAATTTCATTTTTCCAAAACTATTGAATAGGTTTCAACAAAGGTTTTATTAAGGCTTTGAAGAGGTTGTTAGGATTCAGTTGTAAAGCCTTGAATTCCTATGAAGGTTTTATAAATAGGCCGCAACAACCTTTTGCGGAGGTCCTTTTGGGTTTGAAGTGGGGTTTATCGAGGTTCTGGGGTGTTTGTTACGACTAAGTGGTTTTAATGTTGGTTTTGGCTGATAGGTTTTATAGCATTTGTGACAGCTTGGATAAAGCCCAAAATGTTACTTGGGATGTCCAATCCCTGTTTCAAGGTCCTTCCCAACTTCCCAACAGATAAAGGTCAACTGTGTCCTTTACTCATCCTAAACCTTTTGGCTATCTACACTACCCCTGAAAACCTGTCGGAATTGTCACCAGCATAAATCATTGCACCAATTTTGAATAAGCTCCGTCCCTATCTTTACCGACCTAACCAGGTGAACCAGCCCCCCCGTCGTTAGTTCGGCAAACAGTCCGACCAACGCCGGACTGTGTTCAGGATCCAGGTCATGAATAAACGAGCGACCCCCATAATCGAATCAACAATATCCTCTCTGTCTCTCTCTCTCTATGAACATGTCTGTCATAAAAATTAATAACTTTGAACATGATAACACAAACGAACCGAATCGGTGAGCTGGAGGTTCGGGCTTTTCTTTGCTGGACATTTTTGTGTAGTGAGAGTGGAAGGACCTGCCCACCTCCTTGGGCAAGGGGGCAGGACGAGGTAACCGTCCATGAATGCCTAATCAAGTGTCGAAGTTCGAGCGAGCGCGCGCCTGAAAACAACCCGAGCCAAGCCCCAGTTCTCATCAATAATTCAATTATTTTTATGAAACTTTTATTGTGTTTTGTGCCCTTTTTCACCCCGGCCATCACCATCACCGACACAAAGCCCGTAAGCTGCGTAAATGCCATTGTTATGAGAGAAGCGCGCGTTACACGCACTCATGGAAATTGCCCACTTCCAAAAACGAACAAAAACAAAAACAGAAACAAACCCGCCGAAGATTGGAAATCAAACACGGGCGTTTATTTATAAACAAGAGGGTTCTGTTCGGGGCAATAATTTCGGAGTGGCCCGCCCTTGGATTGCCCATGAGTGCCCCGCTGAATTAGTGATGAGTGCCGCGCTCGCCAAGCGCTAAGTGAGTAAACAGAGTGGAAGAATTGTTTCGGGAGCAGGTGTGGATTGGACATGTTTACAAAGTCGAAATGAGCAGGAACTCATAGGTTACAAACTCAGCGACTTGTTTGACAGTGATGAGAGAAGAAATTTTCTGAATAAAGTGACGTCAATATTTTTGTAACTGGTCACTGATTAACAATTTAAAAAAAAAATCTAAAAACTGCAAATCTTAAATCAAACTTTATGTAGCCATAACCTGTAAACGGGGCGCTTTATCAAAATTACTGTAAAGTTTTTTTTTCGATTGCAAACTCGATAGCATTTAAAAACTGTGTTTAAAAGAATTGGGTAAGATTTCAGCTAAAAACAAACGGATTAAAGGAAAAAAAATCTGTAAAAGACTCAATTTCTATAAACATATTTGTTATGGCATAGATGAAAATTTCATGAATCTATTTGGTATTTTTTAACAATTGTCTTTTTTTTAAAGGGGAAAAAGAATTCATTTGATAGTTGAGTTTTTCTGATAAGTAAAAATCATACTAAATCTACCCTTTTGACCGATTCATGAAAAAAAAATCATGGGAATCAAAAATTTGGATAAAATATTTGCAGCGGCCTGAGAAAATATTTTAGAATAAGTTTGCTTATTATTTACAACACTTACTACTTTTTGACAAAACACTTCAAATTCCCGAACTTTCAACGATTGATATTTTGTAATCAATTAGGTTCTAAATTATAAGTTTTTCGTAATTTGAAAAAAAAAACATTTTTATGATCAAATAGTGTTTTCAGTAAAACAAATTTTAAACTGAAAGTAAAAAAAAGATTCATCTAGATTCTAGTCAAAATGGCAAAAAATGTGAGAAAAACTCAAATTCGACGTCAATAAATGAATTTGCACACTTTTGATCTGAAAAAAGAAAAAAAACAATACTTCGATACTAGTCAAATATTTTTTTAAAGCACTATTGAAAAGAACATTTTTGTTCCAAAACTTGTTCTGGGTTGTTACTGTGTGGAATATGCCATAACATATTTTAAAAATATAAATCTTAAAAATTAAAAAATTAAGATTTATAAAAGATTAAAACACAAAACAAGTTGAACCCACTTCAATTAATTGAATTTCATGGGCCTTGGAACCGGGTGATCTCAACCGCAGCTCACCACGATGCTTAGACTGCCATGAAAAGTGCGAACGAAAAAAAAAAATCAATTTCAAACAACAATTTCAACCAACAACCCCCAAGGTGCTTATTACCACAAAGTTAGCCATCCCCTTTCTCAACCTCTTCCACCCTTAATTTTCTGCACTCCACCCGCGGAAGGGCAAGTATATTATTTTCCCAACCCACTTGCGAGCGAACCCCTCCTTTTATTGGTCGGCACCAATTTTCGCCCCATAGTTACCAATTTGGGGCCGCCGCCGCCAATCGAAGCCGGAGAAGAGAGTAAATTTTTATTCGCCCTTTTTCTTCACCCCTACTTTTTGGGCCCTTCCCCGGAAAAGCAGGGAGGTTTAAGGACTAGGCTTGTTGAATTGAGTCTGAAAAAGGCTCCCACTATGTGGACGCTCGGGGGTTGTTAAATTTGATTGATAAGTAATCCAATATCCGTTGGTTATGAGCAGTCCACACCGCAAAACAATGTTTCTTCCTCCAACCCTTAATTTTTTTCCATGGAGCAAAATGAAATGATGAGGAAGGCGATTCCTAGGAAATCAATCATCCGTTTTTTTACGTGGTTGGTTAGTGTATTGGCATTTCAGATTGTGATTTGAAATAGAAATGAAAAGTTGCGTTATTTATTGATGCATTTAGTTACAGTTTGAAAACATTTAAATTTATTACATTTTATCAACAATTCTGAAAAATCTCAAAGCAAAATATCTAAGAAAATTTGTTTAGCAGCACTTTATCAAACAAACTCGCATTAAAAAAAATGTAGGCGAATAAATTATCAAAAGATAGATTTGTGACAATCTAATTTAAAATTTAAAATTTAAATACGTTTAGTTGTGTATGCCCTCCTCACATTCCCGGTCATCAAATTTATACATTTAATTTAATTTGGCAAATGTCCCCACATTAGACCATGCAACTACATTGAACCCAAGCGAAAATAAAGTCTATCCCTCATGTTTATTATATCTTCAAATCTTATGAAAGATTTTATCAGATTTCCCAGACTTCCATTTTCTAGAAATGTTTATGTATTGGAGAAACACTCCAAATCTTCAATTCTTCGAATCGTCTAATCCTATAAAAAGGAATCACTATGAATTACACAGTCCCTTATTAAAATATACCCTTTCTATATCTTCAAAACATCAAATTTACAAAACTTAAAATGTTATTAAAGGAAGAGTTTTTTCATAAATGTCGAAAAATTTAATAAAAAAATTGGAGAAGATATGAGAGAAACAAGTCATTTCTCCAAAAAAATAAAATCAGAAGAAAAGATGATTGAAAATAAGAAGCTTAAGGTAGGTAAACCAAGTGGCTAAAGTTATCTTCCTCTTGTCTTTTCCACAACTTGCGAGCTTTGATGGACAGCTTTATGGATCACGCAAAGAATAAAAAAAGTTGGAGAAATTGTTCGCTCGGAAAATTTATTTCTCCCCGTTTTGCTCGTCACTTTTTGGAAGACAAAAACACAACTTTTCTGTTGCACGATACTTTTTTTTGCGCCATAGTAGCACGGCGCGCCATTGTGTTGACTGGCGCTGGCAACACTACTGGTAAATATTCATGATGCAAGAAAAAAAAAAGTTTACTTGAGTTTTTTCACCACCAAACGACGACGACGACCGGGATCGATTTAAAAGTCGGTCAAAATTTAACAATCCTAATGTTGGGTTTGTCCGTTCGCGGGGGTAGATAAGTTTACCTGAAATGAGAATAAAAATTATATTAGAGCAATGTGTTATTTTTATCAATTTGCTTTTACTTTTAAGGAATTGTTCATATGAATTACACATGTATTTGAATTATAAAACTAAAGTACATTTTGCATTGCATTGCATCTCCAATATTCTTGGAAGCAATGATATGATCGTTGGTGACGCAAAACAAGTTCTTGTGAATTTAGGTGGAATATGGTGTTCGATACTATTGGAAATATTTATTAATACTCTGGAATTGAGCAATGTGATTTAAAATAGTACTATCAAAATTTCCCAGAAACACAATTGAATTAATATTGAAAAATTTAAAATTCCGCTTTGATTAAAAAGACAAGTTCAATCGTTTACTTGGACAGCATGTTTTATTATTTAGAATCGTTCTCAACTTCTTGTAACAGAACTGTGGCTCGGAAATTTAGATAAATTTTAAGTTCTTTGTGTTGATTGTACAGCAAAAGTTCGTTTTTTTTTTTGCTTTTCCCTCTAAAATGTCCTCACTCCTGAACGGTTTTGTGGATCGATGTGTGGCTTTCGATTTATTGAAAGGAGAGCAAGGTTTTGCCAGAATTTAACCGGAGCTGGTGTGACCCTTCTGCGGTTGGCAACCTTTATGAGGTCTGTGAATTTCCAATTCCCAATTTCCAATTACCCAAATAGATTTGAAAACAACTGGCAGGGTAAGCTGTTGTCGTTGATTTGTTAACTTGGAATGAATTTCATTTTCAAACAAATTGATATTTGTTTGTTCACGTGAAAAAAGAGCGAGAGAGAATAACAGTTTTTTTGTGTAAAATAAGTCAAATATTTCACAGTAAAAGGGGTTTTTTTTTAAAGATGTGAAACACAAAGGAAAAAGTGAACTTTCTCAAACACAGCAAAAAAAAATGATGGTAATATTCACAGACAAAAAATTGATGGTAATATTCTGGGTGCTGAATAGTGGTTCGCAAAGCGACCTCAATTTAGAACTGTCAAAGCGGAACCAATTTACTGTTCGCAAAATGCTCCCAAGAAGTAGCAAGTATTGTAATCGATCGATAATTTATTTTGCCAGGAATAAAAAAAAGTCGATGTCGTCGAGCTTTTGAAGTATTCAAAGTCAATTAATCTTAGAGGGTTGAAATCGAGATTGGCATAATTCTCCACTAACATTTCAGTAAGCGCTTTATCTCACGCACAGCCTTTGTTTTTGACGCATTTTGAAATGTTAACGACGAATTATCAATAACTACGATGGCACCTGCGACCGAGCCTGCGACATTATATTGAATAATTGAATAAGTATTATCACTGCGCTTCAAACATTCATAAACTCAAAACATCCATTATGATTCACTAAATTCCACTCACTTCTGAGGCAATTTTTCATCACGTGGAAACCAAAAAAAGCATATTTTGGCCACCCGTCGTTGAGTCTATGAACAAAACACGCGCGAAGCACTTAATTTCTGAGCGAAAAGCCTAACATCAACAGATCCAAAATGTTTCAAAAAAAGTCACTTGAGCAGCAAAAATTGTGTCACGCTTGAGCTTGAACATAGCCTTCTACTTTGTTTATGTTTACAGCTGTAGTGCAGTTTATTAGTGGGGAGCAGTCTTTTCAGCACCCAGGTAATATTCATCAGGAAATGGTGACAGATTTTGTGTCAAAAAAATAGTACATCAGAAAATGATGAATTCTGATCAGTTTCTGGTGAATATTCATCAGGTTCACATTTTTACACATTTTTTAGGTTACTCAAATTTTACACATTTTTTATTACTCAAAAAAAGAGGTAAAATTCAACCTACCAAATTTTCAACATTCCAAAATTCTTTTTTTTTTGCTGTGTACTTTCAAGTATATAAGCCGATTTCTTTTCATCGTATTGCTAATAACTCATCAGGATCAACTCGGATCTTCTTGCACCCTTGGACAAAGTTGTAGGAAATTGAAATTCATAGAAGTAGGAGTGTAGCCAGAATGGGTGGGGGGGGGGGGGCTTGAAGAAGAAATTATCTTCTACTTTTGTTCTTCTTCCATCTCTCCAATATGTCTTCCAAAAATTTCGGGTTTGGCTTCAGCCCGGAGCCCACCCCCTGGCTACGGGCCTGTATAGAAGAATCTCACACTTGGGCAATTTTGGACGAGAAGCATGCCATCTGGCAGAAAAATACTGAAACGATGTTTTTCAACATACATTTTCGTGATGACCCCTTAACCTGAACCGATTTGGCTCAAAATTGGTACAGTTACTAATTATTGCCTAAATAATCAAGCCAGTGCGTATCTCTTGAGATTTTCCAAAATTTTCAATTTTTCTTACACTCGCCTAAGAGGGAATGATTGTGAATGTGGAAATGAGAGAGAAAATGAGAATGTAAAATTTTGTTAAGATCAAATGAAACTCAATCGAGTTAATTTCTCTAAAAAACGGTTCCTTAAATTCCTTGGAACAAACGAATCCTTCAGTCATTGCTCGAAAGACACCATTCCAGTAAGTCCAGCAGTCAATCCAGCAGCATTCACTCTGGTCATGCACATTTCCCTACCGGGCGCAGAAATGGATCTTTTCGACGAAAAGACTCGCAATCCCATCAATCACCACTAGCGCGCCGTCTATTTACTGGCTCTTCCGACGAGACTACGCAACGCTTTCATCGATATTGTGGCTTCCGGACCGCCGGCCGGCCCAAAAGTGATTAATTACCGACATCTCGAACGTTCAACGCCGAGAGTTAATCAACGGGACTCGTCCCATGGCTTCGATGTGGTGGTTTTTCGGTATTGCTCCCAAAGTCACTTCTTGCTATGAACACACTGCATTAGGCCTTCGCCGAAACTAGAAAAGTCCCAAAAAAGTCCCGAATCCATTTTCAATTTCCACTTTATCTTGCAAGGCTCCAGATGGTCACGTCACGGTTTGAAAACAAACAACGCAAACACAGAAAAGAAAGCAAAGGATATTCGTTCTGAGGAATCGCTCGACGCAGCTGCTGCTTCAGCAGAGCCATCAAAGTGCTTGTAGTTCTTGCTCTTACGGCAGAGAATCGAATGGAAATTTAGAGCCTCTAGTCCCTAAATCGGTTGAATAATTGAACACGTTCGACAACGACGACGACGACTGCCTCTTCGATAGCTGGTTCGTGATGTATCTACTGGCAGGCAGGATATCGACAGGCAGCTTAAAAAGTGGAAAAATGTTCAAGTGGAAGCTTAGCTGAGGAGCCGACTGTGGAGAGAAATGGTGGCAGCAGTGGTGGTGGACTACTCGGAAGGCCGGAATCAAATATTGCTTTTTTACTCAAGTTTAAACAACGATCAAAGTGTGTCGGAAAGTTACGATTGTCTCAGCAAGAATTGCGATAGACATGCACGTCACCTTTGTGAGAAAAATATATTACACTTTCTGCAGTGAAAATTTCCAACATTTGGCATCTATGCGTAATAGGATGTAACAAAAATGAGTTATTTGCGGGCATTCAAGAGTTTGTTCCATTGGACGTACTGAGCTCAAATCCCCAACATGAGTTGATTGGACGTCCCGGGCAGACGGTAATAACAAAATTCATGCCATTTGAATAACAAATACTGTTAAAATAACAGAAAGTGTTATGGAATCTTCTTGAACAATCCATTTTGGCATAAGGGTTTAATAACAGTTTATGTTATCATAACAAAATTTGTTATTGGTCTGATATTGGTTGAAAGCCAAAACAACTTTGGAATAACATATTTTGTTATGGAAGAATATCTCCAAATGTTATTGGAATGATCGGATTAGTTGTTAAAATAACAAAAAATAATAACAAAGATTTGTTCGAAGAATAACTAAAACTGTTATTAGTCTGTGATAACAATAACAATCCAATAACAAAAAATCATAACGACGAATAACAAATCTTGTTATAAATAACATAAAATGTTATTGACCCAGTATTTTCAAATATCAAATAATTTAATTCCCACGTTATTTCCGTCTGCTCGGGGTAACAGGAACTGGCGCTTTACATTTGAGCAACTCTCTACGAAATCGGCCGATTTCGACCATTTTTTTTTTTGTATTTTTTGATTTGGCTCAAACTTTGTGGGGGCCTTTCCTATGACCAAATAAGCTATTTTGTGTCATTGGTTAGCTAAGCTATTTTGTGTCATTGGTCCCATACAAGTCTCCAAACAATTTTGGCAGCTGTCCATACAAAAATGGTATGTAAATATTCAAACAGCTGTAACTTTTGAGTGAATTTTCTGATCAATTTGGTGTCTTCGGCAAAGTTGTAGGTATTGTTGAGGACTTTTGAGAAAAAAATAGGTAGACGGAAAAAAAAATTGCAGATTTTTTAATCAACTTTTTTTTCACTAAAACTCAATTTTCAATTTTTATTTTTTGATTTTCGAGATTTTTTGATATGTTTAAGGGGACAAAAATCCGCAACTTTTGAGCTATAGAGAAACATGATCAAAAAATCTGACGCCGAGTTATGATTTTTTGAAAATAGTGATTTTTGGAAAAAAAAATCGAAGTTTCATGCAAAAACAAGTTTGACATTATTTTTTAATGCAAAATTGAATTTGCAATCGAAAAGTACTTAAAAGATTTTTTGATAAAAAGCTCCGTTTTCAAGATATAGCCACCGAAAGTTTGATTTTAGCGAAATATTTGCAGTTTTTCGATTTTTAAAAATAGTGACCATGAGTGACCATTTCTAAAAATATTTTTTTTGAAAAGTTCAAAAAATTTGCTATAAAATTGTCTAAGAGACATTGAAGATTGGACATCGGGTTGCTGAGATAGAGCCGCTTTAAGAAAAAGAAACACAAAAATTGAAGTTTTCTAAATCTCACCAAAACAACCCACCATTTTCTAATGATGATATCTCAGCAACTAATGATCCGATTTTCAATGTTAAAATATGAAACATTCGTGAAATTTTCCGATCTTTTCGAAAAAAATATTTTGAAAATTTTTTAATCAAGACAAACATTTTAAAAAGGCCAAACATTGAATATTACGCCCTTTTGAAATGTTTGTCTTGATTTAAAAAATTTCAAAATATGTTCCATTTAATTTAAAAAATTTCTAAAATCCAAGTCCCGGGCAGACGGTAATAACAAAATTCATGCCATTTGAATAACAAATACTGTTAAAATAACAGAAAGTGTTATGGAATCTTCTTGAACAATCCATTTTGGCATAAGGGTTTAATAACAGTTTATGTTATCATAACAAAATTTGTTATTGGTCTGATATTGGTTGAAAGCCAAAACAACTTTGGAATAACATATTTTGTTATGGAAGAATATCTCCAAATGTTATTGGAATGATCGGATTAGTTGTTAAAATAACAAAAAATAATAACAAAGATTTGTTCGAAGAATAACTAAAACTGTTATTAGTCTGTGATAACAATAACAATCCAATAACAAAAAATCATAACGACGAATAACAAATCTTGTTATAAATAACATAAAATGTTATTGACCCAGTATTTTCAAATATCAAATAATTTAATTCCCACGTTATTTCCGTCTGCTCGGGGTAACAGGAACTGGCGCTTTACATTTGAGCAACTCTCTACGAAATCGGCCGATTTCGACCATTTTTTTTTTGTATTTTTTGATTTGGCTCAAACTTTGTGGGGGCCTTTCCTATGACCAAATAAGCTATTTTGTGTCATTGGTTAGCTAAGCTATTTTGTGTCATTTGTTCACCCATACAAGTCTCCATACAAATTTGGCTGCTGTCCATACAAAAAAGGTATGTAAATATTCAAACAGCTGTAACTTTTTGGTGAATTTTCTGATCAATTTGGTGTCTTCGGCAAAGTTGTAGGTATTGTTGAGGACTATTGAGAAAAAAATAGGTACACGGAAAAAAATCATTTGCAGATTTTTTTATCAACTTTTTTTCATAAATCTCAATTTCCCAAAATACGTATTTTTTTTATTTTCGAGATTTTTTGATATGTTTTAGGGGACAAAAATCCGCAACTTATGAGCCATAGAGAAACATGGTCAAAAAATCTGCCGCCGAGTTATGAATTTTTGAAAAAATAGTGATTTTTGGAGAGTTTGACATTATTTTGTAAAGCAAAATTGAATTTGCAATCGAAAAGTACTCTACAGATTTTTTGATAAAGGGCTCCGTTTTCAAGATATAGCCACCGAAAGTTTGATTTTAGCGAAATATTTGTAGTGTTTCAATTTTTAAAAATAGTGACCATGAGTGACCATCTCTAAAAATATTTTTTTTGAATAGTTCAGAAAATTTGCTATAAAATTGTCTAAGAGACATTGAAGATTGGACCTCGGGTTGCTGAGATAGAGCTGCTTTAAGAAAAAGAAACACGAAAATTGAAGTTTCGTAAGTCTCACCTAAACAACCCACCATTTTCTAATGACGATATCTCAGCAACTTATGGTCCGATTTTCAATGTTAAAATATTGAAACATTCGTGAAATTTTCCGATCTTTTCGAAAAAAAATATTTTGAAATTTTTTAAATCAAGACTAGCATTTTAAATGGGCGTAATATTCAATGTTTGGCCCTTTTAAAATGATTAAATTAGTCTTGATTTAAAAAAAATAAAAATATTTTTTTCGAAGAGATCGGAAAAGTTCACGAATGTTTAAAAGTAAATCTTTCCCAGTTCCTGAGGGGAACACCCTTGAAGAGTATCGGGGCCGGCATTTACAAAGCAGATTCAGTGGCAGTTCTTTACTCAACTAATGTTAACATGTTAAGGTTAATGTTAACATTCCATAGGTCGCCTCCCTAAGGTGTCGTGATAAGGTCCAGTTTGTGACGATACACTACCTTCCCTTTACTAAGCAATCGATTCCAGAAGGGAAAAGATCACCAGTTGTGTTGGTCCGAGCCGGGATTTGAACCCCGATCTACCGCTTACGAGGCGGAAGCGTTACCACTGGGCTACATGGCTCGGTCACGATTCACGAATGTTTCATGTATTAAAATTGAAAATCGGACTATTAGTTGCTGAGATATCGTCATTAGAAAATGGTGGGTTGTTTTGGTGAGATTTAGAAAACATCAATTTCGTTTTTCTTTTTCAACCCGAGGTCCAATCTTCAATGTCTGTCTGGCTATATCTTGAAAACGGAGCCCTTTATCAAAAAATCTGTAAAGTAGTTTTCAATTGTAAATTCAATTTTGCATTTATAAATAATGTCAAACTTGTTTTTGCATGAAACTTCGATTTTTTCCAAAAATCACTGTTTTTTCAAAAATTCATAACTCGGCGGCAGATTTTTTGACCATGTTTCTCTATGGCTCAAAAGTTGCGGATTTTTGTCCCCTAAAACATATAAAAAATCTCGAAAATCAAAAATACGTATTTTGGGAAATTGAGATTTAGTAAAAAAAAAGTTGATTAAAAAATCGGCAAATTTTTTCTTCCGTCCTACAACTTTGCCGAAGACACCAATTGATCAGAAAATTCACTCAAAAGTTACAGCTGTTTGAATATTTATATACCATTTTTGTATGGACAGCAGCCAAAATTGTATGGAGACTTGTATGGGTGAACCAACGACGCAAAATACAAAGTTTAAGTCAAATAAAAAAATACAAAAAATAAAAATGGTTGAAATCGGCCGATTTCGTAGAGAGTTGCTCACATTGAAGTTCTTCGCAACCTGGAGCTCGGCACAAGCCTTCAAAGTTTGGCAATTTTTCGAAATGTTGGCACCAGCAAATTCGAATGGCGTCTCGGGCGTCACGTGATGCGACGCCATTTTTTTTTAAATTTGAGCACTTGTTATAAGATATTATATAATGATAGTTTAAATAAAATAATTTTCTTAAGAGCGAGTCCACGAGCAGAGCATACCCATCTCGCATTGACCTTACCAATCTGCCTGAAATTTTCAGGGGTTGTTTGGACATATAAAACTAGCATTTAGTGAAAAAATAGCACAAGTTTCAAACTCAAACAAAAAAGTATTCCATCCTGATATCCACTCGATTCGAACTAGAGCTTGTAATGGACATCTGGCATTCCAGTTTGACAGCTCGCCCAGAGCAGACGTGTGTCCTTTGATTGGAGCTTAGCGCGTTTTTGACGGTGTTTTTTTTTTAACTTTCGCCGACGGCCATGGCGGCGGCCGCTCCGGCGGAGAGTGTGTGGACGGAGCACAGGACTGAGGATGGAAGGCCGTTCTACTGGAACGCGGCCTTGAAGAAAAGTGTGTGGGAGAAGCCGGACGGGTTCCAACCCAAAACGCAGGCGGCGACGGGCATGGAGGTGGAAGACTCCGAAGGAGGAGGAGAGGACGGGGGCGAATTTCGTCCCGTTATCAAGGTTCGGCGCAGGAAGGCTATGGAGAAGATCACCGTCGCCGATGGCCAGGAGGTGAAAAAACTGCTCAGCAACAACAAGTTCAGCCCGCTAGCGGAGGAGAACAACAACAACAACAATGCAAACCCAGCCGCAGGAAAATCCACCCCCGTGGTACCAGAATCCGGCAAGTCGGCCGGGGAAAAGAAGCAGCCGCCGCTGGTGGTGAAAAATACAAGCTTCGCCCGCCTTGCGAAGGTGATGTCGACATGTGATGTCCAGCCGGAACACAAACTGACGCGGTACGGCACCAAAATTACGTGCTTCAAGAGGGACGACTTCGACACGGTGCAAGCCCACCTGAAGAAGAACAAGGTGGAGTTCTACACCTACGGAAGGCGCGGTGATAGACCGCACCGGGTAGTGATGAGAGGTCTTCCGAACCTGGAACCGGATTACATCAAGGAGCTGCTCAAGTCGGAACATCAGCTGGACGCCTTGGAAGTTCACGCCATCAAGCGGAAGCAGCAGCTCCCCGCCATCGATGAGACACCTTTCGTTGTACTCTTCTCCAAGGGGCACACCAGTCTCAAGGAGTTGAGTAGCAAGGTAAAGAAAGTGGGATCAGTCGTCGTCCGGTGGGTGGCCTTCCGGAACAAAGAACCGCACGTGACCCAGTGCAAGAACTGCTTGCAGTTCGGTCACGGAACCAGTAACTGCCATCTCAAGCCCAGGTGCAGCAGCTGTGGGGGTGCCCACAGCACAGAAAAGTGTAAGGAAGAAGAAACGCGAGCCAAGAAGTGTGTCAACTGCTCTGGATCTCACGAGGGTCTGGACCGCAGCTGTCCCAAACGTGCGCAGTTCATCCAGTCGAGGCAGCAGGCGTCCAAGCCGAAGCCGCCAGCATGGAAGAAGGACAAACAGACTCCGGCTGTAGCCGCGTTCACCGCGGCGGATTTTCCTCCGCTACCTGGAGCGGTGCCGTCCGTCGGGACGGAAGAAAAACATCCTCGTCCCGCAGGAAAAAGTCGAGAAAACACTGGCGCCGGCGCCGGTGCAACCCCGAAGGAGCAACCAGGCGAACGGAAGCTGTACAGCGAGTCCGAGCTGTGGACCATTTATCGAGAATATAGAGTTCGCTTGAGGCAGTGCAAGACACCCGAGGAACAGATTGATGTGATCGCACACTTGTTGACACATGGCGCGGGAAAATGATCATCTTCTTTTTATTATTTTTTGTATTATTGTTCCTCGGTCCTAACCTGGTCGCAGCACCTAAAAGGACCTAATAAAAATAAGTTATGAGAAAAAAAAAAAAAAATGGACATCTGGGACTACCATCTGAGACTGAGAAGGCTTTGGGTAAGATGAAATAGAAACTTTATTTTTGCTGTGGGACCCCTTAGAATCAATTTTCTGGTGATAATTTTATCAAATTCGTGTCTCTGAGTCAATTTTACAATAGAAACATGCATAACAATGTTTATTTTCATCCATTTACAATCTTTAAAAAATTATGGGGATAAATAAAAATCTTCGAATCACATTTATTGAAAATTAGGTGCGTTTCCAAGGATACTAGATGTCTCCAAAAAAAAGCAGCTTCTTATTTTTTTTTACTTTAATTTTTTGAGGAGCTGAAATTTTTTTTGCTTAAATTGTTTGCCTGATGCGTGGGGTGCCTGGGGACGATTCCAGACGATCCCGGCTGACATTTTTAGAGACAAAAAAAAAGAAGAAGAGCGGGAAGAAAATGTCGGTTTTAGACTGAATGTAAAGTGAGGTCGTTAAGTTAGTCCTGGCTAAAATGAACCAGCTCAAGCCTTCTTCGGTGGAAACGCTGGTTGGCGGTTGAGACTTACAATCCGAACGTCGTCAGTTTGAATCCCTGAGTGGGCGGGTACTTGGCGTAGAAAGAGGTTCAGGTGTTATCCCTATGCAATGCAATCTTGCAATAGAGACCGACAATACATGTGGGTTGTAGAGTGAACGTTTATTCTGAAGAGTTGCTCTGAATTATATTTTGAACCGTGATGATGAAATTTCTCGCAAACTCAACGAGCACTTCATGAAATGCATCTCGTTTTACCGACATAATTATGCACCTTTATTTCATTTCACCAAGTTGCATTCTAACTCATCCGCATAGAAATGCATCCCAACCCCATAGAAAGTTATTCCAGCCTTGATCAAGTCTCTCACTTGAGTCCATCCGGCAACGTCGACTCTGGCAGCGGTGGCGCTACCAACACAAGGGTCATCGTAGAACCAGAAAATTCCCACTCTCAAGATGCAAAGACACTGAAACTCGGAGAAACTGCAGTCTTTCTCGCTCGACGTCGTTTGGTTTGAGTAGCGCACTCCGTCCGGCCGCAACATTTCTCATTTCTCAATGACTTGCCTCCACGATGCCAGTGAATGATTTTTCCACGTTTAATGAATACTCGCACAGCACGCTTCCTTAGTTTCCGGAGGTATGACCTCTTCACCCCCGGAGGTTGAAGCATAAAATCCAATAAAGTCACCCACTTGAGGTGTGCAACATGAAGTTCGTGGCCTGTCGAGCACAGCTCCCGAGGGGGGGTTCGGTGCGCAAAACTAGGGTAGATCGGGCGATTGTGGACGCGAGTGGTACCAAGTCGTCCAGAAACCGAGTTGAGTCGGTCTACCCCAAAGTGCAAAACATGCAACAGTACCCAACTTTGTTGGAAGGACTCGTTAAAAGCACTCCGCTTCTCCGAGCTTCTTTGTGCCTTTACCTTTGGTCCCAGGTCACGGTGGCTGGAGCACGGCCCGAGGCTACACCGGCGCCGGCGATACTCGACCTGTGCTCGGGGTTTGCGCTCTCCCGGAGAGTAGTCCCGCGTCAACAAGGACGACGACGATGACGACGTTCTAGTAATCCAAGTACTTTGTGTCCGCCGCACGCGTCGCAGTCATTGTCGCTGCCACGTTTGTCGACTTTTACTTTGTTATGAGGAGTGAGAACTCCTGTCTTCAGCGGTGTATAAGGGTTGAAGGGTTTATTGTGGAGTGGTGAGAGATGGATCGTGATGGAATTAACCCTCTACAATCTTAAAATTAAAAAAAATGTTTAAAAAAGTGTCTACGTTTATTCTTTTTAGTTATTTACCTGGAAACTATCTATTGCTTAAACTGTCAGTAAAAACTTCCCGCTACCACAAGCTTAAGTTGTCATCCTTTTTTCGTTTGCTCTCCAAAAATGCATAATTCCACACAGATCATGACGATTTAAGCCACTTCCGACCTTTCCCACTCTGGTGGTCGTCCTAAATCGGCCTTGAATCTTAAAATACCACTCAACTAGTCCGACCGTACGACAACCTCGGCTTCCAGTTTGAACGATGGCAAAATATTTATTTCGTCACCAAGTTGACTGTGATTGAACGGTCCCCATCCGGCTTCTCCTCCCCGCTGCCATGACCACGGAATCGACCCAATTTGAACGATGGCAGAAAAACAGACAGCTCGCCCAAAAAAAAAGTGAAAGAAGAGCACACTCATTGAGTTCAGGCCATACCTGTTGAGGCCGATGTGTTACGATGCTTTTTTTTTTTATTTCAGCAGAGTAGGAAAAACACTCGTCAAAGGAGTGTAGGTTCGACAGGCCTGGGAAACAAATTGGGCCACACTACAGCCCCGTTCACAGCGAGTCGACGAATTATGTTCGATATCGATTTCCGGTCGTTCCGAAAAGGGGGGAGAAGCTCGAGCGAAAAATAGCTGCGAGGTTAGGTGATTTGTTTTCCGGGACGAGTTCCGAGCTCCTGTTGCTTCAACCGGCTTAAACCATTGATATGATAGGTGCGCGTTGATGAACGGCCCGGGGACATCGGAATGGACGAATGCGACTCTTAAAGCCTAGCTGTTCATAGATATTGAGCCAGCACTAATCCCGCACCTACTTCAACAGGCACACAAATCTCCAGCCCATTGAAGGCACTGCCGTGTCCTTACCGAAACGACTTTCTTCCATTTCCGGAGCGCTGTAGTGATGGCATGCAAGCCCCGGACCATTCCGGTAGAATTTATGGTCGGCAATTCCGGTGGCCACACAGTAAACCCACTCAGCACTTTCGGCAAGTCCAACCTACCGATAAAAGCGGCAAGTGTAATGAATTTCGAACCAACCAGCAGCAGCCGGGCAAAAAGGAAGCAATCTTGCCTCCGGCAAAAGAAGTGCTGCCAGAGAGAAAGAGACAGAGATCCTAGTGCGTAAAGGACGAAACCGTAGCAAATCACCGTACGAGTTATTTAATGGTCATAAATTACAATCGATGAATGCTCGATACATCTCTCGTTCTTGGCCTCGGTTCATGGCGTTACAACGGTACGCACACGCACAAAAAGAATCGATTCCCTAAGGACTACTACTACTGGTAGGTTTTGGTATGTTCTGCTCGGTAGTCAAGAGGACCACCGAAATTGGGAGATAACTTGAAAAATATCGAAACTACGTGACCGTGTCGGTTCCTTCGGTATTCAGATCATGGTAGGTCGTTCCCAGATTTGTTGCAGGGGATGCCGGGGTCACATGAGTAGTCTCATTGGACGCAACTGCACACTTTCTCTGAGTGTAAGTAATTTCGTAATATTCGTTCGAAAGCATTCAAATGCCGAAATATCGATCCAAATTACTGCAAAACAAGCCACAGGCTCTCAAAACAATCAACCCAGAGTCCAGTTGCACTCAACCTACATCCCCAACCGCAAACAGGATGCTTTGAACCGGAATCGGCTCCTGGGTGCCTCAAGGAAGTTATGAACTGTACCGTTTGTGCACTGGGAGACTTTCCATGCATGATTTGAACGCAAATACACTGCGGTATCAACGCCCCAACATGGCTGGTTGTACGATTGTACCATGTGCAGAAGGGGGCAAGTTTTATGAGCGAGTGATTCCATTCCATGTCGGCCATAAATAAGGTTTATTCGTGTTGTAGCATTCATTGCTGTGTGTGGACTGTTCTAGTTGGCTATTTTTTCTTCTTTCTCTCGGAAAAATGCTGAATCATGCGAGATTGGTTACGTGACGTCATTCTAGGAACCGGAAAAAGAAAGAAAGAAAAGTGATGCATTGGGGAGAAAAATGTGACTTGAGACCAGAAACAAACAAACCTTAAATACAACATCAAACACTAAAACCTAAACCAAACGCTATACCCAAATTTGAACCCCAAACAAAACTCTAATGCTGAAACCAAAACAAAACAATTACATCAACACCGAACCCTGCAACTAATTTTAAAATTACTTGTAGTCACTATACAGCAAAAAAGTAGTGATCCAGCTACGGGTAAAAGGCCGGGGTTGTTAAATATTTTTTTTGCAATTCCGTCGTGAAACTACTTACTTTTCCTGTCATTCTTGAACGACGAAATAGCCTACTTTTCTGTACCAAAAATAACAGAATCGAATAGCAACACTTTTCAAAATAAATGCTGAAAAGTTCTACTTTTCAGCACTGAAATGGGTGCTGAAAAGTTGAACTTTTCAGCACTTGTTTCGAAAAGTAACACTTTTCAACATTTTTTTGATTTAAACGATTTATTGACAAAATACATGAAAATTCGACTTAAAATTTCACTCAATGGGTGTTTTTAGAAATTGCAAAAAATGTTGTATGGAACTCGTTGCAAAACTTGATTTTTTCAGCACTCGTCGTATTTATCCAACTCGGTGAACCTCGTTGGATAAATGTACGACTCGTGCTGAAAAAATCCTCTTTTTGCAACTTGTTGCATAAACTACTATTGCATTATTTTATGAAATTTTATGTAATACAAGCCTTACCCGACAAACTTCGTTCTGCCTTTTTTTTCGTTTGTTGACGTTTTTTACTTTTTTGCTTATTCAGCCTCCTGTGATCAAAATTTGATTTTACGTAACTTTTTCCATACAATTTTCCGATGCTCCGAAATCGGTTCGAGAGTGACCAAAGTGTCAATTAGTTAGCGTATTAACCTTCCTTGCGCTTATACGAACACATGCAGTAAAAAGCGCACCGATCCGTACACAGCAAAAAATCCGATGGTAAAATCGCATGCAAAAGCATGCACATCACCTTTGTCAAAATAAACACTTAATATTACACACTGCACGTACATTTTTTTTTCAAACACAAAAAAAAGTTGAAACCGACGGGATTCAAACTCAGCACCAACAGTAATGACTGGCGCCTTAGCCCACTCGGCCATCAGACAGATGAAAAAATGTAAGGATAAGCGCATATATGAGCTTGACATTTCGGTCAAGTAGGTTTCCCATACTGATGAGCTACATATTTCAGTGTGTAAAATCACATAAAATTGCATAAAATAATGCAATATTTATTTTACATTCAGGCCTTTTACACGCAACTGGATTACTACTTTTTTAGCTGTGTAGTTCCGTATTGAACTGATTCGCGTTCGAACAAAACCATCGACATTTTTTATATATATAGAAGATAGAAGATAGATAAAAAGATTACACCCAGTAATATGTAGCCCATCAGTATGGGAAACCTACTTAACTGAAATGTCGAGCTCATATATGTGTTTATTCTTTCCATTTTTCTTCGGTCTAGTGGCCGAACGGGCTAAGGCGTCAGTCCTTATTGTTGGTGCTGAGTTTGAATCCCGTCGGTTGCATCTTTTTTTATGTTTACAAAAATGGTACATGCAGTGTGTTATATTAAGTGTCTTTTTTCACAAAGGTGATGTGCACGTTTTTGCATGTGATTTTACCATTGGATTTTTGCTGTGTAATTATTGATTTAAAAATAATTTAAGATCATTCTAAATTTAACAAAAATTTCCTTTCAAAAGTTATTCTCTTGATTATAAAATTTATTAATACAGTCCAAACGCGATTATCCGAAGTTTCGATTATTCGAAGATTTGTATGGGACTTCGGAAATTCGAATCAATAGCAGAATTTTTTTTATTTTTTATTTAATTACTTTGACCATCAAATTCGAGTTATGCGACCCCATTTTAGTCAAATTTGAATGGATGATTTCCTATTAAATTGAAAATGCGTTTTATTTTTCAATATATTATCATCGCCATTTTGGCTGCCATCTTGGATTTAAAAATTCTAAATCACTTTAGAGTAGTTTCTGGGTCATACTAAAGCCCAACAATCAAAAATATGACAACGAAACATTTTTTTTTCGTGATTCGATCATCCGAAGTTTCAATTATTCGTAGAAAAATTTTGCCAAGGCCTACGGATAATGGAGTTTGGACTGTATTTTGTTTTGAGAATAGCAGAAAATTTTATTTATTCCGATATCGATATTCAGAATTTTTCAATCCAAATTGGTTTTGATGAAATTTTGGGATAGTGTATTCCTAGGGGGATTTTTTTTTTAAGAGTCCAATAAACTTTTTTTTGCGTTTTTGAAACCACCTTGAGTCAGAGGTATTTAAAAACATCCAACAAGCAAAAAAAAAATAATAAAAATGTTGTTTATTGGACCTTTTAAAAAAATCCTCTCCAGATTTTTTAACAGGCAGTTTAAAACTCAATTTGTTTTAAAAGGAGGTCGCGGAACTGGAATTTGATGTTAAAAGCAAGAAAACAAAATTTTTTTTTTTTGACGAACTTTTGGAGAAACGAATTTTGGATCATCGAAACTTCGGATAATCGAGGCTTCGGATAATAGAGTTTGGACTGTAACTTGAAAACGGTGCCCTTTATCAAAATTCACTGAGGTACTTTATTTGCAAATTTGATTTGGACTACAGAACGAAATTGTTACGTTTCGTAAACTTTCGACGAAAATGTAATTTAATAACAACATTTTCATCAACATTTCAGAAAACCGGCTTCAGAAAAGTGTATCATTAACCTTTAGTTAAGTGTTCAACTATTGGTAGGGATGTCAGATCTTCTTCATCTTTGGATCATCGAATGGTTTTTAGATTAACCCTCTAATGCTTATTTTTTTTTCCTGTGATCAGGAGGTCATTTTGAACAACTTTTGTTCTACGAAAAACTTACTTCTCTTGTTTTACGTTTTTCTTGTGTTATTTTTAGTATTTTAATTTGCATTTATCTTGTAAAGTTTATGTTTGTTTTTGGTAGTATTTGGCCTACTCTACCACCTCCTATCTTTGCATTTTGCCTTTCTAATTTTTTCATGTTTTTACAGTCACTTTTTCAATATTTTTTGCTGATTTTTTCACATTTCATGCTATAGAATGGCACGATTATCATTTAAATTGTATAAAAAAGCGTAGAAGCATAGTCTGGAACACTACAAAAATTACTGCATTCTTCTTTTTGCTTAAAATAGAAGTAAAAATCACAGCCAAAGTCAAACAAGTCAAACTTCCAACCCTAAAATTTTAATAGTTCATCTTTCCAATGGTTTTTAAAGATCATAAATTGGTTGGAAATTGATTTTTGGCGAATTTTAGATCGAAGCCCGTCTAGAGGCGGCGTTGGGTTGTTGAAGGTTGACCATGCAACATACATCTGCTCATAATTTCATACCGAGTGCATATTTATTCATTATGGTAAGACCTCTAATAAAAAGAATTTAGTCTAACCCAGACAAAGACAAAACATCGTAATGAGAAAGGAAAAATGCCCTGTAAGTTGTCCTACTCTGCCCTACTTTTCCAAACGCTTCGACTGTTCAGGACAAACGCGCTGGAAAAAAAACGTGCCAATGAAGTTGTTCCCCATTCCGAACCTAACCTGCAACAATTCCCACGGCCGTTTTTCGCTCTCTCTCTCCCCCGACGTTTAGCACACTATTTCTGTGGTTTGTTTTGCTCCGGACTCATCGTTTCTATCGGTAACGATTAAATTGCATCAACAAGTGCAGTGTAAAAGGGCCTTATCGACCTGCTGCACCAGGAAATAGCGAGTAAACGCTTGCCAGCATTATCGTCAAAGTTGTTTTCTTTTTGTATTGGTTAGGAACGATAACAAATTGCATCACTTGGATGACACCGATGTGTAGACCTCAGGCATTGTTCATCAGCGAGAGGTGGATTAGTCTGAATCGCTCCAGCCTAGATTGCACTTGGTGCTTACAAGCACTATAAAACTAATTGAATGTGTGTGTGCGTACCCAGCTGCCACCGGGCGTGTACTTTGCGGCTAAGCTCATCACTGCAACAACAACAGCTGGGTTGGATGATGATCACGAGAAGCCCAAGTGTTATTGCAGAACGCTTTCTTACGATGCCAAAGGACTCTCTTCTTGGGAGTGTGGACGAAAACATGTGAGCCAGGTACACCCACATCAAGAACTGCTGTCATCCAAGTCGGCTCTGAATGATCGCTCTAGAAAATAAACGTGCAACGGATGACAATTGCATTCTAACACTCTAAGAACTCAGGTTCGAATCCGTTTAAATAAACAAGCTAAAATTATGACATCTTGTAGCATCCATTGTCAGAATTTCCGTCAAAGTTGTCAGAGAATTTGGCTTCTCCCGTATGGGTGTACTCTCGTCTAGTCGAGATTGATAAAGATTGCAGTCGCACTCGCCACACTCACAAAAACGCCCGACACACGTGTATAGTTTATTCACACACGTTTGTTTATTCATTCGATCTTTGTTGTTTGATTGGGTTTTGCTCCAGCGCACTCAAGTGGATGCTTGTAGATTGAGAGGTAAACACCATCATCATCGCATCGTTACCAGCTCTGGAACGGGATAACTTGAAAGTATCTTTTCTTTATAAATAATTATTACTGTAGACTTGTTTGACTGTGGCACAAACAGTGAAACTGTTACCACAACTCTCAATCAACCGAATTACAACATCTTGCAAACATCTCTAACTCAGTCAGTCAGTTTGTACCGGCAAGCCAAGTTGGCAATCTGTCGCACGACTAGACGTAACCGCGAGATGTTCCACCCAGAACACACGTGAACACCACTCGCCAGACACAACCCGTAATGGTAACATACATCAGGGAAAGCACTAATTGGCTGGCGGTCAAAACTTCAAAGCTGTCTCACCGTTGACCGCCCTCTCCTACGAGATCTTGCTGGTCCACCTCCACCACATCTGTACAATTCATCGCCGAAGGTAGTCTACAGAAGGTTCTCCAGTCGTTCAAACACTCGCTTGACGGTGTCTACCAAGTTCTTTCTCCCTCATCCAGCACACAGTATCTGTACGGTGCTCGTTCACTCGTCAGTCTGCTGGATTTGGTGGTGGTGGTTTTGTTTGATATTCGATTCCGATCTGGGACTGACTCGATGTAACTCTGCTTTGCCTGTGTGTGTGTGTGTGTGTGTGTGTGTGTACTTTTTTCTCCCCAAACCAGCTCTCAGTTGACTGACTGGAGCTGCTGCTGCATCGGCATCAAACCTGCGGGAAGTTCGGCAAACACTGCAGTGTGCTTCACAACCTCAGACGTACACCCAGAGTTGGGAAGGCGTCAACAAACGCAAACTTTCTTTTAATCTCTGCGTTCTATTTCTTAACGCTGTATTGGTGTCATCGGGGGAGCAGCTGTCATTCCGTGTTAACGATGAACGAGCCGCATTTGATGTCAGCAAGTTTTGTTTTGAGTGTACTGCTGCGCTGTTGTTGCGGGTCGTCTCGTTGCAGTCGAATCAAGAGCACAAACACATGGTGTGAGAGTCTGTTTGAGTTTTACGTTTGGTTGTCTCTTCTTTTCATCGAGCGTTGAACAACTACAAAGAAGTCGAGCGTCGAGTGGGTTGTTTTCGTACCCGAGCCAGAAGGTGTAGTTGTGCGTTGCAGCTTCGCGCTCGGTTGATCACGTTGGGTTCGATTAATTGTGAGTGCCACCACCGGAGAGAGAGAGGAGGCAGACAGGGCACGGTATCAATTTCAAGAAAAGGCAGACATGGGCGAGTGTCGAGCAGAGTCGAGGCTGTGCGACGATTCTAAATGTTTAGATTTCACTGGAGAGACTTTGGGCTCTGGATGGGGGGAACAGCAGTACGACTTGGTGTCAGCTCTGTTAATTGAAATAATATTGTTGAAAATGGCGCGTCCGTAAACATATGATACTGACATGGTTTGCCTACACAGAAAAAAAATCATGGTAATATTTCATCTGGGAAGGGGTACATCTTTTATGTCAGAAAAAAGGTGTAATTTTACCTCTGGAAATGTGTAATTTTACCACTTTTCTGGTATAATTTCACTTTTTCAGCCTAAATTCAGGTAAAATCATGTCTATTGATTGGATTAATGAGTTTAAGAACGTCATGAGTCGATTATTCACCAAAACATTACTTAAAAACATATGTGCAAAATGGATTTTTGTGGAAAATCCATTTAAAAATGGAAAGGGGCAGTTTTTGGTTTGGATGTAAATTAAGTTGGTTTACAATTATGGTGATTTTGAAAATCTACACAGTAAAAAAAATCATGGTAATAATACATCTGGGAAGGGTTACATTTTTTTCAGAAAAAGGTGTAATTTTACCTCTGAAAATGTGTAATTTTACCACTTTTATAGTTTAATGTCACGAATCACCTTTTATCAGATTAAGAGTTTTTGAAAAATAAAATTGGCTTTTCTTTTTTTTTTCTCATTTTATGCTATTTATAAATGTTCAATTCATTAGCTTTGAGTTGAAAGTTATTGTATGAATTTGTTATTGTAATGCCATCATTGCAAGAATTTGTCGTTTGAAGAAAAAAAAAATATTTTGTTGTCAATATTTTGACAAAAAAATCTTTTGTAATATACAGTCCAAACTCAATCATCCAAGGTTTCGATTATCTTAATATTTGTTTAAGAATTCGGGAAATCGAATCACGAACAAAAAAAATAGTAATTTTTACTGTCATGATTTATTTTTAATTTGAGTTTCTACCATTTTGGTCAAATTTGAATAGTGTATTTCCTATTATTTTTTTTTTTCAATATTTAATCTTCTTCATTTTGGCCGCCATCTTGGATCATAAAATTCTTAATCACTTTACTGCCCATGTTCGCATAATATCCCATATGTAAAAACAGCAAATTAAGAAACATGCAAGGCAAGTTTGTCCCACACATTAGACTACGTGTTAAGTTTTCGTGAAAAAACTGGATTACCTTCAGATTTCAGGAGCAAAGTACTGGATGTTATATAGGCTTTTATGTAAGAGCACACAAATTTAAATCAAACTGCATCAATAATTCAAAAGTGATAAAAATGCATATGGGACATTCATGCGATCTGGGACAGCGTAGTTTAAGGGCTCGACAATCAAAAAGAATCAAAAATGTTGTGATTACATTATTGAAAGTACATTGTTCCAAGGCCTTCGGATAATCGAGCCTGGGCTGTATTTATGATTTTATTCAACCAATCATACTTTATTTTAGCAACGAATTTTCGAAAATGTTAAGCGTTAATCAACCTAAACAATTCTCCGTAATGCCCTCGAAAGATCGGCTGCGCATAGATTACAGTTTTCTCACATATTCGGAACACCCAAAAGCAAAAAGAAAAACCTAAAAAGTTTTGTGGTAATTTGTCATTTTGTTATTTCTTTAAAAGGTTGATTTTATTTTTTACAAAATACTGCATTTGATGAATTTTTTATCTAGATTAGCAATTATTTTTAAAAGCAAATTTCACAAAAAACAAGCTATTTGCAAAACCAAGGTTGACCTTAAAATTTATTGGTGTTAGCGTTTGTAGTCATTATTTTGTTGTAAATTTGCACTTCTGGAGAAAACCTCAGTTTGTTTACAGCTGTAAGAAAAACGTTTTTCGATTTTGAGAATTTTTGGGTCAACTTTTTTTGTTCAAAATTTTTACAAGAAAAGCTTTCAAATAATGATAAAAGTGAATCATTGTTACCAAAAACAGTCCAGACTCGATTATCTGAAGGCCTTGGCAAAATTTCACTTCAGATAATCGAATCACAGAAAAATGCAATCCCGTCGTGAAACTACTTTCTTTTCCTGTAATTCTTGAACGACGGAAAGGCATACTTTTCGGTACCAAAAATAAATGACTGAAAAATAAATAAATAAAATTAATCAACTGATATGGATGCTGTAAATTTATAATTTTCAGAACTTGTTTCTAAAAGTTATACTTTTCAACATTTTTCTTTCAAAACCCATTTTTGTTATGGGCTTTTTAATATTTTTGAAAAACACTCGAAAAAGCAAAAAAAAAGTTTATTGGATACTTTCAAAAAACAGATTTAAATAACTTGGTTAGATGGCCAAAATTTAAATTTTCACCAAAACCGTGGGAAAAGGATCACACAATTCCGGCCTGTCAGGTTGAAATAAATAATCTGCCCCCAGATTATGCGTTCTGAATTCAACACTTGTGTACCGTAACAAACTGAGTAAAACAGAAAAAAATATACACGAAAAAAATAAATTAATCCCACTCTCTCGACTCGTTTTATTTTCTAACCCGTTAGGGTGTAGCGTCGATTGTTGGAAGTTCTTCAAGTGTTGATCAAGATTGACCAACAAATGACAGTTTTCTCTCAATCATAATCCTAACACCGATCCAACAAATGGGACAAAAGAACCAAACGAAAGCGAACCGGACAATAAAAGAATGCAACAAAGCCAAAGAGTTCGTACGGATGTATCGCTAAATGAAACGCGCGCGAAACGTTCAAAGCAAAGACGACGCAAAGAAAACAAAAGGAAGAACTCGCCGAACATCCTGTCTTGTCTGCGGCAGCGGCCGGAGTCTCGTTCGTGCCGGTGCAAAAACAGAGCACGAAGAATCGAGATCGTGTCGCAGCATATATACCAAGAAGAAAGGAGGAAGAAGAAAGAGACGAACGCAAACCAATTTATGGAGAAGCAGAAGGGAACGAGGATAAAAATAACCTCTCCAGCCGCATAAACAAACCATAAAGTTTATTTTGGAGCGCAGCCATTGCTCTTGGTCCATGAAAAATTCAATAATTCTTCTGGACCAAAGAAGGGTGCGCGCTGGTCAGACGAAAATGGGTGTGCTGGACACGTCCTAAAATGGAACAGAGACACACAAACATGCACTAATACAGGCGATTTAAGAAGGAAGAATGTTATGAAAAAGAAGCACCCTTGAGGGGAGGGCCAGGGGACTCCAAAACATGAGCAACGAAGATTCATCGAGATTCGCCCAGATATGGATGCTGGGTGCTGCGGCTGTTTTGGCTCGTTTATTTCTGGGATGAAGTTGTTGCAGGGCGTTGGATTTTGCAAACATTTTGGGGACGGTTTATCTCCGTTGTTTTGCACGAGACCAGACCGGAGCCGCCAGCAGCGTATAACCGTAATGCGGTCATTGCGAGATTAAATCTGGAGCAAAGATATGAAAATCGATACGGGAAGGTCGGACTGGGTCGGAAGGATTTTCGGGGATTTAAATGAATTTTGTATCTAATTAGGACATCAGCAAACGGTTTGAAAAGTAGATTAAATCGTTATGTATTAATTGCGGTTAAAAAATCCTGGAGCAAAATAAAAACAAAAAAAAAGGAAACAAGAAACAAGAAACAAGACACACGAAACAAGAAACAAGAAACAAGAAACAAGAAACAAGAAACAAGAAACAAAAAAAAGGAAACAAGAAACTTAAAACAAGAAACAAGAAACAAGAAACAAGAAACAAGAAACAAGAAACAAGAAACAAGAAACAAGAAACAAGAAACAAGAAACAAGAAACAAGAAACAAGAAACAAGAAACAAGAAACAAGAAACAAGAAACAAGAAACAAGAAACAAGAAACAAGAAACAAGAAACAAGAAACAAGAAACAAGAAACAAGAAACAAGAAACAAGAAACAAGAAACAAGAAACAAGAAACAAGAAACAAGAAACAAGAAACAAGAAACAAGAAACAAGAAACAAGAAACAAGAAACAAGAAACAAGAAACAAGAAACAAGAAACAAGAAACAAGAAACAAGAAACAAGAAACAAGAAACAAGAAACAAGAAACAAGAAACAAGAAACAAGAAACAAGAAACATGAAACAAGAAACAAGAAACAAGAAACAAGAAACAAGAAACAAGAAACAAGAAACAAGAAACAAGAAACAAGAAACAAGAAACAAGAAACAAGAAACAAGAAACAAGATTGTAATAAAAAAAAAATAAAATAAAACTGACAGTGAGTATAGCGAGAGAGTAGCTTATCAGAGGTTCATTCCCAAAAAATTTCGATTTCTTCGTTCGAATCCTTTAAAACCCATACAAAAATATTAAGCCAATCAACTAATTGGCTTCAGCCCTGTTTGCCCATCCAGGTCCATCTCGAGGTCACCATCATCATAAACAGTACTGCTGCAGTTAGAGCAACAACATCCATCCAACACCAGCACCGGCAATATCCGCGTGTCGTACACAGAGATCGTGACTGCAAGATAAACGTAGACTTGGTTTGGATTCTTGGCGCAGCTTGGACGTCTTGGACACGTCCAGAAGGCCTCCGGCGGCGATGGCGGCATTTGCTCTTTATTTGGAACACGTACCCGGGCAACGCCGAGAATCATGACCATTACTGGTTGGCAGGCGAACAAGACCAAGTCCCATCGTCTTCGGTAAGACTATAAGCCGTAATAAAACACGTGCTGTAAGTGAGTGTGTGTTGGAGATTGTTCGAATGTGTTTGTACCAGAAATGGCCAGGAGAAGAGAAACAAAAAAAAAAACAGAAGAAACAAGAATATTAACTCGTTCCATTACACTTGGGCGGATGCCCAAAAACGACAAGACGACGTCGCAGACGACGGTCTTCCCGGGGATCCACCTCAAACCCGCGGAAAGAATTAACGAACATCCATCAGGGAAATTCTTCCCAGCGCCAAACCACAACCCCCCTGGCCACTGGACAGCCGCAAGAGGATTTTGGCCGTTGGTTTCTTGGTTGGTACGTTCGTCGATCCGGCTGCTTGAAAAATCCGGACCGAGAAGCGCGCCGAGAATTCTAACCTCAAGCTTTGACGGAACTTGAGTGATGGTTGAATTCGGCTGAAATGCGGTGTTTTCTAATAATAATAAAAAAACAAAATCAGCTACTATTCTTTAACATCTCCCTTCTCGAGTCCCCGGAATTCTTGCACTTCCCAGAGAACTTTGCAGCTTTACACCCAAAGTCCGGAAAGGGAGGGCTCGAATGTCTTTTGCACCATATCGGAGACTCGGATGTAATCGATTTTCGGAGCCGGCGAGCGAATCTATGCGTATCGGATTCGCAGCACTGCAAGGGCTCGTAAAGCTGGCCACTTTATTGCGCACAGCGTCCAGCGAATTCCCTCTCCCCCACGCATAAAAGTGTAGACGATACACAACAACTGCATCATCGGCTTCAACTCAACGCTGCAGGAGAACGTGTGAAGTTGCTTTTGCAATTTAGCACGGATTTGCGAACCTCTAAGCAAGTTATGGAAAAGGAACGCTTCATCGATGAGGATGTTGAACTCTACCGAAGTCACGAATTTCATCGTTTCCCGTGTGGAATGGTTGGCACACAGTTGAGTCATTGCGCCCGACTTTCCTCCCTTCCAGGAATTAGCGCTGTCGATGAAGTAAACATTCCCAAACGGACTAGGGGAGGTTGATGGTGGAAACTAGAATGTATATTGAATGAAGTTATTGAGTCATACGTTGTTTACTAAGAAGTACGATGAGAGTTCGATTCGGTTTGATTTGCTGACTGGCTTGCTCACTGATGCTTAACTTTTTTGGTTCAGAAGTAAGCAAACATCTTTCTTAACTGGAAACTGAAAACGTTTATTGGCACTTGTCATTTAGCCAAAAACAATGTTAAACTAATTTTGGAAGGTTTGTTGATGGCAGAAACCATTCTTGAATGTTATGTCAACACAGAAAAAATGTTAAATTTGGATGGTTTTACCTAAAAATGTCAGAGTAGTTATGTCACAGACATAACCGGAATGGCGTAGGACTACGTTAAGTTTTGATATGTGGACATTAGGGTGCCCAGAATATGGGACTTTTTTTTCAAAACTCGCTCCACAAGTTTAATATTGTTCCTTGAGCTATTTTAGGACTCTGGACCAAATATGAGCAAAAGTTTGTATGGGAAAAATCGAAAAAAATTATGGAAAACCCTATTTTCTTACGGTTTGGTCTGAACGGTGCGCTACTTCCATCCAAATATTCCCAAAAGTGAGATTCACGTTAGTTTTTATAATTAAAGGCTCTACAACTTTGTAGACCCTACCAAAGCTGTAAAACTCGTGAATAGTAATTAGCGATTGAAAAAAGAATTTTTTGTAAGAAAACATTTTTTTCACCAACTTTAGGCTTGGGTATCAATGGGTTAATCTCAATTACGCTAAAAATTTGCACAGAGGCTTAAAACAACCCAAAAAACCTTTTCGTTTTTTTACTGTGTGTAGGATGGAGCTTCTCTCCTAAAAAATACAAAAATCCTTTACTTAAACTGATTTTTTTTAAAGTGCTCTAAACGTCAAAATTTTCAAAAAACGAACGCGGGATCGGTTCTCCAGACAATTTTACATAAAAGTCTCCATAATAACCATTGTCCTAAGTCCAATCCTTGTGAAGTTACAGCGGTTTTAAAAATATGGTGGCTGACGTTATTTATGGATGAAGCCTAAGTAATAGTTGAAAAATCATAGTTTCTTACACAGCAAAAAATCCGATGGTAAAATCGCATGCAAAAGCATGCACATCACCTTCGTCGAAAAAGACACTTAATATTACACGTTGCATGTACAATTTTTGTAAACACAAAAAAAGTTGCTACCGACGGGACTCAAACCCAGCACCAACAATAAGGACTGGCGCCTCAGACCGCTCAGCTATCAGACCGATGAAGAATTGAATGGATAAACGCATATATGAGCTTGACATATCGGTCAAGTAGGTTTCCCATACTGATTAGCTACATATTCCAGGGTGTAATATTACATAGAATTTCATAAAATAATGCAACATTTATTTTACACCCAGGCGTTTTACGCGCAGCTGGATTATTATTTTTTTTCTGTGTAAATATTGGTTTTGATGACAATCACAATTGATATTTTTATATAGAAAAAAGTATTAAAATGTTGTACTACTTTATTAAGTTAACATGAAATTCATACGAACAAACAAACGTTTAAGTTAGAATTTTTAAAATGAAACATTAAAATCACATTGATGAAATTAAGATTCAAACTGGAGTTTGTTAGAAACATCCTGAAAAAATACCACCTTCACATGTTTAAATATAAATCTGAATCAAGGCTTATCGGTTTGAAAATAATTGACCTTCATTGATTTTTGAAGACATGTTAGTTCAGACTTTGAAACCATGATATTAAAAATCATTAAACCATTTTGAAGTTGAATTCATCGAATATTCCAGCGCATACTAAAATTGGAAAAAGTGTATTTCTCCCTAACCTTATTAGAAATTTGATTTATGAACCCAATTTTCAAACGGCTTGTGGCTTATATGCGGCTTATGTTTCAGAAAAAAAATATCTAAAAATAACCCTATTCCTAGCCAACCTGCGAAATACTCTTCCAAGTGGAACCGATCCTGCTTCATCAAAACCCGTCACGGCAGACGGCGGCCCGTCTTCTGTCTGCGTTCGCCGAAAATGACATTGATTGGGCCCAAGAGTGAATTACGGTCGCACGCGAAAAACATGGAAATCGTGGTAAAAAATGTTTGACTCCTCAGCCAGAGCTCCCCTTGTACAATTTGGCAGAAAGCGATTTTTTTTCGCCGCCGCGCACATCCCAAGAATGAGCCCATTTTATTAACTGATGCCTAGAGAGGCAAATGCCATACATTTTACCGTTTCCGGACCGCTGGGCCAAAGCGAGGCGGCGCCTTCGCGAAGGAAATAAATTAGGGATGTTTTTTTTTTTGCTAGACCAGAATTGGCCAAGAATGCCAACGGATTCCGGAAACGCGCTCGCAAAAAAAAAGTAGTGACGGAAATGACGCAAATCTTGGCCCCAGATTAAATGCGGAATCTTGAGCAAGACCAGGTGGCGCTGGTTTTGACTGGTGGGGGAGAAAATCCCTCGAGGGCATTCCGAGAGCCAGAGAGTCCGGGGTGCGGCGGTGGTTCATCATCAGTGCAAGCTGTTGTCCGGACGGAGGAGAAACTGCTGCACCAAGGAACGCGCCCAACTGCCGGAAGCTGAGCAAATTGGAAAAGAATGAAAGCCCCGGTGCAGCCCGGTTGGCAAGAAATGGCACAGCAGGACGACCCCGGGAACCAACGCCCAACGCTGCAGTTTCTTGGCCAGATGGATGGCCTGATGATGGCAGTGATGGGAAATTTGTACTTTTGTGATATTGACTGAAACCGACAGCATATCAACAAGTCTGTGCGACTCAGCTTATACATCCCAACAGTGAAACAGTAGAAGGTCTTTACATAATTGTAACAGCCACCTCGTCGAGTCTTTCCCACCGCTGAAAGTGGCCAATCTTCTGGGGTTTTAGGTCCTTTGTTGGCTAGCCAACGTCCTTCATCATCATCATCAGGGCATCAGGGCTGTGCCATTCCTGGCTAGTTCCACTTCATTCTATTTTTTTCGCACAGGATGCGGCGCCGCGCGCCTGTACATTATGATTCATAACGGGAGTTCAAGGGTACAAAAACAGCACAGCCAGGGCGGAAACGGACGGTGAACGGTTCGCTGGGCACACGAAATTTCGGAACGCATTTCAAAGGAATGATACCCAAAGCGACTGGATTGGGCCCAATTTTGTTACAGTCAGAAGCTAGGACTGTCAGAAGACTCAATTGGATCGGTGAGTTCGAACAGGATTCGATCGGAGGTTACGGCTGGTGGTGAATCGTAACACTGAGGGGAAGCTGAACGCTGATGAATGTAAAAATTGCTTTGGCCACAAAAAGTGAAACATCAACCCTTTTTTTCTTTTTTGTTATGTTACGTCGTTGGGTTCTCGCTCACAAAAGAATAAAAAATTAGGTGATTAACAACTGATAATGTCGAGAGTACTCGACCTTTGTTTTCCAGATATTTGATCTGCTTGGCCTTCTGCAGTTTTTCATATAAATTGACTCAAAGGAAAACATGATTCTGATGAACAGTTTGACCTTTCCCGCCCTGAAAAATCGGGATGTTTTAACGTTTTTGATCTTCACTGATTTTACTGTCATGACTTAATTGGATAAAATATAAATGGCTGTTGATTAACATCCTAAATAAAACCATATCCAAAGAATAAGGTAAGTTTAAAAATCGTCAAATTGAAGTGAAAATTGTGTTGAGGACAGGTTCTACCATGGGCGTTGAAGGGTCAAGACAAATTTGAATCCGATGATCAGAATTATTTTTTCACAAATTATTGAAGACACTACCACTGAGTTGGGGAGCTCACTGATTACCTTAAAAACTATTGTTTCACATCAGAATTACTGTTGAATTAACATTTTATTAAACTCTGTTATTCGTTACAAAGTGTAGGTCCGCCAAATTTAAAAATATATTCAATTCAGCTTCCGATAAAATTGTAAATATTCCTTAACTGATTATTCAAAGTAGGCATTCAGATAAGAAAACAACATCTAAATGACATGAAGTGAAAATTCTAATCTCGGAAATTGTAATTCAATATGTTGTTGTAACTTTTGGACAACAAATTAGTGACACATTGATTGATACGACTCCCTATGACATATACAGATTAATTGAACAAAAATCATTCAGTGAAAATTTGCTAATGAAAAACTTTTTGTTCGTGAGTATTCTGAAATAACAGAATTACAAAAAATACTTTTTTGCAATTCCGTCGTGAAACTACTTACTTTTCCTGTCATTCTTGAACGACGAAATAGCCTACTTTTCTGTACCAAAAATAACAGAATCGAATAGCAACACTTTTCAAAATAAATGCTGAAAAGTTCTACTTTTCAGCACTGAAATGGGTGCTGAAAAGTTGAACTTTTCAGCACTTGTTTCGAAAAGTAACACTTTTCAACATTTTTTTGATTTAAACGATTTATTGACAAAATACATGAAAATTCGACTTAAAATTTCACTCAATGGGTGTTTTTCGAAATTGCAAAAAATGTTGTATGGAACTCGTTGCAAAACTTGATTTTTTCAGCACTCGTCGTATTTATCCAACTCGGTGAACCTCGTTGGATAAATGTACGACTCGTGCTGAAAAAATCCTCTTTTTGCAACTTGTTGCATAAACTACTATTACTTGATGTTGGTGAATTAATGGAAGTGTTACTTTCGATTTCACTTGGTTGTTGACGAAATTTTTCCTCGTTTTAGCTTTTAAAGGCTTTTTGTTTTCAAGCGGTGAAATAATTATAAAGAACTCCTAATTTTTATGAATCAGCTAATCACAAAGGATGTAAAAAAATTATGTCTGTAAAAAAATAATGAAATGAAAATTAAATAAATTTATCACATATCTTCCAAATATAAAGACCAAAATTTCAGAGGCCCGAGAATTTCCAGGAAATGGGCTAGCCTGTTCGACAGCATCGGTGAGACAAGTTTGACGATTTGGACATATCGGAGTAAGGTTTGTTGGAAAAATATCTCATCTGTTGGGCAAGAACGGTGCGACAAATTCGTTTGAAATGGTCAAAATTGCGTCACGAGGAGTTTTGTTTGCTGGTTATGACAGACGGAGAATCAATGAGATTATCGAGAAATTAAAAGTGAGAATGTGTGCGTGCAACATGGAGCACAGCTCGATAAACATCAGATTGAGTAAAATTGTGGGCAAAATCTAATGGATAGAAAACGATGGGACAATTCTAGCAAAACAATGTAATAGGGCCATTGTCGAAATGTAAACAAATAGTATCCTGCTCGTTCCTAATGTAAAAATCTACTGACGTGAGAAGGATAGACTCTTTGTTAACACTTTGATATTGGCCCGTTTACATTGTTTTGCTTGAATTTTACCGTTTTGGTCACGTATGAATATCGAGAATTGAGCAAGATATATCGATTGCAAGGCTTGATCAATTCGTGATTAAATGTAGATATTGATGCGTTTCATGTCTAGTAGTACTTTGGTGGGACAACTTTGACCATTTGGTCGCGTATGAGTCATGTGAGCGACTTTCTGTATACCAACCTTTATAAACTGAACTGCAATCTACGTTGTTTATGTACCGCTGCTTTGCCGACGCTTGTCTGTGTTTTCGTTTGTTGTTTATCCCAAGGCTCGCACTTGATTTGTTTATTTTCACTGCACGCACGAATCATCAACAATTAATTTGCCTCCTTCTCGCTTTTTATTTGCGCGCCTCTTCTTACAACCGGCACAACTCTTTATAAACTCTTTTTCTTCAGCTGTATTTTTCTTTCCAAAACCATAAATAACACACTTCGCTTCTTCCTTCTCTTTCAGCACTGCACTATCTACTTACTCCAGCGTTTTTTCTCTCTCACTTACACCACTCTTTTCCCTTCCTTAGCACCTCTTGGATCGAAATAATGAAATTCCACACTAGAGCTCACACTTCACTGACTCGACAGCGCGGGCTGGACTTTAGTCGCCTGCCTATGATGTCGTAAAGCGCTTGCAAGCCGCAAGGAGGCGCCTCGTGCGCTAATTTTTTGCAGAATACCTTCAACTGCCTCGGTGAACCCTTTGCCGCCGACCTAGGTTGGTCATTCAAGCGTGTAAATACTTTATGTAATGCGCTTCGGTCGCTGCTTTTTCCTTTTGGTTCTTCTTGCTTCCTAGCCTTCTTTGCGTTGAAACGCCGCCTTCACCGCCCTGAAGGGTCTTCGACAGCAGCCGCTTGGATGTTTTTGTTTACGGGTTTACTTCTTCTCTTCTTCGTGAGTGCTGCTTGGTCCGCAGAACCGGTTCACGAGGCCCGTGTGCGCGGTTGTGTTGGTATCTCCCACCGATACATCGGAATCGATCACCTCTCGGGGGTCACTTCTCGCAGCTATGCTGGTTCTTCCAGCGTCCATGCGCTGAGCATAAAAAACGCAGCTCAATACGGCAGAGGTCAGTAGAACCTTGCGAATTCGTTGTACTCCACGCGGCACAAAAATAAGCCCCGCGCGAGGTATCTATTATTCCCCCACCGGGTGTGCTGTGTGCTAGCACACCAACACAAGCCCAAATTTGCACACACCGATTTAATTTCAACTTTTGTGAGTTGCTTCAAGCCGCACTCCAAAACAACCTTTCGCGCTGTTCTTCTTGGCGCCCTCGCGTGTTACACGCCCTCGTTATTCCTCCTTCGCTTCTTCGCCGGCACAGCCCACGTCGCTGCCACCACCACTACAACCGAGCGATTCTTCTTTCGCACTCCGTTCGCAAGCCCAAAGATACGCGGACCAAATCCCGTTCGTTACTTATTTTTTTTTCCTTCTTCCCAAACCCTATCGCTAGGTGTGTTGTAGTAGGCTTTGCCGAATGTAGGCCACACCGTGTGTGTACTGACGGTGGGTTGGGCGCTATTGTTTAATCCAATAAGAAAGGGCGCGCACCAGCTGCGCTTGCACAATAGAACCGATTCTTATCACCCACACACTCACGTCCACGCGTGATCGTCGTATTTTGTCACACTGTTGTTTTATGTCACCGAGTAACGCGACAGTCCGTACCACCCGACGTTCCGAATAAAACTGGAGGGCGTCCGGTTTGTGCATGGGGCCGACCACGAACGCCGCAATCAAGAGAGAGAGCGAGAAGAGAGCAACTGTGTAGAAACTCGGGTTTGTAGATGAACTCGCGATGAACTCCGTTGCAGGGTGTTTCAAAAAGGCCGATGCGTTGTTGTTGTCATGCACGCTACAAGCATTCTGGCTAACTTATTTAGAAATAATTAATTTATGAACTATTCGCTAAAAATGCGATTTATGAAATTTTCTAAATTAGATTATCAACTTTTGAACAAAAACAAGTTTTGGAAAAAATATTTTCAAAACTTTTTAATTCATTTTATTCTCTGTAGATCTTGCGTGAATTTTATGGCTTCGGAGATGAAAAGAGAGGAACAAGTTCATTTCCATCCAAAAACAAGTTCATTTCAGTTCATCCACGACACACGTGTACGTTGCATGTACGATTATTTCGTTTTCGTTGATGTTGGCAGTTGAAACAAACGAGCGAATAAAGAAGAATGTCCTACACAAGTAGAATAACTTGTTGCGTGTTGGTGAAACGTTTCGGATGTATGCGGGTTGCCTACGTTACGGCGGCGATTACAATACTTGCCACTTCTTGGTATAATTTTGCGAACAGTAAATGGGTTCCACTTTGACAGTTCTAAATTGAGGCCGCTTTGCGAACCACTATTCTGCACCCAGCTTACTACCAGCTACTATAAATCACAAGGACACTTTTTTGAAATCTCAGCCCCCCCCCCCCCCCTTCCCCTCCTCGTGGACAATTTTCATACAAAACAATCCTTTTTGTATGGAGCGTGAACAATCGCTGAACGCCCCCCTCCCCCCCCTCCATTCTCCCCCTAAGGTGTCCACGTGGTTTATGCATCCATCCATCCATATGCATCCATGGTTCGGGATCATCCATGGATGATCCCGAACCTTGCAACCTTAAACACTTGGAACCTAACTGATATTTTTTTTATCATCTGCCTTGTTTTCCATGTTTTGGAAGAAATTTTTAGAGACTTTTGTTTTTTTTTAAAGTGAACTTTTCTTGTTCTGGGTTTTATTTATCCATAAGATTTTTGAATCAACTTAAGAGCAATTCTCTGAGGTTTCCGTCATTTGATTTTTTTAGTATTTTTTAATCCGGCTGAAACTTTTTAAGTGACTTCGGTATGCCCAAAGAAGCCATTTTGCATAATTAGTTTGTCCATATAGTTTTCCATACAAATTTGGCAGCTGTCCATACAAAAATGATACATGAAAATTCAAAAATCTGTATCTTTTGAAGGAATTTTTTGATCGATCTTGGGCAAAGTTGTAGGTATGGATAAAGAATACACTAAAAAATAATGATACATGGTAAAAAATTTTTTGGTGATTTTTAATTTCACTTTTTGTCACTAAAACTTGATTTGCAAAACAAAAACACTTTTTTAATTTTATTTATTTTCTGATAGGGGATGATATCGAAAACTTTTAAAAATATCTGTGAACAATATGTGAAAAAATGTGTACCAGCCTAATTAGATTTACTTCAAGCATTTAATTTGTAGAATTGGCCGATCTTTTTTACATGTTTAGTAACAGCACAGTCGGTGGTACAGAGAAATCTCTTTTTACGCGATGCGTTACGTTTGTCTCAAATCAAATCAAATTATTCGCTCTACAACATTGTCGTTTTTTTCTGGAACGACGCAACATTCTTGCAATCAAGCGTAGGTATGATCCCTAAACTACTCTTAAGTGATTTAGAATTTTTAAATCCAAGATGTCAACCAAAATGGCGCTAATGAAATAGTGAAAAAAAAAATGATTTTAAAAGTAAAAAAATCAACAAAGCGAAATTTTTTTTCCATGATTCGATTCTCCAAATACAAACCTTCGAATAATCGAACTTCCTATAATTAAACCTTCGGATAATCGAGGCTTCAGATAATCGTCCAGACTCGATTATCCGAAGTTTGAATTTCTTTCCTTTATAATGTATTTTTAAAAATTTCAAAAAAAAAGTTAGAAAATTGAAATTACAGGCCACAGTTTCAACATTTGAAAATTTTATTTTTGCGAGAAAAAAAGCTATAATATTTGAATATTTGGAGAACTTTTCATGCGATCATCTTCAAAAAAAAAAAAAAATCCCAGGTTTTTTTAGCGTTTTGGCTGTAGTGGCAAAATAAAAGAAGAAACCCCTCAATGTTATTACATATTTAGAAAGGTAATTAATTTTCCAACAAAGAAATGTAACGTAGAATAAATCATAAAAGACCTGCTTCCAATGAAATGAAAATGAGGCGTGACGGGACAACATCGTAAAATTGGACTTTCAAAAGGCACACCAAAACAATCGCTACAGTTTTGCCAGTTTGATATTTTTAACTTTTGCACCTCTACACATTATCACAAATTGAAAAACGAATGCTTTGCCCCTTGAACTGAACGAATTGGTTGAAATTTGAGTTTTTGCCAGCCATTTCTTTGCGTGACGGGACAACGAAAGGAGCAGATTTATAAAAAAAAACCACCTCTCCCATTCAATGGCTTGCAGACCTTATTTGGTCCATATTTTTGACTTTTAAGGTAAGAAAACGCATTTAAAGCACATTGCAATTATCGAATCATAATAAAAACTAAATCATTCATTTAAAAAATCACATTGAAAATTGAAAAAAGGGACGTTTTAGTGTAGCTTCGCTAAGAATCGGTCACACTAATTTGCGCTTCAAGGTGAGTAAAAACATTATCCAATACATCTTGTTATTTCATTTAAAAAAATCCGTATAAGGATGTGATTCCGGGAATCGGCAAACTTTAAACAAAAATTGTACGTTGTTATGTTGTACTATCTTCGGTAGGTTTATTTAATTACTTTCTTAAAAAAAGTTAATAACAGTTGAAGGGATGCAATTGTGGAAAACACTGGAATGAAGCATTACATTTTAAAATGCACTGGTAATGCCACTCAAATAAAAACGTTGAATCATAGTTCAATCCATTGAAGTGTCATTTTGCCACAATTAATTAGCATGCGCAGCTTAGAAATGACAATTTAATTGAGTCCCGCCAACACGTTCACACCTGCCCGTCCTTATAGTACCGGTATTATCACCGGTGTGGTGATTGTCACTAAAACGGGTCCAATTACGGTGGTTGGTTCTGGGAATCACACGGCTCCGGATTAAAACCGAGCATCAATTATTCCGGCTTTTGGGTCACCTAAATTGTGGCCACGTTAGGCTATGATAGTGGCGTCTAATCCTGGAAGAACTTTTCAAAGGGGCGTAATTTGCAGATGAAACAAAAACTTCGATTTAACATTATGCAAAATATTCCGCTTTTCATCGAATGTCAAGTGGTGCGAAAGTGATATCGTTCTTTTGAATGCCCATTCGTGATATCAAACGCAAAACCATCATCTATTAGCGAGATCCACCGACACAATGTAGTCCAGTAACTATTGTGATTCTGGAAAGTGTGGTAAATGTTAAATTCTTTGTGGTTAACGCAGTGATTGTTAGTTTGTTTGCAAAAAGCTCAAAGCACAAATAGGTTCTGGAACGTTTTGTTTTGGGAAACAGAGCTGCAGAGTGATGAAATTAGGTTAATTGTGTGGTTATGTGGAGGAACCAGGCTGTGGTTAGGATTAAAGTTCCACAAACCTGCAAAATTGTAGCGATACTGGCAGTTTGACAAGTTACAGGATGATGAACTTTAGCTAGAAAAAAAATAATTTACCTGTCTTTCAATATCTATGATAACAAAATGTTAAAACATTAGTATTGTGCGACATACTCTTAATTTGAATGTGAAGTCAGTAGATGAAGTCTTATAGTAATATCATTCCGTAATTCCTACTTTGAAAACTGAATAGAAAATTGTAATTTTGCGGTCGGTTTGTAGACGTTTGGTTCAGATTTGAGCCAACGTAAAAACCCTTTGAAGAATCACACATTTTCAATTTTGATGGTTCTATCCATCCCACATCCCAGCTTAAAACTCAAAGTTAAAGAACTGCTGAACAAGACACTCAGCTTTGCGGGTTGGATCCGTCCCTTAATCTAAAGAACGTATTGTGGGTTGTCGAGATTACATGACCGCAAAGCATGTGTGCTACATACAGTCGAGACACAATTATCCGATGCGTTGACTAGTGAGTTGACTAGTAGAAGTTTGACAATCCGAAGGGCTTCAACCAGTTTTGGATGAAAGACTAATAATTTTTTTTTTTTTGGATTTCTTTTCTATTTAGAATACATTGTATTACGTCTATATTTCATTTACATTGCAATAAGACACATTAAGGCTTGTTTTATTTTGATTTTTAAGACCTCAGGTCAGACTTGAAGATTATCGTTATCGTCAGTACGATAACGTTAAAAGTTTCGTTATCTTTGTGGAAACATGACAATTTTATCGGCGATAACTGCTGATATATGCTCAAAAAAAAATTTTTTTTATAATTTGGAATGTTTCAATGTTTAAAAAAAAAATATCTCTAAATATCGTGTTTTGTGTAAATACTAGAATACTCATAATTTGATATGTGTTTATTCCGAAATTACCTAATTATCGAATACCGACTTGGAATGACCCATATTCATTAGAGTGGCTCACGGATATTTGAAAAAGACAAAAGTGTTCAATTTCGAGCGCCCTAACCGGATAGGGATTTGGGAATCTTTCTCTAAGAAGAGGTAAACAGTGAAAATTTCCCATAGTAATTTTTTAAAAGTTCCATACTAACTTCAGGTTAAAGGTGGATGCACTAGACCTTAACCAAATGAGCTCAAAATTTCAGGCTAGCTCCTAGGGCCATATTGCTTGAAAATTCCGGTTGAGGCGCTCGAAATTAAACACTTTAGTCTTTTTCATATAACCGTAAGCCACACTAATATTCATGTCATCAAAGTCACAGTCTAAGGAGAGGGATTTCGTCGAGAACGACAAGCCGAAACGATGAAGTATGTTGTCCAAACGTAGTGAATTTATTGCTGAGTCATTCTCCGCCAACTCACACGAAATTGGAGAAAGTCAAAGTTTTGCGTCGTTAGATATCGATTTTTTTTATATGACTTAATGACTTCGAATAATCGAGTTGGGACTGTATAGTTCAAAGAAGCCCGCCTCTAGGAGGTTGGATTTTTGGCAGGGGTTTGTGGAAAACTGTGAAAAAGATGGAAACTTGTAAAACATTGAATGCGATAAGCTCCAGTGTTGAAATAATAGTCATCCACTTGCCAGGTGGTGCTAATCCAGCCAATGACAATGTTCTCCTAGATGGGGGTTTATGGGACTCGTTCTCGAATTGTAGCTGGATTGAGATTTTCTTGTTTTACCTTGGCTGATAATCGCCATGGGAATTTTAAACTTACGGGTTTTCATGTTATTCAAAGCGGTAAAATTTACAACTGAAGAATTTATATATAAAACAAGCCTTACCCGACAAACTTCGTCTTGTCATTTTTTCGCTTCTTGACGTTTTTAGCTTGTTTGCTTATTCAGCCTCCTATGATTTTACGTAACTTTCTCCATACAAACTGCAGATTTTCCGGAATCGGTTCCAGAGTGGCCAAAGTTGTAACTTTTTGGCGTAAGAACCATCCTTGGGCTTATACGAACCCAACGCAACAAAAAGCACCTCGATCCGACGCTCCGTATTGAACTGATTCGCGTTCGAACAAAACCGTCGAAATTTTGTATATATATAGAAGATGATCATTAATTATATCAAGAATGAATGATAACAGCTCAGCTCAACCTTACAAAACTCGCTTTTAAACCGAACAGTGTTGCATGAACATGGCATGGCATTGACACTGTACAATTATTTATTAGAAACCTCTCCCAAAGAAGCCTCCATTGGTTTATTGAGGTAAAGATGAAAAAACAGCCACATGTTTACAAGTTCTAGACGGAAAGCCGCCGGAGATCCCGCAACCGTACGTTTTGCTGAGAAATCCTACAAACTCACTTACATGGTTTGGATTTTATTATCATCAAGGTAATAAAATACAAAGGTTGCCAGAGCTACTGCTGATGCGATGCTATACGCTAAAATTCCGTCCCAAGTGGTTTTTCACAAGGATAAATTTGTGTTCATGTTGGAGAAGGCTGCTTTTCAAGAGGGTTGTGGGGATGATTAAACACATTTCTCAAACTTTGTGAAACGCTAAAACATTACTGTTATTTTTTTTTAAATTGCGTTCAAATTTCTCAAAAATCTTTTTTTTTTAGTTATGATTTAGATTTTTTGATCTCTTTAGTTTTCTGATTACAACATTATTTATTTTATTTAACTCTTTCATAAATAACTGAATTCACAGCTGCTTTACCTGACTTTATTAATTTTTATTTAAACGCATCCGACCATCCCTAACCAAACCATCCACAAAACCTTTCCATTTTCTGTCAGCTGCCCGGCATATCATCGAGCACTTTTCCCGTGTTCTTCGGGTGATCCTTATGCTTGGCACTCTCAAAAGTGACCGAATTTCCCACAGCTAATGAACATTATTAAAAAAAATAAAACAGAAAAAGGAATTTATTTCAGCAAAAAATCCAATAATCCTGAAAAAAAACTATAATAGTAGTTTATGCAACAAGTTGCAAAAAGAAGATTTTTTCAGCACGAGTCGTACATTTATCCAACGAGGTTCACCGAGTTGGATAAATACGACTAGTGATGAAAAAATCAAGTTTTGCAACGAGTTCCATACAACGTTTTTTGTAATTCCGAAAAACACCCTTTGAACAGAATTATAGGACAAATGTCCATGCATTGAGTCAATGAATCGTTCCTAACAAGTGCTGAAAAGTTCAACTTTTCAGCATCCATTTCAGTGCTGAAAAGTAGAACTTTTCAGCATTTTTTTTGAAAAGAGTTACTATTCGATTCTGTTATTTTTGGTACAGAAAAGTAGGCTGTTTCGTCGCTCAAGAATGACAGGAAAAGTAAATAGTTTCACGCCGGAATTGCAAAAAATATTATTTTAAAACTAAGTTGTCCATTTTCAACCTTCCTTCCACATTCTGAGCTGCTAAGATCCGAGTGAATGTTGTCGGGATCTGCTATTACATCTATTACACCACATGCCAACGAGGGCGGAGACGGCGACGTCGATGCTCCAAAGATAACAACAAGATGCGATGTCCATGAGGATCAAAACATGTCACGTAGAGATTTACCTGTCGGCAGGACGATATGGAAACAAGCCGGTTTCGATGATGACGTGTAGATACTGTGTGGTATGTTCCTGCTGGCAGCCAATATCACTCAGCTTGTAATGGGACAATTTATTTTTGGCTCAGCTTACACAAATCATATTGATTACGTACAAGTAGGTATTTGTGTACAGCTTGTCTTGCATAATTGTCAAAATAAAAAAGAATTTTGTTTATTAGAAATGTATAGCCTGTTTAAAACAAAAAGAAACAATATTTTTGTTTTTCGAATTCAAGATATTTAGTGTTTTTTTTTTTGTAAAAAATAACTTATTTTTGCAAATTAATTATTAATTTCATTTGGATAAACTGCCTCTGATCGCATAAATGTCCCATATGCAGGGTTGTTAAAATATCAAAATATCAGCTCTCAGCAACTACAATTATCCCGCCTGAATATTCATGCCTCAAACCTCAAATACAACTGCTCTTCTCTCCTTGATGAAACTCTCAGCGCCGAACATAGCCGAACACGTTTTCGTGTTTACACATTCGCGATTGACATTTTCCTTTTCTCTCTCATTCCCGCTTCCACGATCATCCTACCGCAACAGTGTTTAACCACAAAAGCCGCCACAAAACCAATTTCGCAAACGCAGTTTAACGGAACGTCATGCGTGGTCGGCTCCTAATCGCCATCTCGCGTTCTCTTATTGCAGTTTTCGGAGAGATTGAGAGACTTAGCGGTGAGAGCGCATAGTCGAGGAAAAAGGGAGGAGTGATAGAGAGAGAATGACATCGCTGGAAATCACGAGACACAAGAAGAGATCTCACAAGCTATAGTGACGGCCGCTCTACTCTCGGATGTTTTTGGTGCAGCGATAATCAATTGATAGCTTTTCTATCACTCATTTGCAACACTGCCCATATGCATTTTCATCGATTTCGAGTTATTGCTGCAGTTTGGTTAAAAATTGTGCGCTCTTTCAAAAGAGCTTATAACATCCAGTACTTTGTTCCAGAAATCAGGAGGAAATCCAGTTTTTTCGTGAAAACTTAACACGTAGCATTATGTATGGGACAACTTCAAATGCGTTTTTCCCAGCTTGCTGTTTTAGCATATGGGACATTAATGCGAACATGGGCAGTAAAGATCTTGAAACTTCGGTTTCACAATGAAGAATAATGATTTTAAAGTGACATAGAAATAAGTAACCCTTTTAAAATCTTTCAGTATATCATTGCTAGTTCAAAATTACAATAAAATTAACAAGTTTGTTTTTCATTGTATATTATTTTTGAAAACTGTTTTAATGGGTTTCCGACCCTGCTGTTGATTTCATTTATGTTACAAAGCTCTTCAAAACATGAAATGCTGAGGATTTTTCACTTTCACACTTTCACACTTACTGAAAAAAAAACAAAATATATTAAAAAAAAACAACTGAAAGAATAAATGACTCTCCAAATTTAAAGTTGCTAAAAATGACCTTAGAAATATTTATTCCTAATAATTCTTTAACAGATCACACATGCAAAACCCAAAAACCCAACTCTTTAGAGTTAACCAGCTTGTGTGGTGGGTCTGCCAAGGGGGCATTCCCGCAATAAATCACACAAACATGAATCAGCAGAAATCGTCTGGTTGGAGCCGAGCATAGGAATGTAGCCACTTTTTTTGCCCCACACAAGTGGGTGGTTCGTAATCAAACATGTCCCGCAGGCGTTTACAATAGTAGGGGAGAGTGGGGAGACTTGATCCCTTTTTTTTGTATCGCACATAACTCTGTCAATTTCTCACAAAACTATGATCTTTTTGCATGAATTGAAAGCTTAAACATTCAACTATGTTTGGCTGATAAGGGTATTTCATCAGATAAGCTCTTCGAATAATGCCAAGCGTTTTTAAAAAATATTTTAAACCGGCATTTTCAAAATGTTGGGGGTAATTTGATCCCCCTTTCAACATTTTGAAGAAATCTTAAGCAAAATGTTTCTTATTCATCCAAACTTTTAATTTTCTATAAGATACAGCAATTTCACATTAAACCTGTACGTTTGTGTTCAAAATATAACAAGTTTAGCATGTATAATATTTAAAAACTTAAAATTTTCTTTTTTAGACCAAAATTGAGCATGTTTACAAAAGCTGGTAATTTTTGTTTACAAAACTTTTGAAAAATGGTTCAAACTGCAGTAAGTTATGTACATCTATACTAAAGGAAACTATGTACGAAAACCCACCCAAGTTATTTAATTTTGAGGCTGATTCCAGTGACTGTAAAAATGCAGGGATCAAGTCTCCCTAAACGCACTTTTTTAAACAATTGATTGTAAAAATAGTATGACGATAAATTTAACATCAAATGCGTAAGGGTTTTGGAGTTGATATGTTTATCAAACAATTCATGTATTAAAAATATTTTTTTTTATAATTTTTGAGTGTTTTCTATACTTATCAAAACAAAGAAAAAAGATCTCTTGGAAGTTTTTTGCAGCACTTCTTAGAAAAATGTGTGTAACTCAATCTAAACATTTTTTAATTTTTTTCTTTGTTTTCTACAATGAGTTATAGTCAATTTCGCACAACTTTCTAGAACAAAGCTAATTGTTTTACCCACATGCTGACGAGATACAGGCTTGGGATCAAGTCTCCCCGGGGATCAAGTCTCCCCACTCTCCCCTAATTATTTGCAAAGGATGCCGTCTGTCGGCTTCTGCTGCAGGGAGGTGGAAAGAAAAAAAAATATTCTGGGAAATGCTGTGCAAAACAAAAAACGGGAAAATGATACTTTTTTCTGTCACCACCAGTGTCTTTTGGGTTGTTAAGGAGTTACAAACCCAAACACATATCTATATTTTTTATTTTAAAAGTTTTGTAAAACAAAAATTAAGAAAATTGTTTTTTTTTTAGTTTATTTGCAATTTGAAAATACTGCAAGACGCAAAAATTAATTTTTGAGCAGCTAAAAATTCCTGCCATTTCCTTTTTTGACATCATTGATCAAACTACTGTTTTCTGAGATATAACCTCTGAAAATGTAAATTTGGTGAAAAATGTTTTTTTCAGTCATAATTTTTCAACTTGCGATACCAAAAAAAATATATATATTTGCTCGATCTTCAAATCTAGAAAATGAAACTTTAGATCATAAAAAGTTTGTCAATCAAAACATGCACATTTATTGCTACTTGGTGTCTTTTACTTAAGATTTAGTGCCCCTGTGTATACCATAAAAACAGCTATGTAAAATTATTAAGAACAAAAAAGTCAACGCGATTCAGAAACTTAACCCTCATTTTTTTTAACGTTTATTTTTTCCGTGTTCAGGAGGTCAATTTTAGCATCTTTTGTCTTACGAAAAACTTTACTTCTCTTGTTTTATGTTTTTCTTTGATTTATTTTTAGCATTTAAATTTGCATTTACTGCCCTTGATCGCATAGATGTCCCATATGCATTTATATCACTTTTGAGTTAATGATGCAGTTAGTTCCAAAATAGTGTGCACTTTCAGAAAAGCTTACAAAATCCAGTACTTTGTTCTAGAAACCAGGAGGAAATCCACCTCCTATCATTACATTTTGCCTATCTATTTTTTTCATGTTTTTATAGCCACTTTTTTAAAATCTTTGCTTGTTTTCCACATTTTCTTCTCTAGAATGGCACCATTATCATTTAAATTGTAAAACAAACATATGCTGGAATACTACAAAAATTACTGAATACTTCTTTTTACTTAAAATATAGGAAATTTTAGTAAAAAACGTTACTTAATCCACATTTAGGTGGTTGGTGCCTTCCTCGCATTCATAAAGTGAGTACACTACACAGCCTCAAAAAGTGTATTAAAAACACTAAAGTACTTATAACTTTTGATAGGGTTGTCTGAACTTATATTTTTTGGGCTCGTTGGAAAGGTCTTTTGATTACCCATCCTACGATGGGTCGTATTATAGATCCGGCCAAAAAAGTGTATAAATAACACTTAAGTGCTCATAAGTTTTGATGGGGTTGTCAGATTTTCAATCAATGAACGCGTTGGAAAGGTCTTTAAAAAACCATTCTAACAATATATAGCATGACGGGTTTTCTTACAAAAAACACCCTTTTTACAAACTTCCGAAGTTTAGCTAAAATCGTTTTTTTAGCATAACTTTTGAAGTATTTTTCCAAACTTCATAATATTAACTAGGGTCTCGTGGGACCCCAAGACGGATGAAATTTTTAAAATTAATCAAAAATCTTCATGTCACAATACCCCTTTTCGACCAGGTCGGGTAAAAACCCTGTAGGGTAAATTATGTGCCTAATATAAAGGCAAAGGAAATGGTGCTGATGAGCTTGCATTGTTTCCGGGGACGACTCGAGCTTTGACTGGCTGTGTGTGGTTGCGTGTGCTGTGTGACACAATGTGACAAACTGCACGTTCACACAGTTAGTCAGCGGCCGTCACCGGAGGAAACGTAGTCGCTGCTTTTTGTTTTTTTGCTGGCCTCGTTTTTTTCCATTGCTAAGTTGTGATTTTTCCAGTATTTTTGCTTTGTTTTGTCCTGTGTTGGTTGAGTGGCACTTCATTTGCACTTTGTCACAACAGCAGGGATGAAATGTGAGCTTTTCGTAAAGATAATGGTATATTTTTATATCTTCAACCATGCACTGTCCGGTTTTTTTTATCAATTTTTCCCGTTTTCAGGAGGTCATTTTGAGCAACTTTTAATTTACGAAAAACTCTCCTTTTCTTGTTTTTTGTTTTTCTTGTATTATTTTTGGTATTTTAAATTTATTAGTATATGTTTGTTTCTGATAGTATTTGGTATAATCTACCCTCTGCTATCATTAACTTTTGCCTTTTTAGTTTTTTCATGTTTTTACAGCTACTTTTCAATTTTTCGATTTTTTCACATTTTTGACCATATCATTTAAATTGTAAAAAAAATCGTGTAGGCATAGTCTGGGAAAATGCAAAAATTACTGCATACTTATTTTTATATACAAATAAAGGAAATGTTAGTGAAAAATACAGCCAAAGCTGACTTCCGAAAAAATACTCTTTTTAAAACATTGGTAAAGTCTCATGTCCTATAATTTTCTTAGGTTTGATTATTATTTGTAAAATTATCTTGTTCATTACCTATAATTTTTTTTAAATAATTCTATCTAACATGGATTTTTCAGAGTTTGCAACCTGCCATAAACCTTAATATTTTTTATAATTTTAAGCCGATACAAATAATTTCAAAGTTTTAATCCCTCGGTTCTGTCTGTAATAAATTTAAATGACAAGCCATAGTCTCAATATTTGAATGTATTTTTTTTTAAATGCATTTTACACTAGTTCAGTTTTTTTGCCATCATTTGTTTTCAAAAAAGATGAGAAAAAAAAATTAAATGAAATTTGTACCAGCTTTATTTAAAAACAAACATACTTAGAAACATACTAAGAAACATACCGAGAAACATACTAAAAAGTTTTCTTAAATTTTAATTTTATAAAGGTTTTCTTCTCCATACATTGAAACAATGATTGAAAAACACAGAACTTACTTGATTCACATACCTCATTGATGCCTTCTCCATGGGGAGTGCACTCCTTAAAAAAGCCAGCTGAATGGGGCTGAACATACCTTTGATTTGAGTTATTGAAATTTGGCTTCAAAAGTATGCACACATCACCTAGGTGGTCATAATGTTCAATCGGGTTTTCAGTTTTTTACTAATTAAAAATCTAGATTTGCATGACGGTAACGCATTATTTAAGCACACTAAAAAAAAACTTTTGTAGAATGTTGGAACCGCCATTGTGTCGTTGCAACCCTGCTTCTAAAATCGTCTCGTCTAACAGTGACTCTGGTTGTTCGCACTCGTTCTGGTTGAACAACGGGAAATTAATGACTAACAAAAACAACAGAGCAAGTGCTAATTACTTACGTGGATGCACCCCAATTACCACCCGCCGGGGATCTGGATCGCCGTTTGCAAGAGTTGAAGGAGAGTGAAATTATGTTTAATTTTACATTCTAATTTTACACAAGTTTGTGTGCAATTATGCATTGCAAACATTCACTGATTGGATGTTTTTTCATCATTGGATACTTTCTACTATTTTCTAAAAACCGTAAACTGGGGTGACATTGATAGGATTTCAATTAATTTTTGGAATTTTTTCCAACTTGTAAGGTTTGTCTCAAGATTATCATTTTTTAAATATGTATTGGGGTAGGCCATACAAGATCCAAGAAAAGTTTTTTTCAATAGTGTTCCGGCGTGACTTTGATAGTCTTAATATTTCTTTTTAAAATCAGATTTATGGTGTTCAATCTTTATTTTTACGTCAAATGTACCATCACTAAGGCTGCTAGTATAGTTTTCAAGGAAAAAATCAATTTTCATATTTAGTTAACTAAGTTTATATGCTTTTTAACAAAATACATATAAATTTTAGGTAAAAATGCTAAAAAGTCGTATTTTTTCTAAAATTCACTAAAACTAGTTTTGTTTATAATATTATCGATTTATATTGCATTTTAAACTGAATTACGAAACACGAATCAAAAGTTTTGACATCTTATATGAAATTCGATCTGGTGAAAATGCCTTTAAAATAGGATTATTTTTGTATAATGATTCAAAAAACACATAATTATTATTATGTACAAACTTATTGTACCTTCTCCTAGTGGTAAATTGTCCAAAGAATCCGAAAATGTATTCCGTTTTCCGAATCGAAATTATGTTCATTGAGAAAATCATAACACTTCGAGAATATTGAAATAATGCTATTCATCAACATTTTCTAAATTATAGTCAGCTAAATTACAAAACTTAATGAAAACTTCTTCTAGAAGAACTTTAAACACATCTCTACCACGGTCAGTATGAATTCATACCATTCCGTACGCATTTAATTTGTACATTTATTTTTTCAGAAAAAATCAAACCTATCAAAGTCACCCCGGCTTCAAAGACACCCCGTTTTACGGTACATATGTCATGTTGAATGATTTCAATAGATTTCAATGTGATTTGAAGGTCCATCAAATGTCAACTTGAACATTGAATCGAATTTCAATTGAAGGCATCTTGAATTGTCAAATTTTCAAATTCTGTAAGGTTGAAGATGTCGACTTGTGATGTGAGAATCTGGTACAGTTTCTCGACGACACAATAATGCAATTATCGAAATACTCCCTGCAAACTCGGCCAACAAGCATTTTGACATTCATGCCATTTCCGGGCCGGAACGCCCGAGCCCTCGTAAATCAACCCGGTTGCAGCTGCAACATTCCTTCCAGATGCTCAATCTCCGTGTCCAAGTCATGTCTCAAGGGGTACATCTTGCCCCGCACAAGGGAGGACATGGATAGGGCGTGTATTTATGCGTTCTTGTCCTTCTTGTTGACGTCATTGTCGGTCTGCCTGCATGGAAAGCTACATCCGAGAATTTACGAGCCCGGAACATGACTGAACACGACAACACGTCGAGAATTCGGAACATTCGGGTTCATATCAATCATCACCCTGGAGCAGGGAAAAGACCACGTTGGCGGACAAGGTGGATGCATGTACCGTGCAATTTTGATCTCATTTGCAGCCAATGTGCTGGAAAGCCGCGTGATGTTTCTGGATATTGACACCAGAGTCGCTTCGAGCTGACAGTGTTTCTTCCAAATTGATGAACAGTCAGAAATGTTTACCGGCTAATGTTCGACCATTGTATGCACCCTGATTTCAAAATCTAATTACAGGATTTTTTATCAAGCAACCTAAATAAACAGTTTTTTAAAACAAAAATTGTAAATAGATGTGACCATGAACACATTTTCTATCATTCTCTTCAATCAGGTTGAGTAATTCTCTGATACTTTAAACAATGATTATGTTTAACAATTTTGCAACTGCAATCTGCAACTTCAACTATCGGACTAACATTCCTCCCTTTCGTTGAACTGCAGGCTTCTTTGGAGGGCGCCAGTATTGACTAATAAAGTAAGGATCTTCAGAGGTTAAACAGTGAACGATGGTTGGCTTCCACTGATCATTTTTGATTCATTGTTTAACTTCAGCTGAACTGCACCCAGAACTGGGCGAAATGTTATTCAAAAGCAAAAGCGCTGCCAACCGTCTTTTTCAGGACACTTTCCTTGACCCTAATCGAACCCATTTGTCGCACAAAGCAATGGCTACTATTTTCGCTCCTCGTCGGAATCTGGAATCTTTTGATTGATTGCAGTCGTCGTCGCGCCTAGCAGCTCGTCCTTCTTGGTATCATCATCAAAATATACGACCCCCGATGCCATTAACGAGAGCACCCCTCGTTGGAGGCCGTCCACCTACAACACGCCGTTAAAAATAGAACTGAAAAATACCACCGCGAGGCACCACTCATTAACGGATATAAATTTGGCCTAGCCAACGTATCCACCTTGGGCACGCACCCGCACCATGGACATTATTGGGCCCTGCTGCTAAGAGTCTCCACACGGTAATGACCAATAAATCTTGAGGTATTTCCCCGCTCCTCGAAAAACCGCGCGATTTTGCTTAGTTTGTTCCGGCACTATACTAGAGGAAGAGGTGGAAGTTCCGGTTAGGTGGGTAAGCCACCCAGCAGCTATAATTACGATTTATGGGTGGAAAGTCTCAGGATACTTGGTATAGAGCTCTAGCTCCGAAATGCGCTAGACAAAGGTATTTTTTTTCTCAAAGTTACAATTATGTTAAACCAACCTTGCGAATCTCACCTTAATTATTGTATCGCGTTTTGTGAAATTAAACTTTTCGGCTTATACTATTCTATTTCAAGTAAACTTTTTCAAGTTTTATTAAACCTTCGGGAAGTCGCGTGTTTTGGCGATTCATACAAGTGCTTACAAAGTGTGTACAAAGTACACGTACGCGACCGCCGGTGGGTTAAAGTTGATGTTCCACACCCTTTGCCAGTATCACGAAATGCTTTGGAGCAATTCTCTGCGATGTCGGCCGATCCCGATCATTTTTTTTTTTGTATTTTTCTATTTGGCTAATACTTTATGGGGGCCTTACCTAAGAACAAAGAAGCTCTTTTGTGTCATTGGTGCACCCATACAAGTCTCCAAACAATTTTGGCAGCTTTTTATACAACAATGGTACGTCTGAGCAAAGCTGTAGGTATCGATATGTTTTAGGGGACAAAAAACCGACATTTTTGAGCCATGAAAGTAATGGACAAAAATTCTGCAACTGAATAATGATTTTTTTAAATGTTTTTCTTTGGAAAAAAAATAGAAATATCATATTTTTTTTACTTTAATTGATTTCTGTAGAGCAATTCCAGCTCAAATCAGGAAATTTTCTTGTAATTTTTTTACCCGACCCTCTCCGATTTCGATGAAACTTTGTAGACAGGTTATCCTAGGCTTATATAAGCCATTTTTGTGTATATGGAGCCAGCTGCACTTGAAAATCACATTTCAGAAGGGCGTCAGTAATTCAAATATTTCAAATTGTAATTTTAAAATAACTGTATCTCGAACCGTTGCATCATACCAAAAAGTGGTCAATGACAAACTTGTTGGAAATTTGATGGACCTTCTGAAAAAATACACTGAAAGAAAAATACACACCGCTTCTATGAGATTTTTAGGTTTTATTTTAAGGTGATGTCACAATTTTTTTTCTTTTATGGAGCGGCCGTGGCTGACTGGTCACGGTGTTCGTTTTGTAAGCGAATGGTACTGGGTTCGATTTCCTTCTGCTCCCAACGAGAAAGTATAGGAAACTCTCAACATGAACGAAAAATCAAAGTCGCTTGAGTTGGGGTTCGATCCCCCGTCCTTTGGATTGGTAGGCAAAAATGCGAACCACTAGGCCATCGCGGCTTGGTGATCTACCACTGGAATCAGGAATACTGTTACTATCATCTGGGTAATTCTCCGCCAACTCACACAGCAGTTGCCCGACCCCTCTTCGATTGGCGTGAAACTTTGTCCTAAGGGATATCCGAATCCGAGGTCCGTTTTTTGATATCTCGTGACGGAAGGGCGGTACGACCCCTTTAATTTTTGAACATGCGAAAAAAGAAGTGTTTTTCAATAATTTGCAGCCTGAAACGGTGATGAGATAGAAATTTGGTGTCAAAGGGACTTTTATGTAAAATTAGACGCCCGATTTAATGGAATCCTCAGAATTCCGAAAAAAACGTATTTTTCATCAAAAAACACTAAAAAAGTTTTAAAAATTCTCTAACTTTTTTTTGGAACATGTCATTTTAAGGGAAATTTAACGTAGGGGAGAGTGGGGAGACTTGATCCCCTTTTTTGTATCGCACATAACACTGTCAATTTCTCACAGAACTATAAACTTTTTGCATAAATTGAAAGCTTAAACATTCATCTATGTTTGGCTAATAAGGGCATTTCATCAGATGAACTCTTCGAATCATGCCAAGCGTTTTGAAAAAATATTTTAAACCGGCATTTTAAAAATGTTAGGGGTAACTTGATCCCCCTTTCAACATTATGAAGAAAACTTAAGCAAAATGTTTCTTATTCATCCAAACTTTTAATTTTCTATAAGTTACAGCAATTTCACATAAAACTTGTACGTTAGTGTTCAAAATATAACAAGTTAAGTATGTAAAATATTTCAAAACTTAAAATTTTCTTTTTTAGACCAAAATTAAGCATGTTTACAAAAGCTGGAAATTTTTGTTTACAAAACTTTTGAAAAAAGGTTCAAACTGCAGTAAGTTATGTACAACTATACTAAAGGCAACTATGTACGAAAATCCAGCCCAATAATTTTATCTTGAGGCTGATTCCAGTGACTGTAAAAATGCAGGGATCAAGTCTCCCTAAACGCACTTTTTTAAACAATTGATTGTAAAAATAGTATGACGATAAAATTAACATCAAATGCGTAAGGGTTTTGGAGTTGATAAGTTTATCAAACAATTCATGCATAAAATTTTTTTTTGAATAATTGTTGAGTGTTTTCTATACATATCAAAACAAAGAATTAAAGATCTCTTGGAAGTTTTTTGCAGCTCGTTTTAGAAAAATGTGTCTAACTCAATCTAAACATTTTTTTTTGTTTTCTACAATGAGTTTTAGTTAATTTCGCACAACTTTCTAGAACAAAGCTAATTGTTTTACCCACATGCTGACGAGATACAGGCTTGGGATCAAGTGTCCCCGGGGATCAAGTCTCCCCACTCTCCCCTACTTTTCGAATCTACATTGACCATTTTTCATTTAGGAAAAAAAACTTCATTTTAAAATTTCGTGTTTTTGCTAACTTTGCAGGGTTATTTTTTAAGTGTAATTGTGTTCTACAAAGTTGTAGAGCAGACAGTTACAATTTTTTTATATATATAAACATAAGGGGTTTGCTTGTAAACACCACGAGTTATCGCGATTTTACGAAAAAAAAAAGTTTTGAAAAAGTTACTTTTCACGTTTCTCTTTGTTTCGTCGTCCGTGTCTGTCGCGGGTGACGATGAACGGCCATGATCGACGACGACCAATTTTTTCAAAACTTTTTGCCTTCCTCACATTACTGAGGATAGGCTATAAAATCACTCGAAAAATGAATTTATTAATTTGGCCTCGTAGACCCACCTTCATTTATACATATCTACTCAGAATCATGTTCTGAGCAAATGTCTGTGTGAATGTGTGTAGGTGGGTGGGCAAAAAAAATGTCACTCGATTATCTCCAGACTGGATGAACGGATTTTGACCGTACTAGTCTCATTCGATCCATCTTGGGGTCCCATAGGTTTCTATTTAAAATCAGCAAGTTTATTTAAGTATTTCAAAAGTTATGCTAAAAAAACGATTTTGGCGTATTCCCGGAAGATTGTAAAAAGGGTGTTTTTTGCCAGAAAACCTATCATGTTATACATTTTCAGAAAGGTATTAAAAAGACTTTTCCAATGAGACCAAAACATTGAAGATCTGACAACCCTATCAAAAGTAATTAGCACTTAAGTGTTATTTATACACTTTTTTGGAGGCCGGATCTCAGATATATCGATGAAAATGATGTCCGGGTCCCTAATGCGATGCGTCCTTAGTTAGATAATTGAAATACCATTCAAATGAACTCGGGTATCAATGGGTTAACTCAACCAATTTCGCTCAAAATTTGCGCAGATGCTTGTGGAGCAGGGGGTCATTTTTTCTGGGCACCCTAACTTACACACACAAAATATTACTGTAATTCTTGTTTATAATTGATAACTTTTGCTGCTGAAGTTTTTGAAAATGTCAGTACAAATTGATTTGAAAGTTTTAACTTTTAATACGACTGGATAATTTCTTTCATTTTGGTGTTCTCGTGTAACCGTGTACGCCCGCGAGTGGGTGAGTTATGGTTTGGTAGGTGGGCGCATTTTGGTTTGTGCAATTTCGCAAATCAGACCATTTGACGAGTGCAATGCTTTGAATTGAACATTTCAAAGTTCAACAAGATAATACAAACTCTTGTTGAATTCAAAGCATTTGGAAATTCAGCCTCAAGTTCTTTGAAACTTAGGGATTATAATTGCAAGCCTAATGGATGTTGTTTATTTTCATAACAAAGGTACAATATGATTTGACCAGAATTTATCATGTACATTGACAAATATGCATCTAACCTTGTGATAAAACTTGGAGATTTATTGCTGTTCAATTACCTTCATGAAAGTAGAGCAACTGTTTGCAGTGCCAAAAATATGTTTTTCATATGATTACAAATGTAAAATAGCGTAAGTAAAAAAAAAGACAAAAATGCAGCAAAAAGATAACGAAGACAATTCTAATTTGTAGTTTATTTAACCCCGGAGATAAATAGTTCACGATCCTCCATAAACTGTAATTAACTTTTATTCCCCAGGAATGACCCTTTCAGTCCCGTTTCCGGACACCAACTTCTGGATACCCGGGTTGGCTTCACTTCTCCCCCAGTGTCACTTAGAGCTTGAGGCGGCCACGAGAAAGGATATGCTTCAAGTTTCAACTAGGGCGTCCAATTTCCCGGGGTTTTGAATTTCCCGGGAAACGGGAAAAATATTTTTGAAATCCCGGGAATTCCCGGGATCCCGGGAAATTTTTAAAACAGTAATAAAATCTATGTTTTCATTATATTTGTCATATTTTTCAAGCTTAAAATCATCGAATTAGCACAATACTATTCATGAGTGGTAATCTACACTTCAATCTGAACAAGGCTGGAAGTTTTAAGATAGCATAAAAGATTTTTTTTTGTTTTTTGTTGTGCTTTGGTTTCTTATCTTATTTCCAATCCAATTTGATTCAAATTAAATACGTCTCTTATAAACACTTTTTTTTTCTACATGAAATGACTAAAAAAGCCTGAAAAAATCTTTTTTAATGTCTAAAATAACAAATAAAAAGGCAACAAATAAAAGTATACCAGCCAATGCTAAACTTCAGATAAGTTTAGACATTCATATTTCATATTAAAAATATTTTACAAATTATCTTAGTGTCATTACCGCCAACTAGGGATATCGGGACAACAGTCTAAATAGGTACAGGAAAATTTGAAGCAATTGTTTGAAGATCGGTGTACTAATTGTGTTGTTCTGTTCTGTTCCTGTTTATGCAAAAAAAACTACTGTCTTAGCTGTCTTAATTCGATACATTCGTCTTGAATTGCCAAAGATGTTTCATGAAAAATAATTGAAAATTATATAATTTTTTAAATTAAAAATCATAAATATACGTAGTCTTTTCTAAAATATTTAAAATTTAATTAAAAATATTTTTTTAAAGCGCTACGCAATTTACAGATCGGTAATCTTTTTACAAATTTACTTTATAAGTCAAATTATTGCTGATTCCTAGAGTTTTTCTTAATAGGTAAGACCTAAACACATGAAAAACACAAAAGCTTATAGGACCTTTAAAAAAACCCTGGATATATGCTTAATTTATTTTTTTTATCGTTGTTCATCTATTTACACAACAAAACCTGAAGTTCCAGACCAAAATTTGATATTTTTTCCAATTTCGGGAATTCCCGGGACAAAATACAAAAAATCCCGGGATTCGGGAATTCCCGGTTTTGGAAAAATCCCGGGAATTTTGTCCCGGGAATTCCCGGGATGGACGCACTAGTTTCAACCAACTGCCAACGTAAATTCGTGGCCACGGTACAAAAAGAAGTCACAATTGAATTTATGACCTCAGTGCGGCACACGACGAGCTATTTCCGGTGACTGGGCCAAGAAAAGGTGGAAGTCATGTTGGAACCAAGAAATAAAAAATAAGCAGCTTCTTGGGAAGATGAGCATCAACACGTGCAGCGATGGGGGAGCTTTTTTTGTGCGGATTTGCCTTGAGGATTAAATTTTGCAAGAAGTTGGCCCTTTTTTCGTGGTTGGACGATTTGCTTTGCTTTTTTTGGGTACAATTCAAAGAAGGACGATGATTGCGAGGTGTGGATGGTGTTCGTTGAAGTGATGTTTTTTTTAAGGAGGTCTTTTCTTGGAATGTTTCTGTTTAGAAATGAAACTGGAAAAAATGTGATCAACTGACCTGGATAGAATGAAGAGTACGAAATATTTAAAAGCTATGAATTCTGTGTCCAAATCCATCATCTGACCTATCGTTGGGTTGGTAATCGAGAAACCTTCCAAACGAGACTTAAAATTTGAAGGTCTGGCAACCCTGCCTAATGTTATGACCACTTAAGAGATATTGGTGTACTTTTCAATGTATCAAAACTTCCGTTAAAAAATGTTTTCGGATCTTTTTTTTAATTTTTTTTTTGTAAGTAGTCAGGAAGGAGGATTAATTTTTTTTTATTGAATCAAGCTTAATTGCACCATTGTGACTATCACTAAATTGTCAGATTTCTTACAATTTTAAAACTTAACTAAAAAGCTTCTAGAGTTAGCCCTCAAGAAATGCACCATATACTTTCAAGCCAAACGATTCCACCATTTAATGTATGTGTGTGTGTGTGTGTGTGTGTGTGTGTGTGTGTGTGTGTGTGTGTGTGTGTGCAACCAACCAAACGGGACCACGCGGCCACTTCTTACAAATTGAGTTGTTTCCATGTATTTTAGATTTATATTCTATACATGCAAATAACTCGCATAGGCATTTGGAAGGTGTTAGCTCTGCCGAGCTTCGGTGACCCATTTCTACGCTGGCTAGCCGAGCGCGAGGTACTTCAGCTTTTATCGACAAGCCCCGCACTGAAGAACGTTTGCATCAATCGGATTCAAACGTTATTTAGAACTTCCGAACCCTTGTCAAATGGACATGGACCCAGCGCGTATATAGTTTGATAGTAACAGTATTCCTAATTCCAATTATATCTCACCAAGCTGTAATGGCCTAGTGGTTAGCATTTTTGCTTAATAATCCAAAGGACGGGGGATCGAACCCCGACTCAGGCGACTTTGATTGTTCGTACATGTTCAGAGTTTCAAGATTAATATTTTCTATTCTTTCTCGTTGGGAGTAGATGGGAATCGAACCCAGGACCATTCGCTTAGAAAGCGAACACCGTAACCAGTCAGCCACGGCCGCTCCTAACGATTCCACCATTTAATGTATGATTTGAAATTCTGCAATCTACAAGCTTATCGCTGGTTAAGGCCTCAGGTGAAAATATGCACCTCACACACAAGTTAATCGAAAATCTTGCTGCAGTGTCTTTGGGTTGCACTCTCGCAAAAGTCCATCGACAGTCTGAGTTTTTCATCCTCGGTGATGTCGTTCCAGAGCTTTCTGGATGTCAAGAAAGTAAGATTAAACACAGTTCAAAATGTTGGCAAATTGAAAACAAAATTAAAAATAAATTTTGATTTAAAAAAAACCATTATTTAAAAAAAAAACAAAAACCTCAACACGAAACCAAAATATACAAAAAAAAAATGTTCACAGTGTTTCTTACATGTAAACGCAAACCCGTCTGATGCCGTGCCCCGGAGGCTGCAAATGATCTGCAGCATCTGCATGGAGGTGGTCACAAAGCGGATTCACCTGCAACCCGAACGAGAGACGCTTCTGCGTCATCCTGGTGCGAGTTCTGATAAAAGGTTCCAAAACGAGCTAGAACCGACTTTGGTCCTGGGCTGCTTATCTCTTTTTTTCCGAGAACTACCTCTGGAACATGACGGTGGATAAGATATCGGAAAGAGTATGGTGGAAATAGAAGGATGAGAAAAAAAAACTGTGGAAAAGCTTGACTCGAGGGAAAAGGTGGAAAACCCGGACTACTCGGAGTCTAGGTAGCGAACCACTACTTTGAGGTTATTAATAGGTCGTTCAGGTCCGCAGTCAGCGCTGCTATAGCAGACAGTGATTGGGACTTTGTGGATCCTGGGAGAACGTGCCGATTTGTAGATGTAAATTCTAAGTGGAATTACAACTTCAGGGAGGTTTGGATTGGAATTGGGTATAAGCTAAAAGCATGCAGTTTTATTCAATCTTTTTTTTTTGTTGAAACTTAATAACGTCATGATTCGAATTCTCGGACGCTTCGAAACCCGGACACCTCATCTTGTTTTATCAATTGTTTGGATATAAGTTCGCATTATGAATGTCAAAACTGTGTTATTTGATGAATTCTAACATCAACTTTCATTTAATTTTTTTTGAACGCTGTAGTTAATGTCAAAACAATTAAATAAAATAAAATTATAAGATTACCGAAAATGCGAAACATTTCACGTGAAATATTTCATAGGCGTCCGAAGCACCGGGAAGGCAAAGCAGAAATTTATGGTTTTGATTTCCTTAAATTATAGCAAATTTTTATATAAAATATCGATTTTTATGATGTTAACAGCTTATTTGAGACCTAAAGAATGCCATTCACTAACATTTCAGTCCAAATTTGTGTGATTCATTAGCAAAAACGAGTGTCCGGAATTCGAAGCAAAAGTGTCCGAATTTCGAATCAGCTTTTATCAGTGTCCGGGATTCGAAGCACAGCAAGTTATTTTAATTTTCCAATTCTGATGAAAAATTGTTAGAAAAGACATAATTTGCATGCATTCTTTTAAAACTAAATCCTGATGATATTTCTTAATTTCCAACTTATTACATAATTTTTTGTCAGCTATAACGAAAATGATATGCTACTAAGTGTCCGGATTTCGAATTATGACGTTACGTAAGTTTCTGTCGAATTTAAAACAATTCTATCTTTGTTCAAACTAATCGAATTCGTTTGCAGGTTATTTTGTAACTTTTGTCAGAGATATGGAGTTGGGTAGCTTTCGAAGCGACTCGTAGACCGGCTTCTGATGAATCGTAGAGAATAAATCTCATTTGCCTCATGAAATAATTTCTACGCCACTTGTCGTCTAAATAAAGCAATTTTCTCGTCAATCTGAAAGAATTCTTTTAATATGTGAAAACCACATTACTGCAACAAACTGAACAATTGATTAAATTTTGCAGTCTAGTCATTCAGAGCAAGAACCAAAGACTGACATCGAACAAAACGCGGGTTTTACGATGAATTATAAATCATGATTAGTTGGATTCGCTAAATAATTCATCATCAATTCCAGGTTCTCCTTTTTCCATTTGGTTCATTCAACAGAAATCAAACGAGCTTTTCCTCATTTCATTTTCTTTCACCACCCGGTGTGGTAGGGTCGTTGGTTTCATCACGCGTCTATTCTCTTTCCCGGTGGAGCAAACCTGGCGAACACTCGCGGATCGTCGCATTTCCCCGACAAGTCCCGAGGAGGGAAGGTTAAAAGTGGGAAAAGCGAGTGAAAAATGACTAGTTTCACCGATCATCAATTACCGGGTATTAACCCTCAATAGATTTTTTTAATGCTTGTATTTTGTATTTTATACTATTTAAAAAACAAAATTACTCTTTTAAAAATAAAATGCTTTATTTTTAATAATTGTTATTATTCAATGTGGAACCTGGAAAGTATTTGGCAAATTCTGAGACGACCGGTAACTATTTAAAAAAAACCCGAAGTGAAAAAGCTAGCTTAGGAGGCCAGCATTTGTTTTACACTTTCAGTTTTGTGAATAAGTTAACTGTAGTCCGGCATTTACAAAAAGTTCCTGTTTTTAAAATGCTTGTGCGACTTTTTTAAATGTTGCTCCAGCTGTCACGTTTTGAGTTATTTATGTATTGAGGGTTATTTTTTCTGTTTACCAAAAAAAAAAAAAGAATTCCCGCTATTTAAATTGTAACATGCTCCCGATTTTTTTCCTCTGCAAAATCAATTGCCATTTCATGAATGGAAAATGTGAGCGGTTGAGGGTGGAGGGTACAAAAACGATTTGAAAAGAAACTCACTCCCACTGAAAATGTAATTCATTTCAATAGGGAGTGCTGCACATTTTTGATACCATTTCTATAAGATCATTTGAAGGGAAAAGATAGGGGCTTGGAACAGTGATTATTTAAATGTCTAGCGAGGTGGATCCAGCTGCGTGGAAATTGAATCAACATTTCAATCTATAATCACCGAGACTGTGATAAGAAAACTGCAGTGGTAAAAAGCGGTAAGAGTATGATGGTGCAACTTAAAATGCAGCTTAAAAAATACGTTGCAAGAGCGGACTTTTGGAGAAAGAGAAAAGAAATGTAATATTACATGTTGAAAGTACATTTCTTCTGCACAAAACAACAAATCTGAGGGACTTCTTCAGGACCATCCATAAACCACGTAGACACTTTTTTTAAATCTGAAATTGAAGTTGAAATTTTGAAATTGATATTATTTCCGGCCATTTATCTAACATCCCGGTATATGCGAAAACACATTTGTATACACATAACTTTTTAAACACTTATCAGAACTTATTTTTTTTTTTTTAAACTCGATCGATGGGACCCTAAACCAAGTCAAATGCGACCGGTTTGGCCTAAATCGGTTCAGCCAGTGCTGAGAAAACTGAGTGACAATTTTGGTAACACACATACACACATACAAACAGACGAACAGACATTTTTTTGTTTTCGATTCTGAGTCGATAGGCATACATGAAGGTGTGCTTAGGAGCTTTTTGTTTAAATTTCATTTTTAGTGCAGGATTTTAGCTTTAGGGTAGGGTAGTCATCAATGAGTCACTTTTGGGTTTTAAATTTCAACGATTTTTGTATTTTTTTCATAAGCATGTTTTAAAGAACTTTTTGTTGCATTTTCTTTCTTTTAATTTGTTCTAACATTGACCAAAATATGAGATCGATCTGACGTCTACAGCCAGAGATATTCAACTGTCTCATTGTAGACGCACTTGGCAGGAACAATGAGACAGCTGGGGAATAATGAGACACTCTACAAAAATCAATACTTTTCTAGTAAAACATCATGTTTTTATATTGTTCCATTGCAGGTGACTTGCTTTGAACATTTTCAAGCAATTTTATCAACATGAAACTTCAGTTAACAAAAGTTGTACAAAAAGTATTTAAATTTTGTAAAATCAATATATTTTACCAAATAACTTTATATTTTTGGTTAAATGAAGTTTAAACACAATTAATATGACAAAAATCACTTCCAATTCATGTTTTAAAAGATTTTCATAGATATTGAAAAGATTAATGAAGAAAAATCAAAGTGTCTTATTGTTACCCATGGGCTGAAAAGAGTGGGGAACAATGAGACAGCCCTGGATTCTGAGTATATTCTTAATTTTAGTCAAACCTAATAATATGACATTGTAGCCCAACTCATACCCTGTGAAATGACGAAAGAAATTTGGAGAAATATTAGTTTTTATGTTAATGGCAGCCTCTGAGCGAAAATGTAATTTTCAGTCATAATTTAATTTAACACCCAAGAATCAAACATGTATGCATAACTTTGCAAGGGAGCTTCCATAACCAAAGCCTTATGGCAGACGTGTATCTAGTAGACACACCTTTCCCCAAAATATGATCCTGATTGGTTGAAACTACGTCTTGTGAGAGCCATTTTTTCATTGTTCCCCGTGTCTCATTGATGACTACTCTACCCTACCTCAGGAAGGCAAAATTTCAATAAAATGGCGATACGGATACTTTGATAAAAAACAACTTAATTAAATAAAGTTCTGAAAAGAATGCAAAATTTGCAATTTTAATGATGAATGATTGCGGTGAAAATCTTGAAATACTTTTCGCAGCAGCGTTTCAACAAAACAAAACTCAAATCACTATATAAATTCACCAATTTGGTGACCAACTGGTTGTTCAGATCGGCCAGCAAATCCCGCCAAAGCCTCCTTGATCCGTCAGATGACAATTCTCGTTGCTAAGCGTCCACTATATCGATGATTCCAGCAAACGATAATGTTCCGTCCAAATCTCTTCCGGATTAGCAATGGCTTAGCTAGAATAGAGAGAGAGGAAAAGTCTCACCACAGCTTCACAGGACCAGGAAAATTCCGCCAAGTGATGAGTGGTAATGGTTGCCAGCTTCCGAGTCCCCAAGCCACCGAGGATAGGCCATCAAACGGATTTTCGCGCAAAATAGACAATGATCATTAGGAGTCCAGACCAGAGACCGGTTCTGGTGCGCTGCCACTAGAATTATACTCGGTGGCTTTCCTCAGTCACAGTAACGTAACTCAGAACAAAGTGTTCAAGTACTCACTGGGATATTGCAATTGAGACAGGAGTGTTGCCGATGAATTACACTGGGCTACAAATAAATTAATTGATTTGTAATTACAGTTTTGTTATCAGCCAGTTTGTAGTTCATCACTGAAGCAATAAACAAGTTATCAGAATGAATATTTGTGATATTTATTTCTCGAAAAAAGAAAGCGAAGAAATGCGTAAGATATTAAACTAGGTAGCTCAGGTTTGAAGGTTAGAAATAAGTTTCGATGGCCACAATTATTTTGTTTTCATCTTGAACGAAAGTTTGTGTGTTTTTTTAAATCAAACTATGTTCTTTGTTATACTGGTCATGTCTTTACCATAACATGGTGTACGTTAGTGATTTTTTGAAAGTATTCAGATATTGGTATCCATTAAACAACATTTAACCCAGTGTAATTTCGCCACTGCCAGACGAAACGCCCCCCGACAGCCATTTCGGAGGGTCTTATCATCCACTAGCCAGCCAGTCCACTGCGGCTTTGCTAAACCAATGGTAATAACAATAATAACACTGTTTGGAGCCACAACCCCCTCCTTCTCGGTTCATCCCCATCGAAAAACAAAACAAAAATCATCCCAACGTCATCGTTAAAACGGACCACCACGCTCTCCGACAAAGGTTTGAAACCCGGACTAATGAGCATCGCTTTACGCGTCGCCACCGAAGCGCTGAGGCTTTTGGTTGGATCCGTCGGATGCTCCTGGATATTCTGGTATCTGGTGGTCGGTCCAAATGGCCGCAAAACGGTCTCGTAATGATGTGCCATTAGAGTTAATGATACGCCGGTGAGATAATCCGATTACGGGCTAAAACCGCTTCTCCCAGGTAAAGCCAACAATGTCACAACGCGCAGACAAGCAGAAACAAACACAAACAGTTTCAAGCATACGCACACACACATATTGTCACAGTCATGCTCGCTTGTGGCATATGACATTTGGATAGACTAGACCCAAACCACAGTTGCCAAATCTTTTGATAACCTTGACGGAAGCTGTGGCAACGGATGTTATCTTAAAGTAGTCTTATCATAGTCATTTTTTTTTGTCAAATGCCACCAAATTCAAATTGAAAGAAGTTGAAGATTTTTTTTGAAGATCTAATCACCCTTTTTCAAGTTATGTTCACTTAAGTGAAATACTACTGTAAATCATAATCTTAGAAATTGTCATTCAATTTAATTATAGATTTAATTATGGGTCAAAACAGCATACCAATTCTGACGGTACAATCTGTGAAGCCGTAGCTGGAATCAAGACACGCAAAAAACAAGTCGAGTTATGTTACATTGCAATTTAAATAAGATCAAGTTTGATCAAGACAAACAAAATGAATTATTCGATCATAACAAGTATGTAAAATTTACTGGTATTTTTAACATTCCCACCATAGATGGTGAACATTGCTGTTGGTTCAGCTGTATTCCGTGAAAGTCCGACTATCTGCTACATCCCAAACATTGGCGTGTTAATTAGTCAAGTTATTGGATAAAGTTGTAGAGTCGCACATTGTTGCCCGCACTGCCCAGACCAGGTTCAATAATGGATCAGAGGGAAGTGTCTTCTTCTTACTGATTGTTCTTGTTGGGCCAAACATTAGCCAAGCCAAGTGCTTTGGTCGTCCTAATGAGCAGTTCTGCTTGATGACTTGCCCATTAATTGAACCGGTCAACGGACAGGACTTAATTGCCTTCGTGATGATATTGGCTGGTGAACGGCAATTGATTTCTTTTTTTATTCTTTAGTGCCATAAAATGAAGGCTTAATTCTTTATCATAAACTAGATGTTGATTAAATTTATAATGATTAACAAATTAAATCAAAACCTGTTTGTGAATACAATCCATTTCAAATTTCATGATAAACTTTTACCATAGGGTTTTCACATTTTCTATGATAAAAAAACAATGATAACACCATATGGACGTGGCGTCGCTATTTTCAGACCACGTTTCCACTTTTTCTCCATCGAAACCGACTACTTTATCGACTTCATTTTGCTGGGCGAGATAGGGCGCCGTATATTTTTAGACGATGACTCAGCACTTTTGCACTCTTGCACTTAAAAAAACCAGATGGCAGCACGATGTAACGCCACGTCCCTATGCAATAAAATGCGGGAAAATGTTCTCCTAACAAACTTATAAAAAAAAACCTACAGAGATGAAGCACACATTTGTGATGGTTAAGGCATTTGGGTAATTCTCTACCAACTCACACGAAATCGGGAAAAGTTGCCCCGACCCCTCTTCGATTTGCGTGAAACTTTGTCCTAAGGGGTAACTTTTGTCCCTGATCACGAATCTGAGGTCCGTTTTTTGATATCTCGTGACGGAGGGGCGGTACGACCCCTTCCATTTTTGAACATGCGAAAAAAGAGGTGTTTTTCAATAATTTGCAGCCTGAAACGGTGATGAGATAGAAATTTGGTGTCAAAGGGACTATTTTTTACAATTAGACGCCCGATTTGATGGCCTACTCAGAATTCCGAAAAAACGTATTTTTCATCGAAAAAAAAAAACACTAAAAAAGTTTTACCAATTCTCCCATTGTCCGTTACTCGACTGTAAAAATTTTTGGAACATGTCATTTTATGGGAATTTAATGTACTTTTCGAATCTACATTGACCCAGAAGGGTCATTTTTTCATTTAGAACAAAATTTTTCATTTTAAAATTTCGTGTTTTTTCTAACTTTGCAGGGTTATTTTTTAGAGTGTAAGAATGTTCTACAAAGTTGTAGAGCAGACAATTACAAAAATATTTGATATATAGACATAAGGGGTTTGCTTATTAACATCACGAGTTATCGCGATTTTACGAAAAAAAGTTTTGAAAAAGTTGCGTTTCTCTCTGTTTCGTCGTCCGTGTCTGTCACGGGTGACCATGAACGGCCATGATCGATGACGACCAACTTTTTCAAAACTTTTTTTCGTAAAATCGCGATAACTCGTGATGTTTATAAGCAAACCCCTTATGTCTATATATCAAATTTTTTGTAATTGTCTGCTCTACAACTTTGTAGAACATTCTTACACTCTAAAAAATAACCCTGCAAAGTTAGAAAAAAACACGAAATTTTAAAATGAAAAAAATTGTTCTAAATGAAAAAATGACCCTTCTGGGTCAATGTAGATTCGAAAAGAACATTAAATTTCCCATAAAATGACATGTTCCAAAAAATTTTACAGTCGAGTAACGGAAAATGGGAGAATTTTTAAAACTTTTTTAGTGTTTTTTTCGATGAAAAATACGTTTTTTCGTAATTCTGAGTACGCCATCAAATCGGCTATCTCATCACCGTTTCAGGCTGCAAGTTATTGAAAAACACCTATTTTTTCGCATGTTCAAAAATGGAAGGGGTCGTACCGCCCCTCCGTCACGAGATATCAAAAAAACGGACCTCAGATTCGTGATCAGGGACAAAAGTTACCCCTTAGGACAAAGTTTCACGCAAATCGAAGAGGGGTTGGGGCAACTGCCCATTTGTTTTTTGTGGAGATAAAATCTTACATTCATTGTTTCCTATAAAGGCATTTTGCATTTTAAGCCAACACAATAGCGTGAAAATTGAGAAAATTCTCTAAAACTTTCCCGAAGAAACTATGATGCTATCTTGCTTCTATCGAAAGATACAGCGTCCTCAAAACTGGTCTTAAACGGTTATTTATGGTCAGAATCGCTTTTCGACCAGTTTTGGCACGCTGTATCTTTTGAGAAGAGCATGATTGCACCGTACATTTTTGGGGAAAGTTTAGAGACTTTTTAAGTTTTACAGGTATTAATTGATTACATAATAAAAGTGATATATACAAAACATCAGTCTAGAAAGATGGGAAAGAAATTCTTCTCTAATTGAGTACTTTTTTGTAAACACTCTGATATTTTAAAACGTAAATGTATTTAGTTTATTCTTCAGTATAAAACAAATATGACTTTTTGGTGGGCGTACTGAGCTCAATTCCCAAAATAGGAGCTTGATTGGCGTCTCAAATATGAGCTTCATTGAGCTTAAAATAGCGTCCTGGGCGTCTCGAGGTGCGACGCCTATCTTTTTTTCTGGGGTCAACTCATTAAAAAAGGGCCAAATTTTGAAAGCATAGTACCGAGCTCCAGAGTGCTCGAAGCTTCAATAATATTTACACCAAAACAAGCGCAAGGAACTGGCCTACATGCCACTTATGATGAAAGCCTCGAAATTGCAATTTTTGAAAACAAAACAAAAAATAATAATTTTATCCCTATTCGGAATTCAAATGCAATGCGCCATCTCATATTTGAGATTTAGGATCAGTAAGCCCATCGGAGCAAGCCCCTGAATGCCCGCCAATAAGTCATTTCCAAATTTCATTAGTCTTGCTTCCTCTAGATAATGATTCTACTTGCTGGTTAATCCTATGGCTCTCCTTTTGCATTCAATTAAAATAATAAACCCAGCTCAATGATAAGGAAACGTGTAAACCAATCACTTACGTGCCACCTAGCAACATTTAATTAAAATGTGACCTCCCTTCAATTAATGCGCCAGCCGTCATCAATGCAATCAATGTAAAACAACATTTCTTTCCGGAATAATTGACACGTATCGTTCTCGAGCGGCATACCACTCAAATGGCTGTATTTATCCTGTCTTCTTCAGGGATATTGTAAACTGCCTCCCCAACCTCCTCCAAATCCCACCCCCCCTCTCGTTGGCACCAGGTGCAGAACTTAACCTCAAAATGCCCCGAAGAGTGGCAGAAACATTGGCCACCAGCCCGGAATTTCCCCGGTCCTGCCATCCGAGTGTCAATCCCATGGACTTCACAATTAATTACCATTCCTCCGGAGCGAGCCGGGCTGGCTCGTTTGGCCTGTTGATGTCCCAGGCTGTTGTACTGTACGTTTCCGGTCATCCGACGGACCGGTTGACCGGTTGTTCGGAGCAGATGATACCCGAGCGGGGAACACAAGATGCGTTCGTTGTTGATGTTGCTGCTACAGGCATTGTACAGTGCCCAACCAGATGTCGATCAAGATAAATTGAATTTCAAACAGTGCTTCCAGCTGCAGGGTGGCTGGGTAAATTTTAAATATTTTGAAATTTAATTCATTTACTAAGTCAGAAATTATATTACCGTTGATTTTGTTATATTATTGATTGCCAATAGTTTTGTTAAATGAAATAAATCAATGCATTAAAACTTTCAACAATTCATTTGTACTGATGTGTGAAAAATAGCCGCCTAAAGTTTCGAAAAAACGAAGTTGACTTTATAGCTGTCGGCCACCATTGCTAGTACCAACCACTAGTGTCTTCCTTTTTATGAAAGTATGGCATGGAGCGACGGCGCCGAATACCCATATTTACACAAAGAATTTTAGAGCGCCCGCCGCGGGATTCGAAACTTCGACCTCTGGATTGTGAGTCCAGTGCGCGGTCCGATTAATCCACACGGGCGAGATTGCCTAAAGTTTCATTGTAAAGAAAAAAAAAATAGTTAAAAATAAACTCACCTAACTTTTGTCAGGGGTGGTCAAAGTTTTTGGCTAGCGAGCCAATCTTTAATTTTATAGATTCTTTAGGGGCAAATTTATAATATAAAATGTATTCCATTGATTGCAAGTTTCCCAAGAAAAAAAATTTGTGAGCCCGAACATCGACAAAAAAATAACAACAAACCTTAGTTAATGTATTTCCAAATATTCGACATTTTGAAAATTCAGATCCAAAGATCTATATCTTCTATCCGAATACATATATTCAAACACATTTTCATGCATAAATTTTGAACTACATAACGAAAATCTAACAATTTAAAATCGTCCTTTGGAACCCGGGACTCGCGATGTAAGGTTAAGCATTGTTGCCTCTCACACAGTCGGCATTTTTCGAGACGAGATTTGTCTGATCACGCCTTCCGTCGGACGGGGAAGTAAATGTTGGCCTCGGTCTAACCTGGAGGTTAGGTCGTTATTTCAGTCCAGGTGATAGAAGTCGCCTCCTTGGGTCCTGTCTCGGTGAAGTCGCTGGTAGGCAGTTGAACTAACAATCCAAAGGTCGTCGGTTCGAATCCCAGGGTGGATGGAAGCTAAGGTATAAAAAGAGGATTGCAATTGCCTCAACAATCAAGCCTTCGGACACCTAGTTTCGAGTAGGAATCTAGCAATCGAGAACGCCAAGGCAATGCTATAGAGCGAATAATTTGATTTTGATGGAACCATAAACCGAGCAAAGTACGACCTGTTTGAACAAATTTGGTCACACACTTACATACCAACACACAGTTAGACAGACATTTATTTTCGAAAAATATGTTTGACCCCTATTTTTGAAAAGCCAATATTTTAAGAATCACGAAAAAATTTCCTCTTACTCGGGTCGTTTAACACAAATTTTATTATTATATTATTTTATTGGATGTGTATATGAATTCAAAAATATTTTTAAAACAAAAACTAAAAATGTAGCTTGTTGGACATTAATAAAACTCACATTTGTCTGAAATGGAAACATGAATTTGATATTAAACATGATAAAATTAAAAATATAAAAAAACACAGTACATTTTGCTGGAGACGCATGGTGCTGTATGTTTAATTAATGAACCGAATTTCGATGGTATTCATCTTTTTGAAATATGTTGCGTAAAAATCATTTTAAAATATGTAGTTGTGAGCGGAGACCTTCAAATCATCATATTTTCTTCATTTGATCTTTAAGTGTATTCAGATTTGCTAGTATTTTCAATTAAAAGTCAAACTAATGGAACGTGGCGAGCTAAAGTGGGTAAAGCCATTCCAGAGATACAGTGTTTTGAAAAAAAAAATGGATTTACCAAACATTAATAGTAACCGCATTTTTTGGACCAAATTTTTCGGATAGAACTAATCACCAAACAAAGAAATCCGGGTCTAATAATTTTGATCAAGTAACTAAAATGCCAAATTTCAGTCAAATCGAAACTATTTTTTTCTGGATCCTGTTGATTTTACGTGGAATCGCTGTTCTATCACTGAACAGACAAAAGATAACTCAATTTTTGGCAAATAGAAGTCAAAAACACACAGGAAGACATTTCTTTGGATTAAAAGTTTTAATGTTAGGGACCATTTATAAACCACGCGGACTTTTTTTTGGTAGTAAATTCGTTAATTTGTAATTTGAAAATAAAAATATTTGTTTGACTTTAATCTGTATAAGACATTTTAAATAAAAAACAATTTATCAAGTCATCACCATAGCCTCCTTTGCAAAATTCAAACCATACCGTCTGTGTTTGTGAATGTCTATGTTTGCTTGCGTTCCATGTATTTGCCACACACACCACAATAAGTTCTCTAAAGTCCTAAGGATGGCCAGGGGGTTGTGGAACCACCGGAAACAGCAATAGATACACCAACCTATACTAGAAACCCACCAACCAGCAACATTGGCAGAGGTCTAGGATGGGGCGGAACGGGAACGGAATATTAATTTAATCTCGGTTTCATTTATTGATTTGTGGATGTCGTATCACCAAAACCACCCCTCCGCTTCCTTCAAACAGCCTCTGCAGCCATAAAGCAAATGGGCTTTTCCTGCAGTGTAGAAAGAGGAGGAGGGAGTTTGTACATCGTTATCTAGCACTGAGTGAAGTTATTTGCAATTGTAGGGAAACGATAAAACAACATGCACACACAAACACACAAAGCCGCACTCACAATCACGCAGAATGGCTTTTGCGGGGAAAATTATTTGTTGGAAGAGAAGGCGGTAGGAGAGAAGAGTTGAGGGAGGGGCTAAAAATGTCGTTTTTCATTTCATGCAACACTTGCAAGGATTTCAAACATGTGGACGCTCTTTGGGTTGGAGGGAAGATCGATCTCGTCACACCGAGGCTGGAATTAGTCGCAAGTGGATGTGTAATGTTACGCAATTTGTTGCAAAAGGATTTATCTAAATTGGCTTTGACTTACACACATACACTTACATATGTGATTAGATATTTAACATTGGGATTTAGTCTTAATATAATGTAAATATGAGCAAAAAGGTAATTCTGCAGTTAGTTTAAACCTTCAGACCAGTGGATTTATTATTTGCTCAAATTCCACTTCAAAAATGATTTTATTGAATTGTTAGAGATTTCTTTTCTGAAATAAGGACATTTCAAAATCAAGTGCTTTTTGGGTAACATGTAGAATACAACAATTTAAGTGCAATGGAGCACCTGCAGTCGAGCATTTTTTGACAGTTCGCTCCATAAGAAATACATTGTAGAAAAAAGCAAAAATTGCTCGAATGGAAATGCTCCATTTATGAGTTTGTAAGATTTTTATGAAACACCCTAACTGCCCAACTATTGTGTACCGGTTTAGTTGTCAGATGGTTGCCTACCCGCAGGCGTATTTGGCTCTTGACTGTGAAGGCCAAAAGAAAGATATCCCTCAGTCCCCAATATCCACGAATGTTGAGCTTGCTAGACTTTTTTGTGTGACTTGCTCTCGTGCGTATATGTTCTTATTTTTACTCTCTCAGTAGCTTAACCAATCAGAAGTCCCGTTCTACGCAAGTCGCACATGATCGTATAAAATTGCGTTCATACAAAGATAAGGTTAACTTAAATATTGGTCCAAAAAGGGAAGCTCTTTCTTTCTGGTAGAGTACTTTGACCTGTGAACAAGTCATTTTTATAAAGTGGAGTGCAAATTTTGAAAACGGGAACTTTGTTGAGAGTGCGCTCTTTCTCATCTTTCTGGAAGTAAGCGAGATCGAATTATAATTAAAAATTGTGTATTAATTCTGCATTTGGTTTAATTTGCTGCTGGAAATAAGAATATTTTGGAAATTTGGTATCAGGTAAGACTTTTTATGAGCATTTTGTAGTAAAGTGAAAGCTAATTGCGGTTACTGCATTGATTAGGTGCCCTAATTAACGTGGGCGAGTTGTCTGGGCCATTGTGAAGCCCCGAAATTTGAGGTTAGGCATACCGCGTGTTCGATTAGCGACGAAACACTTCCGGAATTGTTCTAATATTTCCGATAGCGTCAGGATTCGTTTGGGATCATCCTGTTTCACTGATGGTTAAAGCCAGCAGCAAGCCAGGGTTGTGCTATTCACCGGTTGCGGACGGAGCCCAAGTGATCTAGTACTTAGGTACGCCAGTGACGCACACGTCACTTCCAGTGGGTTGTCAGCGGCTCCGCAAAGCCGTACCCAGAGTCTCGGCCCGAAACTTCAAACACGAACAAAAGCAGCGAACCGAAGATTGGCAATGACGTTTTGGAATTTTGACAGTTTGGAACGCATGAATTACCCCATAGAGTTATCTACGTGCGCATGTATTGCGTGTACGTACACGAAAAAGATTGAGGTTAAATTTTGTGCCGGCCAGTAAAACAAATGGTGTGCTAGTGTGCGTGAACTCGGGCTTAGATAACTCTATTACCGGTTTCCCGCATGGGTGATGTGGAAATTGTTGCACATGGCTGAAGTTGGAAATTTTGCAACTTATTTTAATTTATGCTAAATTTCAAAATTTAAACACGAATCTACAGCGAATCGATGTGAAAACTAAAGATACACTAAAGGCACGATGATTTGATGTGCAATCTTGATCAGAATCGCGATAAAAGCGGTTTAAATTGAAAAATAATAATAAAACAAATTCTGGTTTAGAATTTAACGATATTTTGACTGTTTTGTAAGACTTAATGTTATTGCACAACGGCTATAGATTTTTTTACAAAAAAATAATTTTTTCGGTTCGTCCACAAACAATCTCATGTTTGTATACAAACGACGCCATATTGCCAATGTTGTTCGGTAGCTCATATTAGAGACCCTAAATAGGGAAACTGGTCTAAGCTTGCTAAATCGATCTGGCAACGTATGTTTTGAGCTTGGCAACACTGATAAGTTTTGCTGGGCGTAAAGGCAAATGCTCGTTTGGATACGTCAAACTCGTGTCTGTTTGGGTACGTCAAATTCACTTCGACCAGTCTCCCTATTTAGGATCTCTAGCTCATATCAGGCCATCGCCGGGGCCCTGGCCGTACCGCACCGACGAAGTCGGGACGCAAACCTCGTTTAAGCCAAGACGTGCGACGATTCTATGACAAATTCCGGAATTCCATTTCCCGGAATGAACGTTTCCCGGAATGGACATTTCCCGGAAAATGAGTTTTTTTTATTACCTGATATGAGAAAGAATAGGGGGATGGCGTCGCTATTTTTAGACCACATTTTCCACTTTTGCTCATCGAAACCGACTACTTTATCGACTTCATTTTGCTGGGCGAGATAGGACGCCGTCTATTTTTAGACGATGACTCAGCACTTTTACACTCTTGCGCTTAAAAAAACCAGGTGGCAGCACGATGTAACGCCACGTCCCTATGGAATCTTGCCTACTCGCTCACTTGTAGTTAAGAATTATTTAGTTTGTACCCCGTTGATTTCACCTAGTCACATTGAAAGAACTCGATATTAAATACAATGAATGATAAAAAGAAAGTGAAATGTTCGGACATGAACAATAGAAGCAAGCGTTGACTATTGAAACAATACTTTATCAACCATCACGAGTTGTAACAATGTAGATCGATAGACAATAGACAAACACTAGATGTGTTTAACATTCTTTCAATGTGTTGTTATGTAAGAATTTTTCCTTCTTTTGTTAGTCAGTTGACTTTTGTGAATAAATTCTACAAATTTTACTATAAAGCAGAATGATTATTTTCAAAGAAGGGAAAAACTCAAGAAAATTAAAAAGCTTTGAGAAAATCAATGTGTAATGTGTCCTGTCAAGAAAATAAATAGCTAGAGTGTATTTTTAAAGAATAAAAAACCTCAAGGAAGTACACATTATACATTAATTTTCTGAAAAGCTTTTTTATTTTCTAGAGGTTTTCCCTTCTTTGAAAATAATCATTCTGCTTTATAATAAAATTTGGTAGAATTTAATCACAAAAGTCAACTGATTAACATAAGAAGGGAAATCTCTTAAACGAAATTCCATCACATCGATTAAAGATCGTGTATTTTTAAAGAAGGGAAAACCTCAAGAAAATACACATTATACTTTGATCTTCTGATAGCTTTTTCTTTCATGAGATTTTCCCTTCTTTAAAAATACACGATCTTTCATCAAAGTAATGGGATTTTATGTAAGAATTTTCCCTTCCTAAAGAAGAATGTTTTTTTTTAAGAAGGGAAATCCTCTAGAAAAAAAGCTTTCAGAAAATCAATGTATATTGTGTATTTTCTTGAGGTATTATCTTCTTTAAAAATATACGATCTTTAATCGATGTGATGGAATTTCGTGTAAGAGATTTCCCTTCTTGTGTTAATCAGTTGACTTTTGTGACTAAATTCTACCAAATTTTATTATAAAGCAGAATGTCTATTTTCAAAGAAGGGAAAACCTCTAGAAAATAAACAGCTTTTCAGAAAATCAATGTATAATGTGTACTTCCTTGAGGTTTTTCATTCTTTAAAAATACACTCAAGCTATTTATTTTCTTGAGGTTTTCCCTTCTTTGAAAATAATCATCCTGCTTTATAGAAAAATTTGGTAGAATTTAGTCACAATAGTTAACTGATTAACACGAGAAGGGAAATCTCTTACGCAAAATCCCATCACATTGATAAAAGATCGTGTAGTTTTAAAGAAGGGAAAACCTCAAGAAAATACTTATTATACATTGATTTTCTGAAAAGCTTTTAATTTTCTAGCGGTTTTCCCTTCTATGAAAATAAACATTCTGCTTTATAGTAAATAAAAATAAAATAAATTGTTCGCTCTACAGCATTGCCTTGGCGATCTCGTTTGCGAGATTTCTACTCGAAACTAGGTTGCGAAGGCTAGATTGTTGAGGCAATTGCAAACCTCGTTTTACACCTGAGCTTACATCCACCCCGGGATTCGAACTGACGACTTTTGAATTGTGAGTTCAACTGCCTACCAGCGACTTAACCGAGACAGGACCCAGAGAGACGACTCTTACACCTGGATTGAGCTATCGATCTAACCTCTAGGTTAGACCGGGGCAAACATTTACTTCCCCGTCCGACGGAAGGCATGATCAACAAATCTCGTCTCAAAAAATGCCACCACCTAGAATCGAACCCAGATCGTTTCTTGAGCTTTTTCTGACTCAAAATTGTAGTTTAAAATGTTAACGAATCTTTATTCGCACTGAGTGATTTTTTAAAAGTTTCACAAGCTTGTTGCATGATTTTTGTGAAGTAAAAACAAATAGCTAATATATAATTTCCCAGTATCGGGATATTTGCAATATGAAAAACAACGAATTAAAAACAACAATTTAAACTTTTTTTTTCCTCTTTAAGGTTTACTGTAAATATTAATTGAAGAAAGATTAACAGTTATCAAGAAAACCCGATTGTTCACAATTGTTTTTCTAAAATATAATTGAATATTGAGGTTGAAATGAAACACAAAATGACTTATTGGCATCAAGAGATACAGCGAAATTACCCTAGAGAGGATTGCTATGCTCGAGAGAGGATATGGAAATTGAACTTATTTTGAAAAAGCTTTTCCCTCTTAGAATAAATTAATAAAAATAATTAAAAAAAACTTTAGATTTCATTTCTGGGGTGTAACTGCTAAGTATGCTTCAAGATAAATTTTGGGGTCAAATTTTTTTTTTGGTTTCTCTCAATTATAGTTATTGGAATTTTTGACAAGTTAAATTTTAAACTTTTTGTATAAGAAAATCGGAGAAGCATTGGTTTATTCGAACTTGGACATCGAACATTGAACTTCCAATGTTCTATACAATTTGGAATTGTATAATTTTGCTTCGATATTTATAATTTCCCGGGAGTCTCGACCGAATTTCCCGGGAATCTAGAGGTCCAAAATGGTCGATTTCCCGGTAGATCCCGCTCATCTCCCGCTAGTTATAATACCTTTGAACGAACTCCAAGGTCGCCTAGTTCCCAAGACTGTCAAACGGGTTACAGTTACTCGTATTAAAACTGAATAGAAAATTATTCCTGCAAGTAGAACAACTGTGCAAAGTGCATCTTATCAATCATGCTTGAAACAGAACATTTCACTTCGCATCCCGAGGAAGAAAATCAGTGCACTTTGTGGTTTCTTTTAATGCTTGCCAGAAAGAGCCATTTTTCCACTTTGACAGTAACGACGACAGCCATAAAGTACTTCATAAAAGCTGCTCGTATCGTTTGCAGGCACACACACACACACACACACACACACACACTCACACACACACACAGCCACATTTAAAAAGCCACAACCACGTGCAAACAGCGAAATGCTTTCGTGACGCGGCTGACTTATCTGTGCGAACGAATCTGACACTGGGAAACGAACGTTTTCGCGCAAAAGTCATCAAAATTCAATGATGCCCAACTCGAGCGCGCGATACGTGGCGTAAAGTGTGTGTGTGTGTTTGTGTGTGTGTGTGTGTGTGTGTGTGTGTGTGTGTGTGTGTGTATGTGTTTGTGTCAAGAGGATTCGTAACAACCGTCATCATCGCATCGTTCGCAAATGGCATTCTCGTGGAGTCAAGCAAAAATCAAATTAACCCCTAATGTGATGAAATGTGTGGTGAAGAATGCTTGTAAGTGAAGTCGAAAATTGAGCAAGAATCAAATTTGGGTGAAAAATAAGTATGAATAAATTCAGAAAAAAAAAAAACATTCAAGAGACAACAATTTTATATTTTATTTTAAAACATTGCTCTGTAAGGGCATTACTAATTTTATATCAATGTTATTTTTCTCCATTTCAATTTTATCCCAATTTTATGTATATTTTAAGTGATTGTGCTGTAATTTAGGCTTAAAAGAAATTTTCTATAATTTTAAATTAAGTATTGTAAATTTATAATTTAGTATTTTTTCTCTTGAAAGTAAATTTGCACATGCCATTTTGTATCATACTTTTTTCTTGAATTTTTCCATTCCATCTGTAAACCAACCTCCAGAAAATATTGAGTTTTGGTGCCTTCGGTAAATTTGAAGGTTGTTGGATAAGGACTTCTAAATTCTAAACAAGTGTCCGCGTGGTTTATGGATGGCCCCTTGCTGAGTTGTCATTGTGATTTAAATAAAAAAATAATAATTGTTCTTTCAGTGTAACAAGGCTTTACTGAAGAGAGAGAAATGGTGTGTTCTCCCTTTATGATTAGTATGTGCTCAGTGCTCCGCTGAAATAGATTCTTATGTTAGGAGAGTGGATCAAATCATTGATGAGAAGGGACTATTCTTGTCTCTTTTACAGCAAACTAAATAAGATCAAAATTAGAGCCCGTTTTGTCTTCTTTAAAAAGGGAAATCTTTAAAACTGTCTAAAATTAAATGAGCATAAACAAAAATTAGGCATGGTGATTTTGTACACCAACGATCTTCACTTTTCACGTGTTTCTTAAGATAAATCTCCAAAATTGTATTTCCACTGCAAAGGAATCTCCAAAATTCAGGTGCAAAATACAACTTAAAAAAAAACATTAAATACGTTTAAATGGCATGAAAGTTGTTTTTCACGCATGATTTGGAACATTGTCATAACTTATTGGTCAAGTTATAAAATTTCTCATTTTTTTTAATAAATAAACACCCACACACATACTAGTGCTGAAAATGCACCCTTCCCCCCCGAAATTCTACCGAAAAAACCCCACACACCCAAACGCACATACTCAAAACACACTCAAAGCACACACACACACACACACACACACACACACACACACACACACACTTACACACAGAGTTTTTTTTATGATTTTGTTAAGCATCTCAAAAAACATGTTTAATTGTCAACAATTTTCCTTTCAATGAGAATATGGGTTTTCTGATTTTTTTTATTTTTTTTATTTCAAGTTTTGCATTTATTGAATATTACATTACACATTTTTTGATTGTTTAATTTTTTTTGAAAATATGTTCTTAAATTTTTTCAATACATTGATTGAATGAAATATATCTTCAACACAATTTCAACTGTAAAATTTCTTATTTTATTATAGGTTGCCAAAAGGTTATTTTTTCCCCAAAAAATTCTTGCACTGTGGCATATGTCAGTTTAACCAAATTCCAAAAAAAAATCATCCGATCAAATTTTCAGTTGCCGTGCACGTGCACACTAAAGCCACCGGCACCAATTTTCACATTTTCCAGTGGACTTTTCCGCGGCTTTTCCAGGTGGCTCATCTTGCAGCCGTCGATGAAACGCGGGGAACTACATAATTGAAACTTTAAACCCGTCGCACAGCGCCAGAAATCCAGCCGATTCTGTGACTATTTGTGTCGGGCTTTTCCTCCTTGTGCAGCCGGCTTGGGATTAATTAATTTAATTAAAATCGTAATCTCCGCGTGTACTCTCTGGTGAGCTTTGTTTGTGCCAGAATTTTTCAGTATAAGTATGCAGAGAGAAAGCGTCTGGTTTCGATGTGGTAGTTGATGGTTGCAGCCTCAGCCCCGATGACAAATCCCGAAAACGATAATGAAATAATTCGAGTAATTACGGTGGGATCCAAGGATTGCTGCAAGCCGTGGATTCGCCATGAAGGACTCTGAAGCTGGGAACATTGCGGTGTTTTTTTAAGAGTAGGATATTTTAATTAATAAACAGAGGATTTTCAGTGACATAACTGAAAACAATATAATACTGAGTACAAAAATCATATTTAGTTGCAATTTTTTGATTGCCTTGGTAGATTCGTTGGTTTACTTCAAATACTTTAAAACAAATTGAAAGCATCTGATAAAATATTACGAAGGGATCAACAAATTTTTAAGGGTTCTTTTCGAATCTTCCAAAGACTTTAATTTCCCTTTTTTCAAAATAAACCTTCCCTCATTTTCTTTCCTTTTTACGACATACCAATAAAAAGCTTGCCAAAATGAAAAATAATTAAAATAAAACCTCCACCCCCTTACAAGTGCACTGCAACTGGTGGCATATTTTACAGTGTGCTTTCATTTTTTTATTAATATTATAAAACCATCCTTAAAAGTAGGTGCTAATTAAACGGGGAGCTGACCATCCAGTTTTAATTCGTCGAAAATAGAAATACTGCTTCCATGGAAAAAGATGCATGATCTAGGGCTGTTCAACAGTCTGAACTCCGTGCCTAATTTTCTGTTACATTTTCATTGGAATTCCATACAAATTGTAACGGGGTTCAGACTGTTAATTGAATTGTTCAGATTTAAAAAAATACAGAAAAAAATGGGTGAGGGTACTCTTTCCTGGTGATGAAAGGCAATTGTTAACAATGCTTTAGTTTATTTCCGATGTGAATCTTTGAAAATCCTTGGCGCTCTTGCTTGCGCGATTCCTACAACAAACTAGGTGACCGAAGGCTTGATTGTTGAGGCAATTGCAAACCTCTTTTTACACCTTAGCTTCCATCTACCCCGGGATTCGAACAGACGACCTTTGGATAATGAGTCTAACTGCCTACTAGCGACTCCACCGAGGCAGGACCCAGGGAGACGACTCCTACACCTGGACTGAGCTAGGGTAGACCGGGGCCAACATTTACTTCCCCGTCCGATGGAAGGCGTGATCAGACAAATCTCGTCTCGAAAAATGCCACCGGGACCGTCTGGGATCGAACACAGGCCGACTGGGTGAGAGGCAACCACGCTTTCTTCGGGTCCCGGGAATTTTTGAAATTGATCTAATAAACTTAGCTGAGTTTTATCGAAAGGATAGTTTAAAAAGGCTAAGGTTGTCCACTGAATGGAAATTTAGATATAATTCGAGTTTTTCGCGGTGTGTTTTGAAGAACAAACTTAAGACAAAAACTATTTGGCACCATGGAAGAATGGCTCATTCCGATATTTTGAAGGGGTGAATCGAAATATAAAACGCTTAAATTATAAATTATATGAAATGATTTTAAGAAACCAAGTACCTCCTTTGAATTTTTCTTTCCCAAAATGAAACTATGGAGGCGCCTGGCTTCTTAGCACGGTATCATATTATCTTAAAAGCCTTACACCGTAGAATAGAGAGAAAAGTAGAATTCTCGCTTACTTTTTCAAAAGGTCGTATCTACATAGGAAATCAATGGCGCATTGGTTGTTTTGAAAAAGTAATCTAGAATTTATGATGTGCTCCGTAGGGTGTTCATGTTCAATATGACAACTGAGCGATAATGTTTTCAATGATTCAAACAACAAACATTACCAATTCATATACAGGCGCTGGAGACATAGAACTATACTTATCGCATGAACCCACTTTCCTGCTTCATTTTACCTCAATTTGCAGAGAGATGCACACATTAGCTATTAACGAGTCTCTTCCACGGTGTATTTTTTCGATACCTCAAAGATAAAAAAACAATCGGTATGTCTGATATTTGGCACCGTGGAAGAAGGGCTCTTTCCCGACATTTTGCGGCGTCCAGCGAAATATTTCGTCGGGGGGTCTAGAACAACTTTTCTTTTTTTGAAGATTATTTTTCGAAAATCGGTGCATTCATGTTGATATCACTCAAACTTTTCTATGAATAAGCCTTGGGGTTTTAATCAACTATATTTGACTCATATTTGACCTCCACCAAAAAAATCCAAAAATCCAAGCTGGAAACCCCGATACTACCCCGATTGTCATGAAAATACAGCAACATAATGCCCGGATACGAATGTGAGCATCAAACAATGCAAAACATGGATTTTTTAATAAATAAGCTGTTTATTACCCAATAGGTTCCGAAAATTATTTTTTCAATCCTCTGCCACATCACACTATTACATTTTAAAACATTTTAGAATCAATCACATTGTAGAGAACAATTTCCTGAACAAGTTCCATAAAAAAGTATCAGTTTTGGTTCAATATTAGCAGAGATATGCCTAATTTTCTGAAATTATAAGTGCCTTTCTCCAAAATTTATTAATTTAATTACCTTTCACATGATGGGCACTGCCTACTGAGTTTTGTAATTAATGCTATAGAATAATTTTCATTAATTTCGTCAAAACTTTTTATATTTTTTATGTTTCAATAAAATATTATTATCATATAAAATATCTTATGCACTGCACTGATTTTCTGTGACTTTTTTGAACAAATATAGCATAAAATCGAAAAATAATCTTCATAAAAAAAAAGTTGCTCTAGACCCCCCGACGAAATATTTCGCTGGACCCCGCAAAATGTCGATAAAGAGCCCTTCTTCCACGGTGCCAAATATCAGACATACCGAGTTATTTATCATTAGTTTGTTCTAAAAAACACTCCGTGCTTCCTCTGATAGTACTGTTGGCATCTGTATGACATTTGAGAGAAATTATGGCAATACCGTCAGTGGGGGTGACTATGGGTCAAAAAACGATACACCTCTCGTAATTTCTTAATAACAAAAACAATTTGAATAACATCGAAAATCTTTTATCGTAGAATTGTTCTTAGATAGTTTACTAACATTTTCCCAAAACATAGTGTTATTTGATAAACTTCACCTTAAATGGCAATCGTTTGAAAATTGACCCAATCTCACCCCTTTCAGGGGGTGACATTGGGTCAAATGAAACTAAAATGATGCTCAAATACAAAGATGTAGTAAAAACAAGTCATCCAACAGTGTTTCTTATTCGAGGGAATCGTTTGGGAATCGTATTGACATGCTAAAATATTTGAAGTAGAGATTTTCAAACATTTGGGTACTTTTTGATCAATTCCAACAAAAAATTTAAAAAGTAGATTTTTTGAGAGGTCATTTTTGGCCAAAAACGTACCTCAATTTTAGACAGCTGCTAAAATGACAGGATTTGTTCTAGGAACGAGATTTTTTCAGAAAAGTCATCTTAAGATGTCCCTTGCACAACCCTTTTAACAGAATTTAGTTTCATTGAGAAGTACCTGAGAAATGGTAAAATCCGTAAAAAAATACTTTGACCCAATCTCACCCCCAGACCCAATGTCACCCCCACTGACGGTATTAGGAACAATTGCCACAGAGTTTTGTATTATTCGTGGTAATTCTGGTAATTCTAAAAAATGTGGAACTCGTTTCACAATTATATAAAGTAGGTTTTGCCTTTTTCAATTCTCTAGAAAAATGTTCCATTCAGTTGGAAAAAGCGCAGTTTTCCACCCAAAATGGGTCCTGCAAAAATTTTCACGTCAAAGGGTTCGCTCAAACTTCTACAAACAAACTCTCACGGGGTAATTCGTTCGTTGGTGTTTATTCTGGTGAAGGTTTGAAGTTCAACTGCTTGGCTTTGACTTCCGCCTGAAACTATTCAGCCCTTGAATTTATGTTGAAATTCACGTTGGTTTTGACAAACAGCATTCGCTTTAGTTTGAAGCTTGGATTCCGCGAAAATGTACGGTGCTTTCAATTAACTAATCGGCTGGTGATTGCTTCGCTCAAGTGGTTTCGATTAGCAAACAAGACCTTCCAAACTGTAATTAGTTCTGAGTGCATCGCGGTTATGAAACTTTGTGCAAATTAGGCCCATTAATGGTTGAGGTTGGATTACAGAAATTAGTTTTTTAACCGACCTTTAAAGGTCCGTTTTGCAGTTTGTTATTATGTTTGATTTGAAGTGAATTTTCCAAAACAATTTTCATGTCATTTCTCCACATCATTTTAAGTATAAGAATTTTTACCCAATTTACAAAATGGCCATAGTTGGTCTCTCTCCGGTGCAATGTGCAGTTTAGGGACAGAAAACTTTCTAGAATCAACAAGTCTGAAACTTCCAGTCATCCGGTCCGGTCAATATTTATCCAGAGAACTTCATTGGGAACATAAATGTAGAGCTCTTTAAATTTGGTGAGATCAAACTTTAAAAAATTTACTTACCTTCATTGGGTGTGACTTTGACTCAAAAAATGATACATCTCTCGTAATTTCTAAATGCAAAAACAATTTAAATGGTATCGAAAAACTAAACGTAGGATTGTTCTTGATAGTTGACAAACATTTTCCCAAAATAAAGTGGAATTTGATAAACTCCACCTTAAATGCCAATAGTTTGAAAATTTACCTAATCTCACTACTTAGAGAGGGTACGGTTGGGTTAAATGAAACTAAAATGATACTCAAATACATAGATAGGGTCAAAACAAGTCATCGAATCACGCTACAAAGTTGGGAGAGATTTTTTTCAAACATTTAGTTACTTTTCGAGCAATAAGAAAAGTATACCGTCATCTGGGGCGAATCGGGACACATGGGGCGAATTGGTACAGCAGTTTTAGCATTGTTGCAGCCTAATATTTTGGTTTTTTAACATTCCAACGCCCAAGGCTCCAAAAAAGTTGGAACGGTAACTTCAACACGCTGGTTCTCGGGCATAACTCATCCAATCAAGACAATTCTTTTTTCCCAGTGATTTGTTAGGATGTCTAGATGAACCTAGAACTTTGAAGAACTCAATTTGATCAAATCTGTAATTTTTGCAATCAAAAACATCGTTCTAACTTTTTTTTTCGCGTGTAAAAAAAAATCGTCAAAAAATCCGCGGAGGCAGTCCTTTTTAAAAAAGGTGGAACTATGTTTTCGGTCGCAGAAATTACAGATTTGTTCAAATCAAGTTCTGCAAAATTTTAGGATCCTCTAGACATTCTTACAAATCCCTGGAAACAAAAATCGTCCCGATTGGTTGAGTTATGCCCGAGAACCAGCGAGTTGAAGTTACCGTTCCACCTTTTTCGGGAGGCTTGGGCGTCCGTGTAAGTTGGACATGCGTTGGGCGTTCCAGTGTTAACATGGTTTTGGTTAGACCAGATTGAGAGCAATAAAATGTATTCATTCATTCCCAAATTTTAAGCTTTTAAGTGCTCTAAAACGTGCTGTCCCTATTCAGACTGTAGTCCCGATTTGCCCCAATTGACGGTATTAAAAGGTTGATTTTTCGAAAGATCTTTTTTGGCCAAACACGTACCTCAACTTACGACAGCTGCCAAAAAGTCAGGATTTGTTCCAGAAACGTGATTTTTTCAGCAAAGTTTTCTTTAGATGTCCTCTACACAACCTTTTGAACAGATTTAAGTTTCATTGAGAAGAGCCTGTAAAATTTAAAAAATCCGTAAACAATCACTTTGACCTAATGTTACCTTCACTGACGGTAATCAAACATTGGATGGTGCCTTTATCACATTTATTTAAAAACTTTCACTAAAATTGCATCATCGTAGCATAGTGCCAAAAAAATGTATAGGAGCCGAGGTGACTTTCCGTTGCACTAAGTACAAAGGTCAATTGGATGCCACCATTGATGTTTCCAGGAAGTGCCATCTCAAAACCTGACAAGTCTTCCTGCTGGTGTCCTACCAGGGAGAAAAGCTTCGTCGAAGGGACGATTTATTCCTACACAAACAGTGAAAACCTTATTCCCACTCTCCTTCGTCAGGAGGTTTACTCCCAACATTGTCTGCATCTGTTTTCCTTTATTTTTTTCCAGCCTTGTTGCTCATGTTCTTTTTACATCAATGTTTCCTCCAACGCTCTCAAACTGTTTATTTGCGTCCACTTTTCCAGACAATCATCATCACCAGAATCACCATCAACGTCGCCCGGACGTCGTAAAGTTCATTTTCCTTCCAACCAGGGAAGAGGAGCAGCCAAGCAGAGCTCGATGGGTCGGAAAATTGTCCTAGGAATTGAGGATTTTCAGCGGAATAAATCAGATCCTCTCGCTGGGCTCTCGGCGAGGATTTTAAACAAAAACAGGAAACGCGACGTTGCTGGGATAAAAAAAACGAAATTTCCAAAGAAAATCCTCGCACAAGTGGTTGTAAATTATTTAAACAAGCAGACGGGAAATAAACATCTCTTTCTGGCCGGTTTATGGTTTTTTCTTTCTTTCAGGATTATCCTTGTTAGCGTTTCTAGTCATTTTATTTTTAGCTTTAGAAATAGCTGTAACTGTTGTGTTCTTTTTAAACCAGTTAATTGCTATTGTAATTTAATTTTATCTTGTATTTTTCGTCAAACGTATACCAAATTGGCAAAATATATAAAAGCGCCCCTAGAAAACTCTCAAAATTTCCAATCACAGCAAAATCCTAGTTTAACGGCCATCAAGTAGCAAATTTACCGGAACGAAATCGCAAAACGGGAGATGAATTGGAGTCAATAAAAAATGCCAATTAATATGTAAATCGCCCAACCCAATCAAGTGCAGTGAGGAGGAAGAAAGAATCTGACAAGGGGACATTACGAGAGAGTCTCGTTTTCGGTTTTATTTCCACGACTCTGAAGCAGCAGCAGCAGTATTTGAGACCATAAATCGAACGGTTTTAAATGACTATTTGAAGTGGAGCGCCCCGAGGTACTTGCCCGATCAAATGGGAGAACGTAAGTGGCTCGTGGATGGAGCGTGAACTTTATTTTATGATTTTTAAGTTCTTTTCTATAAGAAAAGTGAGAAAATTTTGAAATACCAATAGGAACCCGCATTCATTAAGATCATTGACTAAATAATATTTCGTCTTTTTAACCCCTTCTCGTCCAGAGCAAAATCGAGATCATTCTACATAAAGCAGTGCAGCTGGAATCAGGTTGACAATTTTTTTGTGGTCGAGATATATCATTTCAAGTTAAAAAAGGAGTGGTGCTCTGGAGCATCCATGGGCGTTGAGGGTTAAACTCTACCATCTCTCAAATTGTCAATCAAGAACCATTTATGCTGTTAGGAATGAGCAACATTTATTGATTCTGGTCGCTACTATTGTCACCATTGTTTTTTTTTGCGATTATATATATTAAGAGCGAGTCCACGAGCAAAGCATAACCATCTCACATTGACCTCACCAATCTGCCTGACATGTTCAGTTTTATTCAAAATTTCTGGTCATAGGTTCAAAATTTCACAGAAAAAACGGTTTAATTCATCATTTTCCAGAACGGTTGTTTCTTAATCTTAGTTTTCAAGCAATCTATGTGTTTAAGTAAAAATAGCCCAACATGCATTGAAATAATTATGCACGCAAAAAATACGCATTTTAAATTATTTTCAGTTAATGCAGGTCTATTTTTATTGAAATATATTTTTTTGCAGAAATCATTTTATTTTTCTCATTGCTTTCTGAACCCTTTCTTTCGTTATTAGGCAGTAAACTAATTGCAAGCTTTAACAAATAACGTTTTTTTTATATTTGTAAATTGAAAAATATGGCTACGAATGTCAAACAAAATTTAAAATATAATTTAAATTTAAACAGTTTACAATACAACAGTTCTCAACAGAATGGAAAATCTCACCTAATCTGATCACCATAAAGTAACACAACTAACACACGAACCGAAAGCCCACCCTTCTAAACAATCAACTCCGCCGTCCCTTCACTAAATTTGGACCAGAAAGTTACGGTTCCCAACGCGAATGCCCCATAAATTGTGCCATAGTTTGCTCCCCACGTTACCGCCCCCGAAGCCCCTCATCACGTGGTCAGTCTACCTTTACCCTCAGATAGCTTTGCTTTACCTGAGAGTTAACCGTTTCGTGGAGATCCTTTCTGGAAAGCAAACCCACACTGGAAATCCCTCGTTTCGCACTCCATTACGGAGAAGTTCTTTGGAGAAAATGCGAAATTTTGGCAAATTTAATTGTATGGTTGGAAAAGCTTGTTTAAAAAATCCTATGTCATTTGATGAAAAAAAAAATCAAATTGATAAAGCTGTTCTCACTTGACTGACTATTCCTATCACTAAATGAAAGAATAATCAAGATGCTTAATAATAAATGCTAGCTTTACAATTGATCTCGTTCTATGCAAACTGTCAAACTAAAAACTAAAATATTGGGTTAAGGTGACGCCAGCCAGAAAAGCCATGTTTTTTCTGAGCAATTGTCGAAAAGTTGTTTCTTTTAGTGATCTACACATGCTTTTTTTTTGTATTTACTTTTAAAACCTTGTTGTGATTTGAAAAACTTTGTCAATCAATGATTGCCATCATAAAATCATAAGAACACAGTCAAAATCATGGTAATATGACATCTGTGAAGGAGAACCTTTAGCTAATTTGGTAAGCAATGTGATATGATTTTGAGCAAATCTCATTAAATTGAAATGTTGCGTAAAAATTGAAAAAATTCAATAATTTGACAAAGAATCGCGTAATGGTACCAGCCTTCATTCAGGAGCAAAAGTGGAAAAGCCTTTCATTCGTCGGTTTTCCGCTTGCACGGACCTACTTTTCCGGAGGGGCAGCCACCCTTTTAAAAAACGATGAAAAATCTTTGCCAACCCATGTGAAAGAGGAGCTGCAACATCTGGCAAGACAAATACGGAAAACGTCGGCCGATAAGCCAACCTACTTGGGGATCCGAAGCAGACTGGGGTGAGGTTTGTTGACCTAGCTGAGGAGTGCCTTTCTCAGCCAAAATTTGTAAGCCCAGGTCGTAAAAAATCGATAAAAGTGTCTACCCATGCGGGGCGAAGGGTGCCTCTTTTTCCACGTGGGTTTTCTTCTCTTCCGGCTAAGTACTTGTCAAAACATGTGTTTCCGCAGCGATAATCGAGTACACAATGGGATGCCCTCGCCGCAAATCCTACGGTTTACGAGTGTCAACGAGGATTTGGCTTGCAAGGAAAATTTGGATTTGGCTGACAACCCACTTGAAAGTGTTGTCACATCAATGTGGTGGCATACCTTTGTAACCTAATCTCAACTGTGGTTTAGTTGAGCGTTTTAGCAGAATGCATTACTATGAATACAAAGAGACGAGTTGTTCCTTTTAATTCCGCTAAATATTTTTAATATCTTGACAGATAAGTATTTCGTCTACTACTTGCAGACTTCATCAGTGTTCTGTTCTCGACTTCTCGACTCAACCCCCAGACTCAATGCCCTCTTTTAGAACTGTTAATCCTCCTTTGGGAGTTACACTACTCACTTGCTGCCTACCTGCAGGCGCAGCTCACTCAAATTCAATTCTGTTAATTTATCAATTTGATCCCAATTAGAGCACGTCTAAAATGGTGGAGGGGAATTTTATTCCGCCCACTGAAGCCAACAAATTATCCGCATACAGAAGTGAGCTTTTTTTCCTCCTCAAACCTGCCCACATGGTCAGGTTTGCACGCCGGTGTGGAGTGACCCATAAATATTACATTCCACGGTTGTTTTCACCGCACCGCAGAGCATTTTATCACACGACCCGGGGTAATGTTGAGGACACTATACGTGGGAAGGAGTGGAACCCACAATTGGCCTCTGCTGGTTGTTGTTAATTTTAATTACAGCCCATCGAACACACCCTCACGCAAAGTTCAATATAAATTTCAATTAATTACCGTTAGGGGGCCATCCGATCATGTCACCACCAGGAGAGGAGCCCCCAGCAGTAGCGACAGCAGTCTACAGTGCATCAATTAATCCGCCCCCTCTAATCCTCGTAGGAGTTGATCCCCGCCGACCGGTTACACGGGATAGATTTCCCCCTTTCCCGCGTTCTCAACCGCACTGCGCACCACTCGGTGGACACGTGTGACCCGAAGAAGGGCACGTGACATGTTCTGCGGTCGATTCCCAGGCCCCGAAGGAGTTTGGGAAACATGACTCAATATTTTGAATTACATTAATGTGCTACGCACGGAATGATGACAAATTGGAACGTTTTGGTTATAAATTATCATCAAATTAAAATTCTACTAAAATGTTGTTTTAAAATATTGGTCAGGTTATTCATTTTTTTAGGTTGAACCTCTGGTTGCTGAAATAAAGTGAATAAAAGATAGAGAAACTGGATTTTTTTTCGTCTAAATAGTCTTTCATTTTCTACTACCAATGTCTCAGAAAGTAATGGACCAATTTTCAATTAAAAAAAAAACTTTGTGAAATTTTGTGATCTTAAAAAAACTTGTTAAATTTGAGAATCAACTCTAACATTTTAAAAGGGTGTAATATCGGTTATTTGATTTTCCTCTTATATGGAAGGCCCCCAACAAGTTTGAGTCAATTAAAAAGATATAAACGTAATCGAAACGAAATTCCAATCCTGGGAATTCCCGGCTTTTCCGAAAAAAAAAAATATTTCCGAAATTCAAGCGGAAGTAAACATTTTCCTAACATTTTGGCACCAATGTTTTGGAAATAAACCAGAAAAAATTAATAAGGAAACCTAGTTTGATTTTATTCATATCAATCTACTGTTCATGACAAGCTCAATGTCTGTGTCAAGGTTTAATTCAGTCATGTCAAGTTTTAATTCAGATAATATTTGTTTCTGAAGCATTCACAACGCTCTTATATATATTATTTGAAAATAAGATATTAAACCCTCCCGATCAAAATCAAAATGGAGATTTGTTTAACCCTGTAATGCCCAAATTTTTTTTCTAAAATTTATATTTTTTCCGTGTTCAGGAATGTCATTTTGAGCAACTTTTGTTCTACGAAAAACTTTACTTCGCTTGTCTTATGTTTTTCTTGTTTCATTTTTAAGTTATTTATTTTGCATTTATCTTGTTAAGTTTACGTTTGTTTTTGGTAGTATTTTGCCTATCCTACCATCTCCTATCATGAAAAAGCTAACGCGAAGTCAAACTGATATCTGTAGGCTCTGTGACTGTGAAGTAGAAACTTCAAAGCACTTACTGTGTGAGTGTGGTGCACTGATTTCAAAAAGAATTAAATTTTTCAATAAAGGGACTCTAACTCCCTCAGAAATTTATTTAGAAAATCCCACTTCGGTTGTTGACTTCATTCTTGAAGCAATGCCAAACTGGGGTATATCGCATCCTTAGTCAGTGGCGGTCACCCTAAATGGTGACTCGTCACCCTGAAAATATGCGACAGTAATTAGGGGTACACTACAATAGATCAACTAAATGGTCGCAGTAGTCTTAAGTCCCACAAAAAAAAAAAAAAAAAAAAAAAAAAAAATCTCCTATCATTACATTTTGCCTATCTATTTTTTCATGTTTTAACAGTCACTTTTTCAATTTTTTGCTAGTCTGGGACACTAGAAAAATTACTGCATACTTCTTTTTTACTTAAAATATAAGAAATGTTAGTAAAAAACGTAACTTAATCCTAGGGCGTCCAAATTTCCCGGGTTTTGAATTTCCCGGGAAACGGGAACAATATTTTTGAAATCCCGGGAAATTCTTGAAACAGTCATAAAATCTATGTTTTCATCATATTGGTTATGTTTTCAAGCTAAAAATCATAGAATAAGCTTAAAAATATTAATATTATTGTGTCAATCGAAACAGCAGTTTCAGATAGCTTAAAATAAAATAAAAAATGTTTTTTTTTTATCTGTGTTGCTTTTGCGCTTTGGATTTTAAATTAACCATAATTTAAAAAAATACTGTGATTCAAATTCAATATGTCTTTTATAAATATATATTTTTTTTAAATATGTCGTGATTACAAAAGTTTGAAAAAATTCTTTGAAAATGTAATATAAAACATTATGGGAAAAAAAAAATTAAATTAAACCGGTCAATTTAAAATTTAGATTTGAGGTTTTGAATTTCATGTTTTATTTAAAACATATTTAAAAAAATATCATTCAATTACTACCTCCAACTGGGAAAACTCGACACTACAGTCTGAATAGTTACATACGATTTTAGAGCAATAAATTTGGAAATCGGTGAACTAATTGTTTTGTTCTGTTTTTGTTTCAACGAAGTCAATCAAAACATTATGCAAAAAGATGGCATTTACAGCTGTTTTAATTCGATGAAAAATAATTTTCAATGATTTTATTTTTCAAATTCAACATCTTAAATATACGTAAATATAATAGCCAGTCTTTTAAAAACATATAAAATTGAATAGAAAATATTTAAAGCGCTAGGCATTATGTAAACTAAAATTTTAACAATTATCCTTATAAATTTCAATAGGGACTTGTGGGACCCCAAGACGAATCGAATGAGGACAATACAGTCAAAATCGGTTCAGCCAGTGACGAGATATTCCAGTGACATTGATTCGGTACACATGTCTACATACAGCCAAACATACAGACATTTGCTCAGCTGGTGATTCTGAGTCGATATGCATAAATGACGGTAGGTCTAGGAGTTAGTTGATTTATTTCCGGCAGTTTTAACCTTTCGGTCATTCGCTGAGGTAGGTCTAGGAGGTCTAATTAAAAAGTTCTTTTTTCGAGTGATTTTATAGCCTTTCCTCAGTATGGTGAGGAAGGCAAAACACAGCCAAAGTTGACCCCTAAAAAAACATTTTTTAAAACATTGGCAAATTCACATAAAACATGTAAAACTTTCAATCCATGAATTTTCTAAAATTTTAAGAGTTCTTCTTTCCAATGCTTTTCAAAGATCAAAAATTGGTTGATAATTGGATTTTTAGAGATTTTCTAAATCGAAGCCCGTCTAAAGGCGGGGTTAGTTTGTAGAGGGTTAACGTTTTTGCTCACCGTGACCAAATTAGATGAAAATTGAACATAAATTTCAAAGAGGTTTGTGCAAAAAGAGTTTGTTTAATAGTATTCGAGAAATTATAGTTTGAAGTTAAAAACTATGAAGCACCGGAGCGACCAATGTTCCAAAAGGGGTTAAATATAAAAAAAACATGCATCGTTTAATTTAAACCAATTTTGGCACAATTTAAATTCTTTAAACCTAAGTAATATACTGGCTGATGCCATGTAACAAAAACCATACCATAAATGAAACCATAAAAATCATTAAAATACAACTTTGTTTCCTACAAGAGGTACCTAAAGAGCGCAAACATATTTCAAAAATTTGCTTCAAATATTTGGAATCTTTGAGTTGTGTTTTCATTAAATAGTGTTTCAAGTTGTATAGCACGACAGTTAGATTTTTATGACAACTTGAATGATTATTTATTTATTTTCAAGCTGAAACCAGTAAAATTTGTTCTGGGATAAGTTATTTGCCGTGAAAAACATAATTTCCGCATGATTTTTTAAATTGCAACCTTATTTATTAATGTAAAGCATATTTTTTCGAACCGGTCACTAAGACAAACTTGGAAGCAATTTCATGGTTGTGGAGCATGGAATTTTACTGTCCAAACATTTGATTTAAAAATAAAACATACTTCTCAACAAAAAATACTCTTGATCATCTTTTGATTTGATGCTCACACTCAATTTGACCATTTAAATTGCTGTTCTATATTTTTTTCTTGCAGGATATTAAATAGAAATTTCCAATTTCCAGGGATTTCCCGGATAATTGGTTGAAAATTTCCCGTTTCCCGGGAATTTTGTAACCCCAGCGGTTTCCCCGACCCCTCTGCACACCCAAAGTTAAAGAACGAGGGGATAGTCCTCACGAAAAGAAACGTGAGGAAAGTGCTATTTTGCGAGATTATAGTCCTCTCGCGTGTTCATTCGTTCATTGGAACAGTTCGTGATCAGGGACCAAAACACAAAGCCAAAGTTTCGATAAAATTGCACCCAGAACTGGGCATCGGCATACGAGAGGATAAAGAGCACGATTCGTTAGTAAAATGGTACTGTGTGCGGACGGAGAGGATAAATCCCGAAATTACCGAGAGTACTTTACTCATGGGTACATCTTCAAAAATGTTCATCTACCAAAAACAAAAAAAAAAAGTACCAGTACCGAGACTTGAACCCAAGACCTTCGGCATATTGAACCGTGCCTTTGCCGTATGGGCCAACATGATTCGGTGACTAAGTGGCGGTAATTTGTCCATATAAGCCACTCAATAGGATCAACTGTTCCAATGAACGAATGAACACGCGAGAGGACTATACTCTCGCAAAATAGCACTTTCCTCACGTTTCTTTTCGTGAGGACTATCCCCTCGTTCTTTAACTTTGGGTGAAGGTTTCTATATTAATTTATCATGTTAAATCATAGAAACTCAAAATATGACCAAAAATCTATATTTTTACGCTTAAGCACAATTCTGAAAGCCGATTCAGATTCAGTGGGCATAATTACATGGAAAACATGAAAAAAACTATTGCGCCCTCCACAGGTAAAAAACTGGAACAATTGCTTTCTTCCATACATTTTGAAAATAAAATCCCATACTAACTTCAAACGATTAGAGGGAAGGGTTCCCGTGGTCAGAATGAGCCCAAATTTGGGCTGGAGCCTAGTGATCTTTGATTTACAAAATGTTCAAAAAAAAAAAATCCAGATATAACAAAACAAGCTTGATGACAGACGAGAAAAAGAAAAAGCGACTTTAAATCAAATAATCATACAATACGCATTATTTCTCAGAATAATGTTTGAAAACCTTAAAGCTGCGTCAAAAACAAATCCAAACACTCGCAATTAAATGAATCGCATCCTCCCGTCCTGCTCAACCGTACCCCAGTTGGTATCGATTTCATCCCGACCCCGGCAGCCACAGCAAACCCCAAGCTGCTCCCGGTATCAGGCCAAATCGCCGGATGAAAAATGTCACCTCGTAGGACATATTTCCGGCGTCTTTCGCGGCACGCTGGCCGCGCGGGATGATTAATGATGGGCCGCGATCGAAACCACTGACCTTCTGCCACTTTGCGCCAAAATTAACGCCCTGTAGGAATTTCCCTCTGATAGCGGTCACCCTCGAGAAAACCGTCTGCAGCTAATGACTTCTTTATTCAAATGAGTCCGGCCTGGTCTGGAGCTGGTCATGTAATGGACAGAAATTATTTATGTTATTTATATTTTGCTGATTTGTCGGTTTTTCGGCTGAGCTTAAAGGTGCCTCATTTTCTTCGCCCACGGATAATGAAGTAGCTGCCAGAAGTGTCCATATCGTGATTGAATCGTTCAAGTCACGCAGGTTGCGCGCGTGAAATTGCTTAAAGTTTAACCGGGTGAAAATATATTGAGCATTGCCATGAGAAACGGCGAAAAAAAAATTCAAATTCTGGTTGAAGTGTGGATCGTTAACCGCAGCTCGTTGTCGCAAATGTAATGTTATTGTGGTGGTTAGCTCCGTTGAACGGATTGTACGCAGGTTGTGCAGAATTTGACCACCAATCTTGGGGCGTCTCTTGTTAGATATAGATACCGGCAATTTAGAGCTATCGCTACTTTGCGTTTGGAACTTATTGTGGTTTCCGCCCCTATGATCGAAATAATTAGCCACACTGCATGTAACGGAGAGAAACTGGTGGTTTTTCCCAAAATGACACAGTCGGGCAAGATTTTCTCTCAAAATACCAAAGTAGGTGTTCCTAGCGTCTAAAGTCACAATCTATAGGTAAGTCATTTTGGAATATTCAAGATACCGTTATCTGGGGTGACATTAGGTCTAGGGGTGAGATTGATGATATTTGTGTATGATCCAATCTAACCTTCCAGACCCAACCCCTGATATTGACATTCAGTAAAATTTTAAGCCAACTAAAATCCCTTGGGCAACTTGTTTCCAATAAAGAGTTTGAAAATTACACGGAGGTATTGCTCGTGATTTGGGGATACATGATGGTCAAAAGGTGAGACATTGAAAGTTCAAATGTGTGTTCAGCTGAAAATGTAAATGCAATTAATTTGACTTAATAGCCCTAGTTTTACGTATACACATATTACACCATCTTCTTTTTTTAAGACACCTTTTTATACGATTCTCGATTTACGCAACTTTTTTAAAGTCTGGAATTCAAAGTGTATCAATTGTATTTAATTTATTAAAACATTTTAGCATGGTTTTGGAACTCCTGGGATGTTCTAGTCCATCCGAAACTTCCGGAAATTTTGTGCAACAGGCTTACCAAAGAAATAAGGCGAAACTTCAAGATTTTTGCAATGGATCCTACTCAGACTGCTTCAGTGAGTGTGGTAGGCTACAGTGCATTGTTGTAACAACTTATTGGAATGTCCTTGGTCATCCAGGAACTGCTTGGAGTCAAGACCGGTGCACCAAATCAACCGCGGTGGGTCTACCGCCGTAACAAGCAAGAGGTCGACGGATTTTGACCCTCATAGCTTCAGTGAGTATGGTAAACTACTTTGCTGATGAATTAAGCTGTCTTGTGTCATCCAAGAACTTCATTAAAACATGAATGTCTACGGCTGTAACAAGGACTCTCTGGAACATCCCCAACATACCAGCAAAGTAGTCTACTCACTGAAATAAAAATAAAAATGGACGGATGCGACAGGTTTGTTCCGAGGACAAAAACCGTCGACCTCTTGACTTTGAGCGGTCTACCCTAGCAATAGTGCAAGCCTTTAAAGTTGAACAACATTGGGAAAAAATCAACAAACAAACAACACAGCAACAACTATCAACAAACAACATTTCAAGGTTAGATGTTCATCTCTTGAAAAAAAAAAAAAAAAAAACCATGCAAATGTGTGGATTGCTCCAATCACAGAAATCAATACTTTCAGCCGGCTTTCCAACACACAAATTAAAAAAAAAAAAGTTTGGTTTCGAGCTGATCTAAGTGAACTTCTCAACTTGCCCCTCGTATGCATGTACTTTTGAACAGTGATTTAGACTTAGTTTGAACCACAATTCTATTAACTAATGTTTATGTTAAATGAATACTCAATCTTGCCCTTATATTTTTTTTATCATGTAACATCATCAACTCATCATTTGGAAAATTTTCGCTTTGTGGGTGGAAACATTTTTTTATAATTTAAGGCAGCGATTCTCAACCTTCTTCTAGGCTGGTACCCCCTACCATGTAAATCAAGTAGGCCCGGTACCCCCGTTGAGAATCGCTGATTTAAGGTGATGAAAAAATTATGAACGTTACACAGCAACGCGTGCAAACCCCAACACATTCGAACCCAACGACACGAAATGTGCATATTTTAACAGAAATAATGACATGTTGCGAAATCGAGAAGGGTTGTCAACGGATTTTTTCCCTCTCTCACACAGTATTGGTAACATTCCATTCTGGCACCACAAAACCAATGAAATAATGTGTGAACTATGCAGGACAGTAACAAAGTAGTAGTTTATGCAACAAGTTGCAAAAAAAAAATTTTTTTTGAAAAAATCAAGTTTTGCAACGATTTGCTTACAACATTTTTTGCAATTCCGCAAAACGCTTTTTGAATGAATTTTTACGCCAAGCTAAGAAATGTGCTAAGAAAATTCACCGATGAAAACAAAAAAAATATTGAAAAATTTTACTTTTCGATACTAGTGCTTAAAAGTTTAACTTTTCAGAACTGGTATTGACAGGTATTAATTTTCCATTCTGCTATTTTTGGTAGAGAAAAGTAGGCCGTTTCGTCGCTTGAGAACGACAGGAATGGTAAGTTGTTTCACGATGAAATTGCAAAAAAAATCATATAGCAGTCAAATATATTATTTGATTGTGCTATGTTTTGATTCAAACTCGTATTTATAAAGACTTTTACGTTTCGGTACCAAAATCCTGTTCGGTTCTGAATCGATTAATGGAAAAATTCACTTTTGAATGGGAACGATATGCGCTGCTAAATTCGACTCTGACTGAGGAACAGTGCACTTGAAAACAATTCCAGCCTATCATGACCAAGCACAGAATTGCGTATAAAAAACTTGTGCTCCCCTGAATTTGACGAAGGTAGCCCCTAAAAAATTACAGCGTTAGCAACGAGAAGGGAGCAAAAATGTGAAAAACACGCCCGACTTGAACGGTCGATTCAATTTGAGACGCATGAACACGCTTCGTTTTCACGATTCGAACTTGAAAAAAGATGGAAAAATGTTTTTCCTTAGAAGTGCACTTTGCATTAACAGGCTAAGAGTTGCGTTGTGAAGTGGACGAAATAACTTTTTTTTATTTTATTTAAACCTTCAGAGAGATTTAAGGTTAAAGAGGTTGAAATGAAATAATCACTAAAATGAAATTGAACGAATTAAAAAATCATCTGACACAAATGAATAACTTTCCTTCTCAGATGTATGGTGGGATCCAACACATAAAAAGAAAGAAAAGCGCAGGATAAATCGACTCAATTTGATTTACAACTGTTTAGTGGTAAAGGAAAACTCATCCGAAGAGGGTGGGTGCACCGCTGCAGACGGTATGATTTATGGCTGAGCGTAGAGCTTTTCCCCTCTCGATCTTGGCGGAAAATGCAAATTTCTAAAGTTGTGTGTTACGCTGCACAGTGCACTGCAAAATTGAGCAGCTCGAGCTTTCCCGTTTGCTGTGAGCTTTGAGATGCAAACTGCGATTTTTTTTTTCCTTTGCTGGAAGGAAAGGACGGATTGAATATATCATATGTAAATTTTTCCTAGCTTTGAGCAAGATGAATAAATTTGATCGGGATGGAGCTGGTGTTTTAGAGTGAATTAAATTTGGAGAAATGTATGGATCGGACATCTAGTGAAATCCGGATAAACCAATTTTTAAACTGTACCTAATCGTGTACACTGCATCGAAAGCACTACTTTAAATTGTCCGCCAATTTAGTTTGATTAAAATTCACTCGTAAAACTACCGGTAATGGGAAAACTTCATCGATTTTCCCTGCCCCAAAAGTTTATCAGAAGTTATCCATTTTGATGCGCTCTATCCGGCAACGCTGAAAGAAGCCCTTTGAGGACACCCATGATGAGCTATTTCAATTAAAATAACCCTTCTCTCGATTCCACTACAGAGTCAAGTCCAATGTAATCAGATTATCCAGGAAGTCCTCGTCATATTGGCCTGCCCTTCGCGTATATCCGATCAATTCTGGAGCAACACGAGAAAAGGGCGGATAAGCATTTTGACAGTTGGAACTATTTAGTTTATTTTGTGCCAACCTTTTAACAAAACTCGAAATGTAAAAAAAAAAACGCTGTAAAACGAACTATTTGCAAAATAGTTCTGGCTGTCAAAATGCTTATGCGCCATTTTCAAATGTTGCTCCAGAATTGACATTGACACTGGTGTGTGGCCGCCGGAAAGGTTCCTCCATGGTCAACCTGGTCTGGACCGCAAGTGAGGTGAGTATAATGTGCGGTTACTCATTCACAACGGTAATCTATCCTTCCATCGTTATAAGTAGAAACACTGCAAAAAAGTGAAGAATTGAATTGATTGTCAGAGATTTTGTACGAAAATAATTGCTTCAACAACATATACTTGACCTGTAAATAATTGAATTTTTTTAAGAACTTGCGCGAGCATTGTTGTTATAAATTTTCAATACATTTTTCCGGTTTTCCTGAAATTAAGCAAAGAGACAATTTACATTTTTTCAATCTTTGTTGTTTTGTCGCCTATATGTGCTCAAAGCCAAATTTTAGAACAAATGCCCTGCAAAAATCGTGTTCAAAACCAAACTACAATTTTATAATTTCTGGCGATATATTTTCTTAACCTGTTTGAAGGAATTTCATTTAAAAAACGTTACTTAATCCACCCTTAGGTGGTTGGTGCCTTCCTCATTTAATTACCTATCCAAAGATAGGTTGCATGATATATTTGGACAACGTTTTCATCAAAATATCTGAGATCTAACCTCCAAAAAGTTTATAAATAACACTTAAATGCTTATAACTTTTGATAGGGTTGTCAGATTTTCAATGTTTTGAACGCGTTGGAAAGGTCTTTTGATTATCTATCCAACGACAGGTCGCATGATAGATCTGGACATCGTTTTCATCAACATATCTGCGATCCGGCCTCCAAAAAGTGCATAAATAACACTTAAGTGCTTATAACTTTTGATAGGGTTGTCAGATTTTCAATGTTTTGGACGCGTTGGAAAGGTCTTTTGATTACCTGTTCAACGACAGGTTGCATGATAGATCCGGACAACGTTTTCATCATGATATCTGAGATCCGGCTTCCAAAAAGTACATAAATAACACTTAAGTGCTAATAACTATAGATAGGGTTGTCAGATCTTCAATGTATTGGTCGCGTTGGAAAGGTCTTTTAAATACCTTTCTAAAAATGTATAACATGCCAGGTTTTCTTACAAAAACCACCCTTTTTACAATCTTCCGGACTTTTGTTAAAATCGTTTTTTTAGCATAACTTTTGAAGTACTAAACTAAACCGCATAATTTTTAAAAGCGACTTATGGGACCTCAAGACGGATCGAATGACGCCATAACGGACAAAATCGGTTCAGCCAATGTCAAGATAATCGAGTGACAATTTTTTGATCAACATCCCACCACACACACAGACATTTGCTCAGAATTTGATTCTGAGTCGATAGGTATACATGAAGATGGGTCTAGGAGGTCTGATTGAGAAGTTCAGTTTTCGAGTGATTTTATAGCCTATCCTCAGTAAGGTGAGAAAGGCAAAACAAACAATTTTATCAGTGCCCACCATCCTCGGAAAAGGTCCTGTGCCGGTCACTGCGGCAGCTTCTTCCACAATATCCCAAAGGTGAGAGGCCCCTGCTTCTCAGGAAGGACCGAGCCCCCATCCGTGCTCACAAAGAAGTAGGTAATTGGAGATAATTTAAACGACGTTTGCTGCAGCCACAAAGTCCACCACGCTGCCATACTTCATCGCTGGTTCTGGCCCAGTAAGAAGAAGGCCACAGGATCCAGTACGAGCTCGCAGCAGGGTCATAACTTGCGGCCGGATGAAGGTGCAGGTCGTGCTGATGATGTCAGGCTCAGGCCATGGTTGATGATGGTGATTGGACGTTCAAATAGTGGAATTATTTTGATGATGTGGCAAGCAGCAAAGGAATTTTTAGTAAGTGGGCTGAAGAATGATGTTCGAAATCGATGTAAATTCGTACAAGCATGTTTTGGATAATAAAATATTACTTTATTTAGGTTCAATACTAATAATAATTTCTTTTCCAAAGCAAAAATTCTCGTTTCTAATTGGGTACTAAACTGCCCATGATCGCATTAATGTCCCATATGCATTGTCATCGTTTTTGAGTTAATGATGCAGTTTGGTTCAAAATCGTGTGCTCTTTCAGAAAAGCATATAACATCTAGAACATCGTTCTAGAAATTAGGAGGAAATCCAGTTTTTTCACGAAAACTTAACACGAAGGCTTATGTGTGGGACAAACTTCAAATGCGTTTTTCTCAGCTTGCTGTTTTTGCATATGGGACATTTATGCGAACATGGGCAGTAAAGCCCTATGTAAATTTTTATGTACAACGGTAAAAATCACGATTAAAAACCATTTCTGATCACTTTTTTTCATTTTAATGCAATTTTTTTTTTTGAAAAGACAACATTTTTTCGATGGATCAACTATGGTCCCCTTGGAACGAGCTGTCAAGTAGGAGCTTTTCTGTCAAGAAGGACCGCGAGGTTAATTTTTCAAAATTGATTTAATAATCCATTTTAAACTCTTTGTGGTCGTACAAAGGGTCATTTTACTCAGAAAAATAAACTTTATCGCTGTAAACAATAATATCAGCAATCTAAGCTTCATTTAAGGACCCAATTTATACCCATCATATCTCATAATCCATCTATCTAACTACTCCGATTGCCTAAGTTATCCCTCACTAATTGCTAAATTTACCCCACACATTCCTCGCGTGCCCAGTTCCTTCAAGGTCTGGTTATCCTGGTCATTAGGAAAGGACACGCGAGATCTGCAATAAAGGATAACAAAGTCGACTGATTAGAACACGTAACCAATTTAGGAAGCTGCAAATGACCAAAGTTCGAGATTCGCAGACCTCTTTTTTCTTCGTATGATTGCAAACCAAGGTATTGCTCCCTATATCAGGGCAGTATTCTAGATTACGGCGACACTTTCCAAGCGCGCTAGGACGAGTTTGGCTAAATGAAACTTTCCTGGAGGGAGCTTTCTTTTTGTCTAGCGCGCTATAATGGGAGGTGGATTTGCAATGCACAGTAAAACAATTAATTGAAAATTAAAGTAATCTTATACAAAACACAAAATTTTAAAATTCAGTAATTATTTTCACAATTTTGAAGCAAATAATATTACAAAATGTAAATAACAAATATTAGCAAAATGTCAATACATTCTTGAAATGTAAACTCAAAAATCAAAATTTGCAAAATGCCTAAAAGTGGTCCATTTGATTATAAATTCAAAAATAAACGTTATATAATGTAGCTATTCTAGATAATTCACAATCGATCTAACAAAACTTTCCTTTCAATATTTTAAGTTTTGGTCATAAATAGTTTTTTCATAAATGAGTTAGCAACAATAATGAATATTTTTCAGAACAACTTTTCAATGATAAAGTTTTGCTGGAAAAAAAACTAAGATCAAAAATAAAGATCGCTGCAAACATTTTAGAAATATTACGATATGTTTCAAAATGAGTCAAGAAATCAGATAGTTTTTTTTTTCGTGAACTTCACTAATTCTATGATATTTGAAGAATGACGAATTAAAAACTATCAGATATATATTTTTGTACACTTTTTTAAATTTCGTGTCTTTAAAATCATTTTGAAATACTTTGTACACCCAAAGGAAAAATATATCTCAAAATCTGCAACAGTGGATTTTCTGCAGAAAATGTCACATTTTGTAAAATTTCTGCAGCAAGCCCGTAGATCATTTTTGCCCGCGTGTAAACATTTCAGCGATCTGCAGTTCTCACCAACACATATAATGCTGGCCCGTCCCCGAGCAACACTCCAAAGAGAAGAATATGTTTGTGCTCTTTCACTCGCATTTCTTCAAGCGTCCATGGCGCGGTGGTAGCGTGTCGGATCAATAATCAAGAAGTTGGTGGTTCAACCCTCGTTCTATTAAGGTTTTTTTTGTGAAATACAACCAAAAAGCCGTCGGTAATGTCGATAATTGTCGGTAACGGGCAAAAATGTCATACCCCTGTATCGCAAAAAATGCATGTGGACAGTTTTCATGCAGATTCTGATATACTTTCATGCCGCCATGCATCACAATCATGCGACCGCCGTTTGGGTGTAAATTATTTGAATAAAGGTGCACAACAACGCAAATTTTTTTTTCGTAAATTAGATTTGAATCAAAATTTCGTTTCAATTTTAGCTTGTCTCGTTGATTTTTCAAACTGAAAAAAATTGCAACGTCGCAATTTGAATGTTTTTTAGTTAATGATATCAGGGTATTGAATTTCAATCGACAAAAACAATTACAATACAATTTTAACCAAAATAAAATCAAAATAAATTTGATAAACACATCTTTGAAAGTAATCTTTATTTTTCTTACTAAAAAACAAGGTATATGAATTTTATTTGTAACACAAGTTTACAAGTTTGTTTACTTGAAACAACCTAATAAAATAAATGTTATGATTTTTTTTAAGCTTTTTTGAACTTTTACCAACATTAGTTCCGGTCCGCCACTGCTTCAGAGAAATCAGATCTGGCCCGCAGGGCCAAAAGGTTGGGCACCCCTGCTCTAAACACTGCTGTCCCTATTCAGACTGCAGTCCCAATTCACCCCAGATGACGGTACGATGTTTCGGATCGCAAAATTGACAGATTTGATCAAATCGAGTTCTGCAAAGATCTAGGATCATTTAGACATCCTTACATATCACTGGGAAACAAAACTTTAATGTTATATTGTACATTATTGTACAAAACTTCAATGTCATATTATACAAAAACTTGCCAGCACCTAGTCTAGCAAAACTTAATTTTCAAAATATTTAGCTATTTGCAACCTTCTACAAAGTTGTTTCTTGTATTATTTGGTACATTTTGACGAATATATTATTTCTACAACTTGGTGAACCTCATTGGATAAACGTACAACTGGGCTGAAAAAAAATCTTCTTGCATCTTGTTGCTTAAATTACCATTCTTGCTTATTTTTGTACATTAAATTCTTAACTGAAATTCTTATATTCTAAATATTCTTATTTTTAAAATTTCTGTTGTGTAAATAAAAAAAACTTGTTTCATTTAATGATTAGGATTTATTTTTGCCGTGCTTTCTCGGAGCCGGGGATGATTGGAGGCAATCGAGATAATCGAAGCGCGGCCCTAAATTACTTTCCAGCTATGTGACATTTATTGCCAATTAGATGAAGTGGCGCACAATTTATATCACGTATCTTTATCATCCGATATTATATTCCTGCTACTGGCGCAGCGAGTAAAAGAACCTTTCTGCTGCTGCTTTCTTTGCGCTGAAACCCGGCACGGAGAGAAAAGAAGATTTCCCTTTTTTTTATTCTCCAATGGAATGGAAAGATTCTCCCGGAGGCAATGGGTTCGTAGAAGAAGGGATTACTTCGTTGATATTTTTTATTGCCAGTGTGTGACGCTGGAGGGCCAGCAATGGAACTAAATTAGATTTATTCTTGCGTTGTACTTTTTGGGATAGTAGAATTTCGATAAGGAGTATCTAACATAATTGTACACTGAAACCTTCAACCAATTAAGACAGAAATGAACCCAACAATAGTTTTGGAAGATTTTTATACAAAACATAAGACGACATTTAGAATCCCTAAATTTGAATAATCTACAAATTGTGTGTTTAATTCAACAACCTGCGAGAGTGACTGCGCACATGTGTGAGTGTCAAGCACTGTCACTTTATTCTTCTTTTATACCGTTTACGCCTGAGGTTATGTTACGCAGCGCGGTTTGGTTCAAAAAATGCCTTTCAACGTTCGGCGTGCACTGTGAAATTTTTATTTAGTAAACGAAAAACCTCGTAAAACATGTTTTGATGAATTCTTATCTTCTTAACGGATTTCAGTCAACTTAAAATGTTTTAACTGATTTGTAAACAGTGCAGCTCGTTGTTTGCCCAGCGTTGTTTGGCACTGTGAATGAGATGGCACATTTTGCGCTGTTCGTTTGCAAAATAAGCCGCAGGTCGTCAAAGTCGGAAAGCCATTGACTGTGCCTCCACAAACCCCGCACTCTATTCAAAAAACTGGCACACAAAAGCCATACGAGAATTTGCATTATCACGTGATTGAGCCTCGAAAGGAAAGGGTTCTGACGAAGAGTATGGGCGGGAGATGGCTTGTTGAAATCCCTAATGCGAGTTCAAACCCAAAGTGGGGGAAAAGATGGCTGCTTTTTACACTTTTCCGCCGAGAAGGTCGTTTGCACGTAATGGCTCATGAAAGGAAAATACAAGTCAATGATGGCAGATAGCATTGAACAACAGACGGCAGCAGACAGTCGGTACCTAGTGGATGAAGGAAGTCGAAGGAAAAGAAACGATGCGTGTTAACAAGGCAGATCGGGTTGAGCTGTGAATGGTCGTTAGCCATTATGGGGCAAAGTTTGTGTCCTCGAGATAGACAGTTATGAGGCATAGGCGAATACGCGCGCTGTGTGGCACGTACTAACGGCATTTGGAATTGATTGAGGCGTTGTTTACAAGAACGGAATCGAGTCCTAACACCATAAGGAAATCCTGAATCCAACCACAACCCAACAACCATACCAAACCCCTAAAACTAAAACTAAACACTTATAATCAACCCACAACCAAACTTCAAACCAGATTTCTAACTAAAACCGAAGTTAACCAAAGTCAAGTCCAAATTCAGACCATTAAACAAAAACAAAACTATTAGGCTCTCTGCCTCTTCTGTGCAATGCACACAATGGTCAACCAAAGAAAACGTGTTTGTTATAGTTTACATTGCTTTTTCTTTTTTTTTTTGTTTGTTCAAGGTCAAACATTAAAACGCGTTTTTCTCAGAACGCCAAAAAATGACGTGCGTCAGCGTCAAAATGCTGAAAAGTCTTACTTTGTAGCATCAATTTGTGTTATGAAGAGTTACAAATTTTCAGCTCTTGTAATAATTTTCGATTCTGTTATTTTTATTGAAGAAAAGTAAGCCGTTTAGTCACCTTCCATCGGATGTGGAAGTAAAACGTCGGTCCCGGCCTTGGTTGTTGTTAGGCCGTTACGTCATTCCAGGTGTAGGAGTCGTCTCCATGCCATAAGCACAAAAACTACGGAATTTTTAAATGAAATTTTTTGTTCTGGATGGCATAAATTTCCATTCTGGGTAATTGCAGATTCGAAAAGAACATTAAATTTCCCTGCTAATGAAATGTCCCAAAGAACTCAGCTGGGTAAATATTGAGTCCAAAACAATAACATTGATGCTTCTGTGCTTTTGTACTAAACTTGCTTGTTTTACTTTCTAGTTAACAAACATTGGAAGCGTCACATGAAACAAGTCAAAGCAACAATCCAACAATATCAAAAATGAACAACCAAAAAAACTTTCTTCCAACCCTATTCAAAGGTCGAAACTCAGCTGAAGATTTTTTAAAGAGATTTCTTAAATCGAAACCCATGTACAGGTGATTTGGTTTTGTAGAGGGGTAACAATAAACTCTAAACTCTGAAACCAAATCCAATTCTTCAAGTCAGCATCCAAGCCATTCTTCTATGGCTGTTATCCCATAATTGCCCAACTATTCACTCAGGATCACATTGCCTTCTCCGATGGATTCCCGAACTTCAACATCTCATACTAAGACACACAAGGCCGGTTGGAACCCGTTGTCAGGTTGGGCGAAATTTTGTGATAGAACCAAAGTTTTAACGTCAATCAAAAGTTTCAATCGAGCTCCGCATATCAGAACGGCACATTATCGTTTTAGCTCGTAAAATGTAACATCATCCGACGCAATTTTGGTTACGAGCTTACGTGTATGTCGGAGCAGCAACAGCATCACTTTGCTCATCGAGATTCACATATTGGTTGGACGTTATCATGATTTTGGGAAACTGTCATACCAAATAACGTGGCATTTATGGATGCTTCGTTTCCGACGTTAATCATAATTTTCAGAAGTGTTAATTTTAAAACTGTAAACCTAAACTGGTTGGTAATCAGAATAAAGTATAATGTTACAACAGCTCATAAAAACTTTGACAGCTTTCATGTTTGGTTGAGGGTAAATTATAAAGAAGAGTTATGTCTATTGTTAGAGAGAGAAAAAAAAAATGATCCAACACTCAATAGTAGCACTAACGCCAAAATATTGCACCTCAGAGTTTTAATTATTATGTGCCTGATGTGCTTTTCATCGCTTGCAAATATAAATTACCTACGTTCGTGGAAGTGTTTGCAACGTCTGCGAATGTGAAATAAGGGGTAATGAAAACACGACTTTGCCTTTAATCTGCCTGATTTTAAGTTTAAATTTTTTAATCGATCTTTTTTGCTTGCGAATTTTGTGAGAGTGTCCTTTGCCACAAACTTCATTTAATTATTTTTCTTCTTTTATGTTTTGAATAATTTTCACTCACTTTTCTTCTTGTTGCTGTGAAGTAATATCAAAAACACTAAATTATTATATATATACAGCAATTCCCCACGCAAACAGCAAGAAAGAAAACAAAAGTGCTCGGATCGGGCTCAAAATTTTTCTGGGGTTTCCCTGGCCGAAATAATTCGACCCGTATTTTTTTGTTTGGCCATTAGGGTGACATATGCCGTATAAGGGTGGTCTGAAAAATGGCAATTTTCGTCGATTTTCGCAAAAATCACTTTTTTCGAAAAATCATAACTCCTCGTCATTTCAACCGATTTCAATAGTCTTATACGCAAATGAAAGGTAATAAGTTGACCTTTCAAACAAAAATAGTAAAAAGTTTCAAAAATCTAGCCTAACATATGAAAAGGGCGTATGAAACTTTAAAATGCCGTTTTGACGGTGTCTGGACCAAAGAGCCTATGTCTGGAAATATTTTTATCGGATTCCCCGGACACTACTAAATAATGAGAGAAGTTTATTAACAGGATTCCAAGATATGATTTTTTGAAAATAAATTCGTGTTTTTCAACGAGCCGCGCGCAAAAACCGGAAAATCAACTTTTTTTACTAAAACTGCTACTTTTCGTAATTGAAAGACGCAACTTTTGGTACCCAAACATGTATAGGTCATCGCTGAAATTTTAAAATTATCGCAGTTTTAGTGAAAAAAGTTGTTTTTTGCCGATTTCGTCATTTTTCGGTTTTTGCGCGCGGCTTGTCGGTAGTACGACCCCTTCAATTTATGAACATGCGAATAAAGACATGTGTTTCAATAATTTGCAAAAAACTCTGCCATTTTTCGTTAATCAACTGTAAAAAAAATGGAACATGTAATTTTAAGGGAAATTTTATATACTTTTTTAAATCTACATTAACCCAGAAGGGTCATTCAATTAAGAACAGCTTTTTTCATAATAAAAATTCGTGTTTCTTCTGACTTTGCAGGATTATTTTTACAGTGTAATAATGTTCTACAAAGTTGTAGAGCAGACAGTAAAAATTTTTTTGATATAAATACATAAGGGGGTTGCTTATAACCATCACGAGTTATCGCGATTTTACGAAATAAGTTTTGGAAAAGTTACTTTTTGCGTTTCTTTTTCTTTAGTCGTTCGAGTCCATCGCGGGTGACGACGAACGGCCATGATTGACACGATCAACTTTTTCAGACCTTTTTTTTTTCAAAAATTGCGATAGCTCGAGATGATTACAAGCAAACCCCTCATGTTTATACATTAAAATTATTGTAACAATTTTGTAGAACATTGTTGCACTCTTAAAAATTATCCTGCAATGTTAGAAGAATCACGAAATTGTAAAATGAAAAAAAATGTTCTGAATGAAAAAATCATCCCTTTGGGTTAATAAAGATTCGAAAAGTATGTTTAATTTCCCTTCCCTCCAAAAAGTTTTCCAGCTGAGTAACGAAAAATGGCAGGGTTTTTTAAACTTTAAATTTTAAATTTTTCTTGTCACCCTAATGTAGCCGCATATGCGTTTCCCATTCTAACCACCTAATTCGGCTGTCACTTAACCTAACAAACGGAACCATCCTTTCACAACGCAGGATTACAACTGCTTCATTTATCAGTTGGTCCATCCGTCGGTCCGCAGTGCCAGTGCCAGTGGTCCCAGAGGTTCAATCACAGGATTTTCGGTTTTCCCTGATTCTCTTGCGATTGTTTTTTTTGGGACTATATAAAAGTGTACGTATCTCCCTGGACTCATTTTATTTCTTAACTGATTTATGAAAATTTGGCAAAGCAATTACTCCGAAATTATTTTCAAATGAAATAAAATTGATTAGAAAAACTTATTCACATTAAATTCTTTTTTAATTTGGTTTCAACAAAATGAATTGTCTGCATTTAGCCATCTTTTTAATACAAGATTATCCTCTTTTCTTAACAATCGGAAACAATAGGCAAGCGAGTAGTATTGCAAACGAGAGACACCTGAACCACTGGAGGTAATCCCTATTATTACAACCGAGAGGAGATGGAAAGGTGTCACACCTGTGTGAGTGAGTGTGTGTGTGTGAGTGTTTCATGGTGTGCGGACGAATATGTATCCTGCTTAGCGTCCCTAAGAACTGATTATTTTGACGCAGCCAAGCATAAGTGTCCCAACTGTCAGAATGATCTGCTTTGTTTAGGGATTTTGTGGCGAGATTTCCGTGGTGGTACGGAATTTGAAAGATTTATAACGAGCTTGTGGAACCAGCGAGTAGAAAAGGTTCTGATTTGACGGTAATAATGCAGCATAATTTGGGACATGATTAAGGTTTTTTAAAAAAAATATTTTTGGATCGCTTTGATTGGAGCTTAAATTATTTTTTACAATCTGAATATTTTTTTAAACATTGAAAGAGTTTGTATTTATTAAAGCAAAATGGATTGTTGAAAAAGAAAGTAATTCATTTCGGCGACATGCATCGTCTGATCTTATGATATTTTGTCTTTTTGTATATATTCTTGCTACTTGCCTTAGCTCTCTACAACTTCACAAGAAAGTCTTGAAAATATGATACCAAAACCCTCATTTGAACATGGGAAAAGTTTCAATAGAAGAAGGTCGTCATTGCCGCACTTTGTTGCCGCATGATGAGTTTTTAGTTTCGAGAGAAGAACGGATTTCATTTTTTTTCTTAAACAGCCAATAACTGAGCATTGTTTGCCAAGAAAAACGAAAAATTCTGTAGATATTTGGTTGATTCACAACTCAACATTTTTGAAGTTGATCTCAGTAAATACTTCAGTTCTGTCAAGGTATAATAGATTTGAGCTTCCTAAACACGGTCCAATCAACAGAATTGAATCTTAGTAAATTGTTTGCCAATAAATGTAATTTAAAATTTCGTAATAAAGTATATGGATTTTTCTATAGCAACCATGTGGCATATCAGATACACGTGGGTGCGCATGGTTACTTATGGAAATTCATATAGTTTGTACACGAAATTAACAATTTTATTTATTGCCATTAAATACACTGAGATTCAATGCTGTCGATTAGACCGTGTTCAGGGAACCGAAATCTATCATACCTTGACAAAACTGAAGCTTTTACTAACATCAAATTGCAAAATGTCGAGTTGTGATTTGGTTCAAGTAGTAATGAAAAACAAAAAAAACGAAAACAGTAAGTGGACACTCACGTGCAGCAAACCCATCCAAACTGTTCAAAACGTAAGGGCTTTGTGGTAAGAGGCTTTTTTGTAACATAATATTGTACAACGTGTGGCTAAAATGCACGAAGTCTTTAAAGGTTTTGATAAATATCTCAGGTAAACAAACCAAGTTTATCAAGTTTATCAAGTTTACCAAGAATCTATAAAGCCCATGGCGTACTTAACTCAACGTGTGCCTACAATGCACAATCTTGTCGAACCGTCGACTTGCTTTCTGCTCGAGGCTTGACGGTGCTGGACGATGATCGAACTGATAGCGAACGGTGAAGCCAACAAGGTTATTGCAAGATTCAAGTGCCAATTGAGAAAAGCTCTCACATGTCTCTGCCAGCCTGAAGCTGTCTGCAGACTTGCAAGAGGACTCTGAGAAGTTGGTACACCATATTCTTTTTTTAAGTCACCTTTTTTTAAACGATTCTCGATTTACGCAACTTTTTTTAAGTCATGACTTAAAATGAGAATGTCTATGACCTAAATTGAGAATTTGACTTAAATTAAGAATCTTTGGGACTTCGTAATTTGTCGGAGAATTTTCAAAATGAATCAATTGTATTTTGTTTAGTTATGTTATTAAAACATTTTAGTATGGTTTTGGAACACCTGGGATGTTCCAGTCCATCCGAAACTTCCGGAAGTTTTGTGCAACAGGCTAACCGAAGAAACAAGTCGAAGCTTCAAAATTTTGACAACGGATCCTACCCAGATAGCTTCAGTGAGTGCGGTAGGCTACAGTGCATTGTTGTAACAACTTATTGGGATGATCTGGGTCATTCAAGGACTCTTTGGAGTTAAGTTCTGTGGGTCCACCGCCGTAACAAGCCAGAGGTCGACGAATTTTGACCCCGGGACATACCCGCATAGCTTCAGTGAGTATGGTAGACTACTTTGCTGATGTGTTGTGATGTCTTGGGTCATCCAAGGACTCCCTGAAGTTAAGATCTGTGGGTCTACCGCCGTAACAAGCTAGAGGTCGACGGATTTTGACCCCGGGACATACCCGCATAGCTTCAGTGAGTATGGTAGACTACTTTGCTGATGTGTTGTGATGTCCTGGGTCATCCAAGGACTCCCTGGAGTTAAGATCTGTGGGTCTACTGCCGTAACGAGCAAAAGGTCAATGGATTTTGACCCCGGGACATACCCGCATAGCTTCAGTGAGTATGGTAGACTACTTTGCTGATGTGATGTGATGTCCTGGGTCATCTAAGGACTCCCTGGAGTTAAGATCTGTGGGTCTACCGCCGTAACGAGCAAGAGGTCAATGGATTTTGACCCCGGGACATACCCGCATAGCCCCAGTGAATATGGTAGACTACTTTGCGGATGAGTTGGGATGTCCTGTGTCATCCAAGGACTCCCTGGAGTTAAGATCTGTGGGTCTACCGCCGTAACAAGCCAGAGGTCGACGGATTTTGACGCTGGGACTTACCCGCATAGCTTCAATGAGTATGGTAGACTACTTTGCGGATGTATTGGGATGTCCTGGGTCATCCAAGGACTCCCTGGAGTTAAGATCTGTGGGTCTACCGCCGTAACAAGCTAGAGGTTGACGGATTTTGACCCCAGGGCATACCCGCATAGCTTCAGTGAGTATGGTAGACTACTTTGATGATCTTTTGGGATGTCCTGGGTCATTCAAGGACTCCCTGGAGTTAAGATCTGATGGTTTGTTTATCTCCAGGGAGTCCTTGGATGACCAAGAACATCTCAACACAACCGCAAAGTAGTCTACCATACTCACTGGGGCTATGCGGGTATGTCCCGGGGTCAAAATCCATTGACCTCTTGCTCGTTACGGCGGTAGACCCACAGATCTTAACTCCAGGAAGTCCTTGGATGACCCAGGACATCACAACACATCAGTAAAGTACTCACTGAAGCTATACGGGTATGTCCCGGGGTCAAAAACCGTCGACCTCTTGCTTGTTACTGCGGTAGACCCACAGATCTCAACTCCAGGGAGTCCTTAGATGACCCAGGACATCACAACGCTTCGGCAAAGTAGTCTACCATACTCACTGAAGTTATGCGGGCATGTCCCGGGGTCAAAAACCGTCGACCTCTGGCTTGCTACGGCGGTAGACCCTCAGATCTTGACTCCAGGGAGTCCTTGGATGACCCAGGACATCCTAAAAGATCATCAAAGTAGTCTACCATACTCACTGAAGCTATGCGGGTATGTCCTGGGGTCAAAATCCGTCGACCTCTGGCTTGTTACGGCGGTAGACCAACAGATCTTAACTCCAGGGAGTCCTTGGATGTCCCAGAATATCCCAACACATCAGCAAAGTAGTCTACCATACTCATTGAAGCTATGCGGGTAAGTCCCAGCGTCAAAATCTGTCGACCTCTGGCTTGTTACGGTGGTAGACCCACAGATCTTAACTCCAGGGAGTCCTTGGATGACACAGATCATCCCAATAAGTTGGTAAAACAATGCACTGTAGCCTACCGCACTCACTGAAGCTGTCTGGTTTGGATCCATTGTCAAAATTTTGAAGCTTCGACTTGTTTCTTCGGTTAGCCTGTTGCACAAAACTTCCGGAAGTTTCGGATGGACTAGAACATCCCAGGTGTTCCAAAACCATGCTAAAATGTTTAAATAACATTACTAAACAAAATACAATTGATAAATTTTGGAAATTTTCCAACATATTACGAAATCACAAAGATTCTTAATTTAAGTCATATTCTCAATTTAAGTCATGGACATTCTTTTTTTAAACGATTCTCGATTTAAACACCCCCATTTCGTTGTGTAAAACAAGAATATGGTGTATCGGTAAAATTTATTTTTAGATTGCCTGGATTTGTTTAATGTGGAAAAGATAAGATAAGATAAGATAAAATAACTTCCAATATTTAAAAAAATATTGTTCAGTTCATTATGTCCTACATTGCAAAGTAATCTGTGTTGGCGTTTCATAATATTAATACAAATTATACTTTTATGATTGCCTTGTGGGCGATGGTCATAGCCACATGTCAACGACTGTTGAAGTTGTTTTTTATGTTTTTCATTCTGAAGATTTTTTTTTTGTCTAGTCTATTTTATAACTTTTCCCCTCAACAGTCTCGGGCCATGGCCAAGCAGAATGTCGAGGTCGGACTTCTTCTGAAGACGACCTTTAGAAATCACAAGAGGTGTGCAACTTTTGACCTTTTCTGCTGTATTCTCCCTTTTATTTATTTCATTATATTTTTGAAAAACTGTTTGTTTTCATGCTTCTTTTATTCAGTTCCTTAGTGCAATTTTCAATGAGTTTGTTTAACAATTCTCGGTTTCAATTTCTACTTGAAACAAACTCAACATCAATAAACTGAAACTTTTATCCATTGTTTCCGAGAGCAAACTAAAAAAAAGTAGAAAGTGTGGGAAGCGAACGTTCTCAATCTAAAATTAGTTTTTTTATGCTATTTCCGGAGCAAGATTTGAAAGGGGCGGTACGAAATTGCTCTGACGGCCATTCGTTACACGCGTCTTACCGCCCCTTTCAAATGATGCTCCAGATTTGTGCTTTTTTGAGTTCATTTCTAGCCGGCCACGCAAACGACTTCAAATTTATCAGAAATTCAGCCAGATGCAAAAAAAAAAACATTTATTTCAAGCGGCTACTGCTAACCCTTTATATGCCCATTTCAAATTTGACAAAATGATTGTTTAAAAATTCATATTGAGTTAACATTTAACAACGTTTCGCCAAATTAATTGTTCACGGTGTGGCTCATCATAATGGTTCAATTTAAAGATTTGTTTAAATCAGGCTAATCAAGGGCTAAAGGTCCTCATCCTTCTCATAGTTTATTTGCGTCTGGCCTTTCAGAAGCCATTTGCTCGGTTCTCTCACGAGAATCGCCAATCCCCTCCTTTTAAACCATGAAAGAATCATGAAACGAGTGCCGAATGAAAAACCCATTCGTTTAATTTCAAATTTGTTCGACTCGATTTACCAACGATGCATTATTCAACAAATCGAACCAGTTTGGGTAGTAAATTTTCACGGTATGTTAATGAGGTGCAGGTGGTGAAACGAGAGAGGCAAAAGTGGCTCTGTTGGGCATTGCACGTGGATGCACGTACATTCAACCGAGTTTTCACCGGATGCATTTTATTAAGAACTGGCCAAGCATATTAAATAAGGTTGATATTTGAAATGCTCAATCGTCGATAAACTTGGCACGATTGTTACAGGAGCTGGTCAGAGAATGAGAGTTTGGAAAATAATTTCAGAGAATTGGTGCGGAAGAAATTTCCAATCGATTTCATATTATTTAGGCAGCAGGCTTGGCCGAAAGGTTAAGTTGTCCGCTTCGTAAGCGGAAGATCATGGGTTCGATTCCCATCTGCTCCAACCTTCCATCGGATGAGGAAGTAATACATCGGTCTCGGCCTTGGTTGTTGTTAGGCCGTTAAGTCATTCCAAGAGTAAGACTCGTCTCCACGCTATAAGTACAAACAACACACCAAACCAAGCCTACTGCGGAGAAACGCTGGCGGCGGTTGGACTCGCATTTCAAAGGTCGTCAGTTCGAACCCTGGAGTGGAAGGTTCCTTGGAGTAAAAATAGTTATGAGATAACTCTCCATTCAAGCCTTTGGACTCCTAGGTTCGAGCAGAAACTAGCAAAAGATACCACAAAAGACCTGGGGGTCGTGTGGATTGTTTGATATTAAAATTTATGTATCCCCACTTCAAAATGTTCCCCCAAAATTGGGGGTCATAAAATCATAAAATCATAAAATCATAAAATCATAAAATCATAAAATCATAAAATCATAAAATCATAAAATCATAAAATCATAAAATCATAAAATCATAAAATCATAAAATCATAAAATCATAAAATCATAAAATCATAAAATCATAAAATCATAAAATCATAAAATCATAAAATCATAAAATCATAAAATCATAAAATCATAAAATCATAAAATCATAAAATCATAAAATCATAAAATCATAAAATCATAAAATCATAAAATCATAAAATCATAAAATCATAAAATCATAAAATCATAAAATCATAAAATCATAAAATCATAAAATCATAAAATCATAAAATCATAAAATCATAAAATCATAAAATCATAAAATCATAAAATCATAAAATCATAAAATCATAAAATCATAAAATCATAAAATCATAAAATCATAAAATCATAAAATCATAAAATCATAAAATCATAAAATCATAAAATCATAAAATCATAAAATCATAAAATTATAAAATCATAAAATCATAAAATTATAAAATGTGGCCAAGCGAAAACCTTGGCAAAGCATTTTGATTAAATTTAATTCCTTCATTCGCAGAGCGTAGAGCTTTTAAAATATGCGCATTTTTTACATTGAAAAGAAACATAATGTACAATGCAACTATAACCTAAATTTATTCCATCCAAACTCCACAGCTCTCGGAAGCATCACCAGACACAATTTTGCCACTATTGCCTGCATCTTGCCTGTTTTTTTTTCACATCAACTCATGAAGAGCAGAGTGTACCAATCTACAAAATTCCGAAAAAGGAAACTCATTTCCATCGGGGCCCATAAACAACCCTCTTATTCGGAAAAATTGCCCTGCCCAGTTATCTCCGACAAAATTCTTCACCCACTTACACTTGTGTGATGCAATGAAAGGGTTATTTGTTTTTTGTTTTTATGAGATTCCAGGAGTGACGGATAGAAAACTATGTTTGAAATACTTTCAGAAAGAATTAACCTTTTTGGTATGTGTTGGTTTAAATTTGTTTATTTTTAGACAATCTTCTTATCTCTCACTTAAAAACTCTTCTTACAAAGATTTTTTTTTTAAATCTCCTGTACGTTTTGAAATATTTATGTTCCTGAGTAGCCTGTTTCAATAGTTGTTTTTTTTTTCATATACATACTCAAATCTATGATTGCGGCAAAGCCATGCCATTACAAAGTGATGCCTTTGAATTGCATCTCTTATTACAAGCAATGATGAGACCATCTCACCATCCTTGCAGTCCAGCCGTGGCACGGAGGTGAAGAAGCTCTCATCCAAAGTGTTACGGTTCGAATCTAATTGTGCGCTTCAAGTTTTTTGCGTTAAATTGCACACATTTTTATTAAGTTTGAAACAGATCGACCGAGGTCACTTCGGGTGTTCTCTTCTGACATCCAATGACAGGGCCTCTTACAAATTTGTCTTGCAAAAATTTCTTCTGCATCTAGCTGAAGCCCCAACCCTTATCTATCTAAACCACCACAAAAACCAAACCAAGTTAAGCCCGTTTGATCCTCTTTTGCATGCAAAATGTCAATGCGATGCAAATTTGTGCCACTCTCCTGTACTGCTTAGTATCTGCACAGTTGCAGTCGGTTGTTGTTCTCGTCCTCAGTGCCAACCAGCTGACAGTTACAGCCCTGGAACCCGGCAGGACAATTTCGAAACAATCGTTTCATTATCTCCAGTTTAACGATACCAGCCGTGGAACGCCAGCTATAGGACTCTGTGGCCACAGTCAAACACCAATCCCCAAGGGACTCTTATTGCGTCTTGTTAAGCTTTTTCCGGAGTCGGAAAGGCGGTATTGAGACGGAAAGTTCATACAATGAAGTGACATGATGTTTATGATTTTTTTTTCAATTTTTATGGATTTTCAATTCTTCTTAATTATTATTGAAATATAATTAAATAAGTAAGCAAATGTGTAATATTTTGATTTTTTACCACATTTCAAACACTCCGTTCTCTTCCTACTAAATTTAGCTTCGCTGTCCAGCCAACTTAGATGTTGACCAGGATTTTGGGCTGGATGACTTCTGAGACTTTGGGAATATTAACACAAAAACCGACAAAACGAGAGGACAAGATACGACAGAGGGGGTATTTCGTCCAACATGGTCCCTTCAAATTGAAAAGCTGCATAGTGCTGAGCTGCAAGGGATGCGAACTGGAGAGTAGTTATCTACGCTAACTGGACGCATCCTCCTTTACCAAGCACCAGCAAGTAGGTAATGTTTAAAAGGAGTTCATAATCCGTACCCGTCGCTAGCGCTGCCGGTCGTGTTGAGGCAGATTAGATGTTGATTTTGAATGTATGGTTAACAGTTAGAGTTCCGAGAAATGTTTGGAAGTTACCAAGCATTACAAAAGATGATGTTATACGGATTCGGAGAATCTTATGAGCAACAAGCGTGACATTAAACCGAATCATGGCAGATTTTTGAAGACGTGCCAATTCTAAACCGCAAACGGCTTTGGAAATTGCTAAGATGACGATTCAGCGACAAACATTGTTTTGTTTTTTGTTTTTATGGATGAGAAAAAAAAGATAATAAGATATGACCTTCTAAACAAGTCTATAAATTAAAAGATCTGGCAACCATGCCTGAAATTCACTTCAGTTATGTTTATGTCCTCTTTCAAAGCCGAGAATGACATATCTGTATAAAAATTATGCTTGGACCTGTCAAAATTCCTAGCCTCTTGATTTTGTTGCGAGTATCTTTACTCCTCTTTTATGATTAAAATATTTTTTTTCCATTTTAAAGTCGGTAAATTTTTTGAAAACTCTAAATCAAATTAAAATTTGACATACTTGACCATTTAATTGAACGTCATAAAAAAACTCTTCTATCAGAAATTTATAATCCAACCAAGGAACAGAACCACCTACATTTCAAATGCCAATTGATAAACCCACGCACTAAATTCCGCCGTTGGGTTTTACAGTAACATCTCCGGAAAAGTGAGGTGATCCATTTATCAAATCCTGACTTCCTGTGGAGTGGGCCCACACCAATGCCTTCCGGTTGGATAAGCTTGCGTGCAACTATCTAACGCGGGGCGTTCCATGCAATCCACAGGAAGCCGGAAGTCCCGGTATGGAGTTCAACCCCGTGGGGTTGATTTTCGGAAATGTGTCGATTGTTTAGCATGTTTAGATTATGGTATGGTAGGAAATTGTGAGTCTTTTTGTGACTTTTTGTTCAAATTCAAAACACAGAAACATATTTTGTACGATAAGCCTGATCGTGGTTTGATTCAACAAAGATTTGATTGTCTACAATCGACAACATTTTGCTTTGAATCAAACCTTGTTTTTTTTCGAAAACATTTGTAATTATGAATAATTTGTGCTAAAGTTAAGCATAGATTCAACAAAAAATAATTTATTATTTCAACAAAATTTTATTATTTTTGTGTCTGACGATACTGCTCACTCATAAGTAATTCATCTGAATCGCGCGTGAATACGTAGTTCATTCCTTGTCACGATTTGCTGGTCTATATTATCTGGTGCTGCGGGGATCTTCAATTGATTAAATATGTTGGAAAATGTGATCAAAACATATAACGTTGTGTTTTGTTGTATCACAATCCCCAACTCTACCACTAAAACGGACAGTTCGCAGCTTTATGCTTTACGATGACTCTTTTTCCAAATCCGCGCCAAAAGATGAAAATTTAATTAAACTGATTTTACGTGGGGATGCAACGCACACAAACACACACTCGTGTTCTCGCGAAAACGTGCCTATTTTGCTACACAATACAAATACTAATGCAGCCTACCTTTATAGTCAATTGTGCCGCGGAACGATAACAAAACTGAAAGACTCTTATAATGGCGTGATAAAACCCAGTGGCGGAGCATTCATTTTGGTTTAAAAGATAAACAAAAGCAGCAACATTATTTTTTCTGTTTTTTGCAATTTCATTGTGAAGCTACTAAGTTTTCCTTCTATTCTCCGAATGACAAAACGGACTACTTTTCATCGCAAAGATTCGAAACTTCTGAAAAATAGTTTTCAGCATCAAGATGAGTACTGATAAATTCAACTTTTCAGCACTTGTATCGAAAAGTAATATCTTGCGATACAGTTTCTTGACACATTTCATGACGGCAAACAACATTCAAGCGGTGATACAAATAATATCACAAAAAAATCAATCTTGATGTTTTCAGCGCTTGTTATGTTTATCAAACTAGGCAAACACCATACTGAAAAAACCTTATTTTTGCAACTTGGGGTGTTGGACAAAATGATAGAGTAGGCCATTCTCCGCCAACTCACAAGAAATCGGAAAAAGAATTCTGGTCACAAATCCAAGCTCAATTTTTTGATATTTCGTGACGGAGGGGTGGTACGACCCCTTTCATATTTGAACATTCGAAAAAGACGTGTTTTCAATAATTTATGTATTTTTCATCGTGAAAATACAAAAATTCAAAAACTTTCTTGTTTTTCGTTACACCACTGTAAAAAATGGGAAACGTCATTTATGGGAAATTGAATGTACTTTTCGAATCTACAATAAATAACCAAGAAGGGTGATTTTCTTATGTAGAACAAAAAATTTCATTTTAAAATTTCCAGTTTTTTTTAACTTTGCAGGGTTAAATTTTAGAGTGTAATAATGTTCTACAAAGTTATAGAATAGACAATTATAAATTTTTTGATGTAAATACATAAGGGATTTGCTTGAAACCATCACGAGTTATCGTGAGTTTACGAAAAAAAAATGCAACATTTTTTCACAACGTCGTCAAGTACAAAAACAAACAATTGTGAACATTTCAAAAATCAACTTTCTAAAATTTGAATTTGATGGCACTTGGTCAAAAACTGACTCAAATATGAAAATTTGAAGGTTAAAAAACGATGCTACAATTTCTTATCACTATGTTGACTAAACCTGCTCATATTTTGGTTTCTCGTCAAGTAGTAGTAGTAGAATTCTACTTCAGTTGTATATTCCTAAAAAATGTTTTATAGTTTTACAAACTTATAATTTATTTTTTTGATGAAACTGTAAAACATGGATCCATCATGCACATATCTTGAGCGTATCGACTCCGAATTTCAGCTTTTTTGAATAGTTCACTCACGGGATATCTTGCATCCGTGAATGCACTCTTTTTAGTCGTTCTAAGTGTAAATTTTCAACTATAAAAAATCGTTCGAACTTTTTATTGTTAAAAGTAAGTCTTTCGGAGTAAAAGGTATTATTGCTAAAACGCTAACAATTTACCAATCAAATAATTGATAAATTTTCTGTCAAGTGAAATTTTTTACAATATTATATTTTTTGACAATTTCACATGTTTTACCACCCTAACATCCTAATGTTAATGATAATACTTGATTTATTTTAATCAGGCTGAAAATTTTAAATAAGGTTTAATAACGGCGCCCATGAACACCCTCTAATCAACCACTTTGAACGAAAATGGCGGAAATATTAGAATGATTTGTGGGGACCAACCATCGCGTCCAACCAGCTTTGAGCCCGGGGATTCACTCGTTGCACACGTAGTGCAAGGCTCATTTTCCACAACGTGATAACGCTGTGGTGGTGGTGAGAGTGTGAACTTGTGGGTGTGTTTGTGCGTGTCAGCTGTTTATGACCAGTTTTGAAGCGGTCCCCCGGTGGTCATTAGGGATCATACGATACGCGAAACATTCCGGTCATAGAGGGAGAGAGAGAGAGAGACAGTTATGATTATGATTATCATTATTCTGCGGAACCAAGCCGTGGCTTATGGTCAAAGTTCAATTGAAATTCTGCCCGGCATCAGAATCAATCGTTCAGCACCGCTGGAAATGTCACAGATGGGTTGCGTTCGGTTCGCTATGCTGTCACGCAACACCTTATAGGAGCTTCAAAGTGGAATTGATAATGACAGATGAATTCAGGGTATTACATAAGATCTTTAATTAAGTATTTTCAAATATGCAGCAGTCAATTTTCATGACTGGTCTCGACAAATTAGAAACAATTGTTTAAGGTTGTTGAATAATTGTATTGAGAAATATACAAAATATGATTCCCATTTAAACGATTAGCACCGCTTTAACGGAGAAAAAACGGTTCCCAAAATCGTGAACAAATGTTCATGGAATTCGGAATCACAAATAAAATTTTCAAATTTCATGGTACGTGGTGGTTCCGAAATTTATGAACGATTGTTCACGATTTTAGCAACTGATTTTTCTCCGAGTACTAAGTTTTTTTTTAATGATTCTCATAAAACAATTTCAATGAATGTCATCAAAATTGTGTATAATTTGCATATGTCAACAAAATATCATCATCATTAAAAATTTCTGAGTAGGCAGTGTTCATCATGTGAAAGGTTATTTATTAAATTCAGAAATTTTGGCAAAGGTCACTTTTTATTTTACGAAATTGGACATATCTCGGCTTATTTTGAACCAAAATTGATGCTTTTTCTAGGGAAATTGTTCTGGAAACTGTTCCCTACAATTTGATTGATTCGAAAATGTTTCAAATGTCATGGTGTTATATGGCAGAGGATTTAAAAAATAATTTTGGGAACTACACATTTGAATCCAGCCAATCTGTTGCTGTATTTTAATGAAAAGATTTTTATTCGGTCCCATTAGAAGCGGCCGTGGCTGTGGTCCCACACCCAAAGGAAATATATAGCTCAAAAACTGCAACAGTGGATTTGCTACAGAAAATGTTACATTTTATAACAGTTTTTGCAGCAAGCTCATAGCTCAATTTTGCCCGCGTGTAAACATGTCAGCGATCTGCAGTTCTCACCAACACATATAATGCTGGCGCGTCCCCGAGCTACACTCCAGAGAGAACAATATGTTCGCGCTCTGTCCCTCTCAATTCATCAAAGCGTCCATGGCGCGGTGGTAGCGTGTCGAATCAGTTACCTAGAAGTTGATGGTTCAATCCTCGTTCTGTTAAGATTTTTTTTCTGCAATACAATCAATCAGCCGTCGGTAATGTTGATAATTGTCGGTAACGGGCAAAAATGTCCTACCCCCACCCAAAACTGGGCAGCAACGTTCGAGAGAACAATGGACTCGAGTCGAGAGAATAGTGGCTTCATTCACGGACACAGAGAACACATCTTGAGATGGGCGAAAGAATTATTCTCTCGAGGTTCATTTGCAAAAAAAGTTCATTCGGCAAACAAAAAACCAAAAGTGTCGACTACGAGAATCGAACCAGAGACCTTTGACAGACTAACCCAATGACTTAACTGCCTCGGCCACAACAGATTGGTGACTAAAGAGTGGTCAGATGTCGATGTATGACACTTGTTGGAGATTTATTGTTTCAATTAACGAATGAACACATTTGTTATGATGGTGTGAGTTGGTAGCATTATTCTTTCGATTTTGGCACTGAGCTCTCAATAAATTTTGAGAGAACGATTCTCACGACTCTGAATTTTGGGTGCCTATATCGCAAAAAATGCATGAGGACAGATTTCATGCAGATTCTGATATACTTTCATGCCGCCATGTATCACAATCATGCCACCGCCGGTTGGGTGCATCCAGAGAGAAGGGAAATGAGAGGGTACACTGGCAATTTATTTTTGACCCCGTAACGTGGTACACGCGGTACACGTCTCAGCAGTCTAGAAAAAAATCAGGGTGCTTAATTTTCGTTCAGTGGCGAGTTGAGGCGTTACGCTTTTAACTGACGTTTCTCGCTGTCATTTTTTCTTTTTTTTTTCAAAAAAATACAAATGTCAAAACATTCAATTCGATAGCAGCAGCGTGTGTGGGTTAAATTGTTGCAACAATCTCTGTCGCCGGCGTAGTCCACTTGCTTGGAGATTGGGCGCGTCCTATACGGACTGGCACGCATGTCCGATCACGGTCAGATGCTTTCCAGCTGGGATGGCGGGAACGATTTAGTTCGTGCTTTACCGAAGCAGCCTTACGGACACGATGCTATGCTGCTGCTGTTTATCAGCGGAGGGACGCCGACGCAGACTTAGGTAAAACGCCTTCGTTAGCTGTCCGTATTTGAATTGATATGGAATTGATATCATTCGATACAACTTCCGAATCGTTTACATTTCTGTCATCTTTCCCCAAAAGCAATTGCGCAAATTGCTTACAACATTTGCCGAACAAATAGTGCTAGGCAAGTGCTAGGAGGCCAAGGGGTCGTGCATAAACCACGTGGCTTTTTTTTGGAGAATTTTTGACCCCCCCCCTCCCCCCTCATGGTTTTTCGTGGTTTCACGCCAACCCCCCCCCCCCCTATATGGCCACGTGGCTTTTTCCTCCCAGGTGAAAAATCTTTAAAAAAAAAGACAAAATAAGTATAGATGTCAAAAATGTTTATCCACAAATGATGTACCGTCAGTGGTGGTGACTTTTGGTCAAAAAACGATATTACTGTTGTTATTTTAACACAATAAAAACATTTCAAATTATATCGAAATAAATAATGTTGGGGAATGCTCCTGAATTTACCAACATTTTCCCAGAATATGGCTAGTATAATCACACCGTTCATAAATGCCAATCGTTTTAAAATTAACTCAAACTCACCCTTTAGAGGGGGTGACATTGGGTCAAATAGAAAACATTTTAATTTGTGTAGGTGCTGTAACACCATTAAAACCAATTTAATAATATATAAAAAAAAAACAGAAATTCACTTAAAAGTGTGAAAAAAGTATGATATCACAAAGTTTAAGGTACCGTCAGTGGGGGTGACATTGGGTCTGGGGGGAGATTGGGTCAAAGTGATTATTTACGAATTTTACTATTTCTCAGGTTATTCTCAATGAAACTGAATTCTGTTAAAGGGGTTGTGTAGGGGACATCTTAAAAAGACTTCGCTGAAAAACTCTCGTTCCTAGAACAAATCCTGTTATTTTGGCAGATGTCTAAAGTTGGGGTACGTTTTTGGCCAAAAATGACCTCTCGAAAAATCATTTTTCTAATATTTTTGTTAGAATTGCTCGAAAACTACCCAAATGTTTGAAAATCTCCACTTCAAACATTGTAGCGTGTCAATACGATTCCCTCGAACAAGAAACGCTGTTGGATGACTTGTTTTTACCATATCTTTGAATTTCAGCATCATTTTAGTTTCATTTGACCCAATGTCACCCCCTCTAAGGGGTGAGATTGGGTCAATTTTCAAACTATTGGCATTGAAGGCAGTGTTCATCAAAATCCACCATATTTTGGGAAAATGTTAGTAAACTATCTAAGAACAAATGTACGTTGAAAGATTTTCGATGTTAATTAAATTGTTTTTGTTATTATGAAATTTCGAGAGGTGTTTCGTTTTTTGACCCATAGTCACCCCCACTGACGGTAAATAATAACAGTATAACAATTCATTGGAATGGTACAAATAGTAAAAAATACTCTCAACAAAACAAGCAACTTAGTAAAACATATGTATTCAAAATAATGGAATTGCAGTGCAATTAATTGCATCCAGAATAAATATGCTTTAAGAATTAAAGCTATTTTGATATATAAACAGCATTCATGATTTAATTTAAATGCGCTTTTAAATATTTTCTTAAAATCGAAATTTATTAAATAGAAAAGTTTTGTTTCAGGAAGAAAATATTTTTTATTTTAAGGAAAATATCTAGTTATGAAAGCTCCTAGTTAATATTTATTTAATTCCAAACATTCATAAAAATCCAAACTAAAGCAACTTTTCTTATTAATTAAGCATGATTGATTCCAATGATTCAGTGTGTCCAAAAAAGTCGAGCTGTTTAATTTTTTTCTCCATACAAGAATCAGAGACAGGGACAAACATTCAATATTACGACCTTTTGAAATGTTAGTCTTAATTTTTTTTTGTTGAAAATATTGATTTCGAAAAGATCGGAAAATTTCACGAAAGTTTTATTTATAAACATTGAAAATCGCACCATTAGTTGCTGAGATATCGACATAAGCAAATTATGGGTTGTTTGGGTAGTAAACATCCATTTTTCTGTTTTAAAATCTTTGCATGGCAATATCTCAGCAACAAAGCAACAAAAAAATTTCTCAGCATTTCAAAAAAAAAAAAAATTTTCAAAGTTGGGCAAACATGGGCACTTATTTTTTTAAATTAATAACTGCAACTATTTTTAAAAAAAAGTTACCTAAAAATAGCTATAACTTGAAAACGGTGCACTTTATGAAAATTTCACTAATGTACTTTTAGATTGCAAATTCGATTTTACACCAAATCGACCAAAAATTTCTTCAAAAGATACAGATTTTTTAATTTTCATTGCTGCCAAATTTGTATGGAAAACTATATGGACAAACTAATGATGCAAAATGGCTTGGGCACCAAAAAAGGTTTCAGACGGATTAAAAAAATCAAAAATTAAAATTTAAGAATAAAGACCGATTTTGTATAGAATTGCTCGAAAATCAATTTCGTGTCTTTGGAAAAGTTGTAGACAACGCGCTAAAAATCATTATTTTAGTCATGGACATCCAATTTGTTTAAGTCTTACTCTTACTTTAAATTGATTTTGCTATCGACTACGTGTTTTGAAAAAAATTAAAAAAAGATTGAGCTAAAATTTGGAATTTATTTTACATTTTTTTCAGTTGTTTAAATAGGCAATTATCTATGATTTAAGATTTTTGATCCAACTTTTGGTTGCTGAGATAGTGAGATATTACCTCAAAATAAATACAAAAAAAAATTGAATAAGTTAATTTTTCAATCTTTTAAATATCTTTGAAATTATTAACACTGGGACGCCCAACGCATGTCCAATATACACGGATGCCAAATGTCCCGGTTGGTTGAGTTATGCCCGAGAACCAGCGAGTTGAAAATACCGTTCCATCTTTTTTAAGGAGTTTTATTTATGTTGATTTTTAACGGCATTGTATTGAAATTTGTTTCACAAATTGATATCGGCATTTAAAAATTAAGTGAATCTTTAAAACTTAAATTATTTTAATGTGTCTATATATTTGAGTGGTTTTATCTTAAATATGAAGTTGAGGGTATAGTATATTTTCTCAGCTTAAAGAAAAACTAATATTTTCAGGAAAGGGCACCTTTGGCCCCTATTTTTTTATTCTTTTAAATAATTGAGAACAAAAACAATGTTTGCTTGAAGCTCGTTTTTTTTCTCTAAAAATCTAAAATGTTTGCCCATGTTTCTCTTTGGCTCAAGAAATGAAAAACTAAAAAAAAATACCTACAACTTTAACAATGGATAGTAAACGTGTATTTTATGAATTGTTATGTAATATAACAATCCGAATGGTGTAACCCATAAAATAAGGAATATATTTTAGACCAAAATATTCATCAAATTTTTTGGTGAATCTTAAAGTATGTATCGTTAGACGTTTCACTTGCAAATGAGGTAGTGAAACTGAAATTTTGCGCGATGATCCTGAAATTGGGGTTTTTAGTTTCTTTGAACTTAAAAAAATATTGCATGAGAGAGAAGATACAAGATATCTTGAGTTTGTTTTAAGTGTCAAAAGGAAATCTTTCGATTCAGATTCTTCGATCACTTATAGGACCAGCTACAGTAATTAGCTAAGATCTGAGATTTTGAAAATAATTTTTTTCTTCGCAGAGAATCATTTTTAGATACTTCATTTATAATACATATTTAGTTTTTTGCCTTGTTACGAAAATCTTATAAAATTGTCAGCAATATTTATTTTTTAAGTTGTTCCAAAATAGAACTATCGAAGACTACATCTACTTTCAATGCAAATTTGCAAGCACATTTTTAACTACTTGATACCATCAACAAAAAAAAAGAAATTGTGTTTGCATTTTGGTACGCATTTTTTAGGGTATATTAACTTTGGATACTGTCACTTTATTTTTTAACAGCTTTTAAACTTTTGCAAGACGTAGTTACATGAGTATTAAATAGTGTACATTCAATAACAGGCTCAAAGTATTGATATGAATCTGCCGAAATATATAATTCAATATTGAATTGGAAAATATTATGACATTGAAATATAAGTAATAATTTTAAACACAATAATTGTATGGTTTTGAAGTGTAACAAAAAATGTATGCATATAAGTAAATTCAAAGCGCGTATTTTTTTGTTTTTTTTTTAAGAAAAGATTTTTTTTTAAAGGCCACGTGGTCAACCGTCGACCCCCCCCCCCTCCCCCCCATGGCTTTTCATGGTTTTTTTCGGTCGGATTTCGGACCCCCTCCCCCCCCCTAAGTAGACCACGTGGTTTATGCACGACCCCCAATGGAAAACTTGGCATTTCGGTAACTCCGTATCGTAATTTCTGTGCTGCATCAAATCAAAACTCAACTGATTTATTTTTCTTTTTATTGCCATTTTATTTTATTAAGAGTATTACAATGAACATAAAATCAAAAAAATCTTCAATTAAATCACGGTGCAGCTTTTGGTATTGTTCTGGAGAAGTCGCCGCACGATTACGCGCACCTTGTCTTTGCGTTCGAGCTCGCGCAGCACTATGATGTGGGTGGGCGTTACGAGCAAAGTGGCCACTTGAAGGAACGAATAGGCCGGTCCTTTAAGGTAGCCTGGACCGAGACGCGGTCGTCGAAATTTTCCATTTTGGAAGTGGGCTGCTGGGCTGCGGGTTGTTGAGGCGCATCAGAGCTGGCCAAGGGAAGATACTCGTAATCTGGTCTTTGCCGGTGCTGAAGACCAGCGTGACGTTTTGGTAGCGTTTGTCGTGCGGGAGACGTGCTTCTCCGGGACGGTGCGGCCGTCTCATTTGGATTTAGGATGTCGCACTGTCCAATGCGTAAGTCAAGAGCGCCCGGGTTTCCTCCATGGATTCGTGAATCTCACATATTATTCTGCGAAAATAAATGTTTAATTATACCTAATTTATTTTGAAAATTCAAAAATTTGCTTACCAGAATTTGTCCCGGGTCTGAGAGTGGGTTTGTTTATTTTCAACTGTCACTGGGAAAATTTTGGAGATTACTGTGATTAAAAAAATCGGCACCTTCAATTTTCATAACGCCTGAAAAAAGTAACGCCTTATCAAAGGCGTTACGGTTGTACCAGAGAGAAGGGAATACTCTTTGGTTGTACCTTTGGCTGGTACCATGAATTTGGTAGAAATTTGTTCCGAGTCCGCGCTCTATTTTGAATACTCTTTGGTGCATCCCAGAGGGTCCCGGAGTACCAAACTTTCTTAGCATGTTGCTCCCAACGAATAAACCAAAATCTCGGAACGTATGGTGGTGTGTCACCACGCTTCTTCCTCCCCTGTCGATTCAGAATTGTGTTGTTGTTCAAACACTCAGTGCTCAAACTCAACCCACTTCAAACGAATCATGTCTCTGCGATACGACTTTACGCAGTAGGCCTGGCCGCTTTATCGCTTGTAATGTTTAAATGCATTCCGATGCAATGGCGCACAACAAATGTTAAGAAATGACAAGAAGAGTGCTAAGCGTAATCTAACCTAAGGCACTCTCCAGGATCCCTTCGAAAGATTGGCTGCACTAGGGTTTGATTAGATTAGATTAGATGAGAAATGATTTTTATTCGGTCGCATTGGGATTTCCAGCTTGGAATTTGGGGTTATTTCATTGAATGCAAGAAATCAAGTAAATTTGGTGCGGAAACTTTCAGTTTCAGGCAAATAAATAAATGCAAAAAAAAGAAAAATGACTTTCAATGAAATAAGAAGTGCAATCAACAGCAACGCAATTAAAAAACTACAAACAACTTTAACTGTGTACTAATTGAAATTTAAATTTATTATGAAGTGAGAATTTAGAAAAATTCACATATGTTCGGAATTCAGTCAGTCCAATTTGCCGTTTTGAACATTTGATGAAAAAATCATGTTCACTAGGGTGACAAGATTTTTTTTTCTTTAGGTAAAAATGAGTAACTGTGCAAATTTTGAGCCAAATCGGTTACTTTTTTAATCGTTGAAGTTTGTATGGGAAAACCACAAAAAATTATGGGGAAAAGCATAAATTTCAAAAATTACATCAAACGGTGGCATAAATGTATCGGATCATTGTCAAGTGTGAGATTCCTATGTAAAATTTTATGACAAACAACTTTGTCGGAGACGGTAAAACGATCCTAGTTAACCCTGAAGAGTTATTAGCACATTAAAGAAGACGGTTTTGTATAAAGAGGTTTTTTTTGTTTCCAACTTTAATGATAGAAAGCAACCCTCAAACCTTAACCAATTTCGCTCAAAATTTTCACAGCTACTTATTTCTGCCTATTGTTCACTTCCTATTCCTACTAAGCTATTTATTTCAGTATAAATCGCTTATCAGGAGTTGTAGTTGAACTGCATTGTGCTGATATGCCAACATTAGGTGCTCGACGAAATTACATGCTGTTCTCCTAGATAAACAGCTCAGTACAACTTTAAATGATTTACGGTATTGGCTGAGTTGATCCAAATTGAAAGTTATTAGAATTTTTTAAAGTCACGCTGATTAATTTCAAGATGGTTTACTTTGAAATCAAGCTTGCTTTTCTTTGCAGGATACGCTCATCAACCGTGAAGTTACTTCCTCCGGATATCAAATCCTCTTAACTTTGAATCGCACGATGATAGGCTTTGCGCTAAAAAGAGATGAAAAAACGCTCATCACTCATGCGTCGAAAATTCCAATCCCGTAATTGTACTCGAAGCATACCCTCCCCTCAAAATAACCCCCCATCCAGCAGGTAAGCAGAAAGTCGTACCTTCTGAGAAGCTTCACTTATCAATCAATATCTTCTATATATATTTTATTTTTCCTGCCGTACATAAAACCAGATGGCCCTGGCTTATCATCATCGATCAATTTCCGTGGATGGCTCTCGGGCTTGATTGGTTTCTATAGAACAGGAAATGCTGATCAATGCTTTCCATTCTTCGGCTTTGTGTTTACAGATGTGTGTAAAATATTTAATTGAAAAATACAAATTCACTTCAACATTTGTCATTTAACTAAATCTTCTGATATGTTACCAGAGGTGATCCAACTTTATGAAAGGTATTCGAAACCATTTTTTAGCTTCAAAAATAATCAAGTTTCCAGTTGAGGTGGAGCCTCAGAGTGGAGCTACCTTTACGAGCCAATAAGCTCAAAATATAGATCATTATCCTGAAATCTTGGAAAAAACGTGAACAATCTCTCAAAATAGGTTCATCCTGTATTATCAATTTACTCGTATTAGGGGGTAAGCGATTGTCCACGCTCCATACAAAAAAGATTTGTTTGGTACGGAAATTGTTCACGAGGGGTGGGGGGGGGGTCTATCTGAGATTTCAAAAAAGTGTCCACGTGGTTTATGGATGATACCATAGTTTAAGTAATTTTAATAGTATATCACCGATTTCACGTCACTAAAAATTATGAAATGGATTTCGAGGAGAATAGTATATCGGGTTATGATGCTACACAAGGGTGCCCAGAATATGGGACTTTTTTTGAAAACATCGCTCCACAAGCTGAATATGGTTCCTTGACCTATTTTAGGACTCTGGACCAAATATGAGCAAAATCGGTCAACATTTACCCGTTGATACTCGGAGGTGAAGTTTGTATGTGAAAAATCGAAAAAATGTATGAAAAACCCAATTTTCTTACGGTATGGTTTGCACGGCTTGCTACTTCCATCCAAATATTCCCAAAAGTGAGATTCTTATTGTAAATTTAATAATCTACAACTTTGTACAACATACCAAAGCTGTAAAACTCGATCCTGAAAAGTTATTAGCGAGTTAAAAATGTCATTTTTGTATGAAAAACATTTTTTTCACCAACTTCAGGCTCGGGTATCAATGGGTTAATCTCAACAAATTTTGCTCAAAATTGGCACAGATACCTAAAATAACTCAAAAAACCGTTTTTCGCTTGTGGAGCAAGGGGTCATTTTTTCTGGGCACCCTATGCTACACCAATCAACAAAAATGTAAAATGCTTCTCCATTAAAAAAATGTTTTGGGAACTATGGTTTTAAGAAGAAGCATAATACTTGAAAATCGATTGATCTGATATGAATTTTGATTATACCCTTGGACTTTTACGTCTTTCATTGATCGGTGGTCTAAAAATTTAAAATTTGCTAGAATATCAGAAAGTATTTCTTTTTTTGAAAAGCGAAACGTTATACGTTCTATTATAAATATTCTACAAGTTTTAAAAATAAAATTTGCAATGGCCTAAAGTCAACATATTTCGAACTTGAACTTCTTAACAGAAAGGATTAGTTGCATCAACCTCAATCAATTTTTTAAGATGAAAAACAACGAAAATTAGGCAAAATTTGAACTGTACACAGCAAAAAATCCGATGGTAAAATCGCATGCAGAAGCATGCACATCACCTTCGTGAGAAAAAGCATGTAATATTGCATGAAAGAACGTGTACACAAAAAGCATGTTCGCAAGAAAAAATAAAGATTTTGCACACTCAATGCTTTTGCATGCGATTTTACACAGATTTTTTTTTACTGAGTTTTAATAAACAATACAGTAGAGGGTTAAAATATTTTAAACTTGGCGCATGCCAGGAACTAAAATTAAAGACGAAACTTAAGTAAACGTATACAATTATGGAAATTAAAACTCGATTTCTTTAATTTTATGATGATAAAGCTCCACCTAGTTTCCACCTTTCGAGTTAAACTTTGCAAACGTTTCCCTGCAATACACTGAAATAAAAAAATAGTACCTAATTCCTAAATTCTAGGAATTGTGCCACCTTTTCTTATTTAGTAACTGGGTTTTTAGATTACTTAATAAGAAAAGGAGGCAAAATTCCTAGAATTTAGGAACTAGGTACTTTTTTTTATTTCAGTGTACATTAAATCCCTTTAAAGAAAATGATTCAACCATTCATCAGTCACTCTAATCTAATTGCTATCAATTACACAATTTTCCTATCAGTCTCACTCAGCGAAGCTTAACTTCCAAGCTCATTCCACCCCGCTCCTAGTCCGCACCACCCAGCGACCATTCATTTGCCAGGTTGACATAATTTCACACACCGTTGGTCACCAAAGCAGATTAAAGCCAAACAACACCCAGCGAGACGACCTGGCCCAAGCACAAACAGCCAGCCGGCGATTTCTCGTGCTTTTCGTTTTGACTTTTCCCAGCGGCAAGAGAAGGCTGATGTTCCACGTGTTTCCATAATTTCCCTCAATTTTCCTTTCCATTCTCAATCGCATGAGGAAGAGAGTAGCGCTTTCTCTGAGCGATGACAGGGCTAGAGAGAGAGAGAGAGAGTTAAAAACGAAATAAAAATGAATGCAGGTGAATGAATTTTCCCGACGGAGAGCAAACGAGAGAGTTTTTCCCCCGAACATTACGCTCCCTGCAGGACTCGCCCAAGTAACGTGTGCGCGGTCTTGAACTTGAATTGAAATGAACATTTCAGCCCAGTCGTGTTTTTGTGGATGAACTCCGTTGCGTGAAAAGGTGTGTTGCATTGGTCGGGCACGGTGATCCTTGGGAGAAATTTAAATGAATTATTCATTCTTGGCTTTTGATGAACGTTGTGCTGCATCAGCTGATGCTCTGTTGAAAATCGATGAGAAAAAAAGTCAAATATATAGATTATGAACGTATTCGAAAAAAAGCTTTTAAAAGTCAAATCAAATTATTCGCTCTACAGCATTGCCTTGGCGTTCTCGATTGCGAGATTCCTACTCGAAACTAGGTGTTCGAAGGCTTGATTGTTGAGGCAATTGCAAACCTCTTTTTACACCTTAGCTTCCATCCACCCCGGGATTCAAACTGACGACCTTTGGATTGTTAGTCCAACTGCCTACCAGCGACTCCACCGAGGCAGGACCCAGGGAGACGACTCCTACACCTGGACTGAGCTAACGACCTAACCTTTTTTAGGTTAGTCCGGGACCAACATTTACTTCCCTTCCGACGGAAGGCGTGATCAGACAAATCTCGTCTCGAAAAATGCCACCGGGACCGTCTGGGATCGAACCCAGGCCGACTGGGTGAGAGGCAATCACGCTTACCCCTACACCACGGTCCCGGCTTTTAAAAGTACTTGGCCTAAAAAACAATCAAAATCCCTTTTTGAACTCTAACAAACAACTAAAAATAAGAGTTTAAAGGTAAAGGTTATAAATTAAATCAAATTCATGACACATAAATAATTTACTTTTGTTTTGTTAACCCAAAATTCAGAGTCAAGAGAATCGTTCCCTCAAAATTTATTGAGGGCTCAGTGCCAAAATCGAATGAATAATGCTACCAACTACCAACCAACACCATAGAAACAAATGTGTTCATTCATTCATTCATTAATTGAAACAATAAACCTCCCACAAGTGACATACATCTGACCACTCCTTATTCATCAAGCTGTGGTGGCCGAGTTAGTTAAGTCATTGGGTTAGTCTGTGAAAGGTCTCTGGTTCGATTCCCGTAGCCGACGTTTTTGTGTGGACGGATGAACTTTTATGCAAATGAACCTCGAGGGAATAATTCTCTCGTCCATCTCGAGCTGTGCTCTCTTTGTCCGTAAATGGTACCACTATTCTCTTGACTCGAGGCTATTATTCTGTCGGACGAGCGCTGCCAAGTAAATATGTACTGAGAGCCTAATAGTTGACAAATTCCAAACGTTTTTGTTTGGGAAAAGTTCTTAGTTTTGGCAGGTTCTGAACAATTCCATGCCAAATAGAAAATCGGGTGTACCTGACCCTCTCCGAATTCAATGAAACTTCCTAGGCTTACATAAGTTATTTTTGTGAATATGATGCCAGTTGAACTGTCTATCAGTAAAAAAATGTGTAAATTTAAAAGGCGTAAAATTTTAAGGTTTAACCTCTTTTATGATGTGATCTTTCCATTATTAGTCTACACAATTAAAAAAAAAATTACATATTTCTACTGAGGTGAAAGTGGGTTTAGGAGGTCAAATTTAGCGATTGATTTCCCTAGTGATTTTATAGCCTTTCCTCAGTAAGGTAAAGAAGACAAAACTGTTCGCAATAAAAAATGAACGGATGACCTTTTAAGCGAGCACAAAATTTCAGTTATTGAAAATCAGTTTTCATCTATCTCACTAGCATAAAGCTGAAAAATAGCACGACAAATTTACTATTGGATTAGATGAAAAAAAAGCCAAAAAATATCGGAAAATATGGCAAAAAATAGGAAGGACAATTATTGTTAAGGGTAGAGTTGAAATATTCTGTTTAAATATTAAGAACGAAAAAAAGAATAGATTTATAAAAATATTTTTCATAGTTCTTGTCCGCTGGCTCTGGTCGGGGTCGAGGGGGGTGGGGGCAAAAATATAAATATTGAAAAACAAGCCATAGTTTGAACAATTGCATGGCAAAAGTGTTTTAAAACGCATTTCATACTAGTTCAGTTGTTTTGCAATCATTAGTTTTCAAAAAATGTAAGATTTGATGAAAACAGAAATTTTAGCGAAAAAATAAAATTTTGCTACGATAAACATCGAAAAAGAGGGCCCGGGTTCGATTTCCATCCATCTTCTCTGGGTGTTCTGTGTTTGTCCCGTTTAGTGTTCAGTCTTAAAAGATGAGGTGGGATTTACTATTTAACTTAGAATTCAAACTATTTTTATAAAAATTGCTAGTGAGCGTCTGTACATTGGATTAAGTTACGCATTGGTATAAATCATTAAAGTTGTTTTATGTAGGTGTATAAAAATCACACCAAGTCAATTTCCATCCCAAATACATTCAAATTATCATCTTCACCATTATTCAAACCCGTTACATATCTCATTTATGACATGATAGCCTTACCTCACATTTGGTTAAGCATGAACCTTCCTCCAAGTTAAGTTCAACATCTTCCTAAAGACTTGTTTTCTTTTGCTCCTGAAAATCTTTGAAAAGAGAAGGAAAAAAAACTGGAAAATTTAGTACCGCAATGGCAATGAAACGGGGCGTGCCCACACGTTTATGAGGGGGCCCCCCGTCAATGAATTAGGATTATTATGATATCATTCACATGAGCTGTTGTATAATGGCGCGCCAAGGTGATGAATGCAAATTTGGTGGAGTGAATTTTTGGTGGCATGAGAAAGAGCCATAAAGTGGCGGTTTTTTTTACGATAGCTGGCAACACTGCCATTAGGATCAATGAATTTTTATGGTCGGATGTGTTGAAGTCGTTGCAAATGAAATTAAATGTGAGTTTTGTTTATAAATATTGCGCAGTAAAAGTTTGTGAGTGCGAGGATCAAAGCAGGAGAAAATTAAATCAAGAACCCGTTTTTGGGTCGTGCTCAAAATAGTTGCGAACACGAAAATAACCTAGCGGAAAAGCAACTGCTGTGGTAACGTAATTTGGTTATTGAGTTGAATGCTGCTGACGCGTTCTCCGGGCTAGTATACCAGTGGGGACATTTTAAAACTTGATTTAACGGCAAAATAGATGATGTGATTGATTTCTGCTAGTTTAAGGCTTGTAAAACAAACTTTTACAAACTTTCAAAGATTTATAACCTTGACTTTTGACGCAAGTAAGTATAAACTGCAACAAACCGAAATATCGTGTTTTCAGGCAACTCATGCAGCAGAAAAACTACCTCCGGAAACCCGAAATATCTCCGGTGGTCAGGAACCATTTTGCCAAAGCTGATCATATCCGGGAAAAAAGATACAATTCCCGTCGAATGCAACTGGGTAGATCGAAATTGGTCAATTCGCAAAGATACAGCATTGAGAATTTACGTGACGTTACAACGCAAGCAGAACACCCTTTTTGTGAAAGTCTGCGTTGTAACGTCACAAAATGTACAGCGGTTGAAAAAACCCTTTTTTTAAACCGATTATGGCATCAGATTCAGCAGTCAATTTTACGTTAAAAAACATTAAAAAAAATCTAGTTAATGTTGATTATCACTGCCTTTTCTAAAAAATAGCAACCGAAATGTTAAATCCTTAGCCCAATGTTGATTATTTTGGAAAATTTAACGGACTTTCAGAATCTATAAAAAAATTGAGGTATTTTCTTTGAAATTTCTGAAAACTGAGAAAAGAAACTTCAAACCGTTGTAACGTCACAGCAGAATGCCACAGAGCACATGCTTTTAAGTGGTAGTAAAATTAGTGAATTCTGTTACCAGAACAATTCCTTTACATAGCATTATATCACATTAAATCCATTATTTGTTATGCATTTATTAATTTTATGCAGTTCAAAATTTCGCCCAACATCTAAAATATCCCACTCTGCTGAAATATTTGACTCATCCGGTTAGATTTATTTTTAGTTAAAAAGTAATGAACTCGACTCGAAATTTAACAATTTTCTAACCGTTCCCAAAAATATCTTCGTCAAAAGCGTTCCAATTGTCCAACGTTTTCCTGGTAATTTTCTGCTCATTCTAACCATTCCGACCAAGTCGTCTTATTTCGTGCCAAGCAAGTGTGTCGTTGTTCGACAAGTTTACCATCGAGCAGAGACATGCACTCGCATCTCCCACAAGATGTTTACAACGTTTGGCTGTAGTTGGACTCTGGCAACACACATGAGCACACAAACACAAACACACAAACGAACATGAGCAAGTTACACTTTGATTGTAAGATGTCTTCTATACGCTTGCATACAAGTAACTGGTGATGTTAGAAAGGAACGGTTAGTCTCCGAAGAAAGAACATGGATTCTTTGGAGTTGACTGTGTGCTGTTTTTCGACATGACTTGGACAAATTGCATGTTTTTGTTCAAAAGAGAAAAAGACGAATAAACATAGGCATAACAAATCGAACAACAAGACAGAAGAACAGACAACAAGAAGAAAAAAGAAAAAAACTGGTAGACAGAAGACAAAAACATGTTAAAAGTGTAAAAAAAATATGTAGGCAAAATAACAAAGGACAAACTGAAAAATTCAGAGACTGAAAAATACAAAAAAAAAAACACAGCAATACCTTTTAGTTTTGATTAAACCAAGTGTTATAGAAATCAGGAACACCTGCCTCACTTGCACAAAGTGATGCTGCACTTGTGGCATCTTATGGTGCACTCAATGCCACCAGGATGCATGTGGTCAGAAGATTTGTTCCCGTCCTGTAGTTTGAAATCCTGATGGAACGATTCCTTTGTGCTGGAGCCCGGAGGTTATATTGCCAGCTGTCAGCCAACCGCCAGTGACACGGCCAATGGTAAGGGGGGTTGTACTGAAGGTCCCACAACACATTGTTGACGTTGTTGCACGTCAAAAAATTAAAAGTTAAATTGGAAAATTTAAAACAAAATCACTAAGTTTCCAATCGAAACAAACCCACCTGACTGCAGTGTTGCCAGTGGAGTCCGTTATCAATCCTGCTACCTTAACAGTAACTTTATGCACGCAATAGTTTATGGCGTTCGTGTAACAGACATGGGTGTTTTCACCGAGGAGATGCATTATTGTTTGCTTGTGCTAAACCACCTACCAGACTCGGCTTCTGGAAGTGTAAGAGCTGTTATGATGGTCTGTGGAACATTAAAATTGCCATATTGAAACATGTCCGATGTGGTTAAACGCATGCTGCAGCTAATCGTTGAGACGTTGCCAACTGGTAAACGACAACACTGCTCCGAAGGATGTACCGTACGCATTGCACGTGCAACTGGGGCAGAAATGTTTGCTACATCAAAGTAGTATATGTTTTCACCATAATATAATTTTGTTAAACGTGTTTTGCATAAGCTAATTGCATTTAATGTTTGAAAGACATTTTTCCCTTTTTGATTAGTTTGACACCCCTTTTACACGGAGTTCACACACACTACCAAACTTTTGTTTTGATAGTGTGCATGAGCGCCGTGTTAAAAGTGACAGTTCGTCACTTTTTAGTTTGACTTTGACGAACCAACGGGGTACAAACTTAAAAATGTGTCAAACGAAAAAGTGATCAACCACCGGGGTGAGTGTACATTTATGATCCCATTTTAGCTAGTTAGAAACAATTTTCAAAAATTCTTTAGCCTAATTTGCTGCATTCCATGTAAAGGTAAAGGTGTCGATAACGAGTTTCGATCCCGAGACATATGACATGACGAGTTTGTTGTGCCAGTTCGCTGAATAGGTGATGGTAATTTGCCAAGTTATTCAATCGAATGAACTGTTTGGTTTCCTGACGTTTCTTGCTTGTTTGCTAATTAAGCCTCCTGTGATCAAAATATGATTTTACGTAACTTTCTCCATACAATTTGCCGATGCTCCGGAATCGGTTCCAGAGTGGCCATAGGGTCAATTAGTTAGCGTAAGAACCTTCCTTGGGCTTTTACGAACCCCACGCAACAAAAAGCACCTCGATCCGACGCTCCATAGCTGTGTGCTATCTTGTGACAACGACCATTTAGTACTATTCGAGAAAATCGATTTTTAAAGTTTGATGATAAATATTTTCAAAACTATGAATGGTAGAGCCAAACTTTTTGAAGCAATCGGTTCGTATACTATCGCTTAACAAACGCTCCAAGTTTCAACTTATTTGGTTACACCAGTTAAAAGATACAGTATATTATGTAATCACAAATCTGAAAAGCACGTGTCACAAGTGTGCACAGAATTCCCATACAAACTAAAATAGGCTTAGATCAATAGTTTAACCGACTTATTCAGTTTATTCTCAAAAACAAAAGATTGCATTGCCTTTAGAAAGTATGTGTGTACATAAATTTGTGAAAAACAAGAAAAAATTTCCACATTTTCCAACAACATGTATGACGTGTCACAAGTGTGCACGATCATTTTGATGGTCTATGTCACAAGTGTGTATTGCGATATCCGGGAAACGGAAGCGAGTTTCCAAAATCGGGTTAAAGCATCTAGTAGTGTTTGTTAAGTATAGCAAAACGTAATCATTAACTCATTTTCGACCAAAATGGTCTATGTCACAAGATAGCACACAGCTGACGATATATAGAAGATATGGCAAGCTAACCGTACCAGACATTAGCTTTCCAATTTGATTGCATTTCAAAAGCTTTTAAACTGATGTTAAATACAATCTCATAAACTTCGCCTCATCAACGTTTGAGATGACGTCACCATAAGTTCCACCTTCAAACGATGCTGATTTCTCGCTAAAAAAAACCCCGTGGCGAACAGTTTATGAAAGCACGAGCTTATTTTCAGCATCAAGCAGAAGTTTGTCCACGAACCAGGGCAGATTCTAGTCGGGCAACCATAAAGTTTACATCCCTTTGGGGAAAACAACCCCTTTTGAAAGTTTGATCGAATGATGCAAATATTTTTAAAATGTTAGCGAGTTCCAAGAAGTAATGATTTTTGTTTCTTATTTCACCGATTAATTGATTTTCCAACTGTTCAATTAACTTAACTCACCATGGTTGAAATTTTCAACTGGGAACACAAAAAGTCAAAACCCAAGAAAGAATCCCTTCAGTTCACAATCCCTTCGCTGAAAAATTTGATTGATGAAAAAGGATTGACGGGCTGTCGTGTCGTTGATGATGTCTTTATTTTTTTTTGTTCCGTCAGGCCAAATGGTCACAAATCCGAGGAAGGAGAAACTATGTCGAATCCAAGCCGGCAGCGGCAAACTGTCAATCATTCCCGGTGCCCCGGATGTTCCCCGAAGGCGATCCAATTATAAGTTTTCTATTGCCATGAAAAGGGCAGGCTTTCTAATCGGAATCGGCAACAGATTATCAGTTTTGAACGGATTCGATGACCTATTTGGAGGAGGCATGAAGGAGTGATAAAAACCCAATTACCATCAATTTCGTGACTGTGTCAATCACCTTCTACTGGAAAACAATTAAATAAAAAGAGACAAGAGGCAAGAGACAAGGGACAAGAGACAAGAGACAAGACACAAGAGACAAGAGACAAGAGACAAGAGACAAGAGACAAGAGACAAGAGACAAGAGACAAGAGACAAGAGACAAGAGACAAGAGACAAGAGACAAGAGACAAGAGACAAGAGACAAGAGACAAGAGACAAGAGACAAGAGACAAGAGACAAGAGACAAGAGACAAGAGACAAGAGACAAGAGACAAGAGACAAGAGACAAGAGACAAGAGACAAGAGACAAGAGACAAGAGACAAGAGACAAGAGACAAGAGACAAGAGACAAGAGACAAGAGACAAGAGACAAGAGACAAGAGACAAGAGACAAGAGACAAGAGACAAGAGACAAGAGACAAGAGACAAGAGACAAGAGACAAGAGACAAGAGACAAGAGACAAGAGACAAGAGACAAGAGACAAGAGACAAGAGACAAGAGACAAGAGACAAGAGACAAGAGACAAGAGACAAGAGACAAGAGACAAGAGACAAGAGACAAGAGACAAGAGACAAGAGACAAGAATCAAAGAGCACATAAAAATCATAGGTTTACCTAATGAATTTTTTAATGAGGAAAGACTCTAGAGCGCAACTACAAAAGAAGTATATTCTACGCAAGAAAATCTTAAATTCAGCACACACGTTAATGATAAAAACTTTCCTCACCCTACACGCATGACAATAAAAATTAATCTACCGGAAGCTGACCGAAATCGATGAAACTTTACCACAACAGAAGTACTCTTTCGTGGGAAACTTTACACCAACCCAGAGGACGAAGCTGTTGCATCTTTTTCCCTCCCACCAAGATAATTCAATTATCCTGGTGCTGCTCTCCTAGCGAAAGGAGAACTTACCAAACAAAGCCCTTTACACACAAAATAAGGTGAACCCATTCACAGTCAACTGAGCATCAGGATAACGATTGATTGGCTGCCAACATTCCGTAACCGGAGCCAATAAAGTTTGATTGAGATAAGAGAGCCCTTCCCCCTCCAGCCCATGGCCACGTGTGCTCAAAGGACGAGCTTTGCGAGAGCACCAGGTGTTTTGGCTTCCCATGAGGTGGTTAGTGCTTTTCGGTTTTACTTTGTTTGGGATATTGGACACTTTTCACATGGAACACGGAAAGTAGTCAACGTTCAAAATGGGTAACAAAGCAATAAGAATCAAAGTACGTCGAATTCCTACCTTTTTTCTAATCTTGGTTCTAAATATGCAAACAAAATCTTTTCTGGAGCCAATAAAAGATCATGTTACTAACTTTCCGTTGATTGTTCCGGGAAATTTCCGCACATACTTTTACCACGTTCTGACATCCGATGATGACATTGTTTATGAGCCTTCGGCCTAATCTCCTAAATTATGGAAGTATAACGAAGGCTTCTGAAACCCTTAAAAGATAAAACAAAAACAGAACATAGATTTCATAAACAACAACGTCATATTCAACAACTTTAATAATAAAAAAATGATCAAAAGGCTATCCACCTTCAAACAAGGCAAGGCAAGCAAATCCACAAAGCCTGCAATTTGTTAGCCTTTTCCAACTCATTTGCACCCGACCAAAGGCAATGTCCAGTTGGATAGTCGGAATAAACGATGGAACATAGCAGCACCAAAGGACGCTTCCGGTGCCCGCGGGAAGGACTCTCTCACAGGACCACACTTTCAATTACCCAGCGTCGAGAAGCTCCGAGGAGTGGTGCGAGTGGCAAATAGTTGCATCTATAGATGTGGCAACAGGGTGACTGCTTGAGCTGAAAACCCCAAATTGCACTTTTTTTGTAAAATATAAGAATTAAATTCACAAACATATCTTTGTTTTTTTGCCAATGAAATGATTATTATCAAGAATCGACACCATGATGTGTCGATTTGTGAGAATCCGCTCACGGCAAACCGCTGGTCATTATTTTCTCATTTCTCATTAGTGTAATAAGATTCGTTTGGCACTTCACACTTTTCCCCTGTTTCGGATCTCTCTGGGTCCCAATCGAACTAGCTGCAGTGTTGAGCATCCCTTTGTGTGTTCTTATCAGATCGAATTGCACAACCTCCGGGCTTTTTGAGGGCCCTGCCAAGGCTCTGGGAGTTGAGCCATTTTTGTTCCATCCTTGTGTCATCCGCGCGCAGGCGATGATCAAAAAAATTGCCCCAAGCTACTCATTACTAGCAACACTATCCATTATACAACGTCCTTGCACCATCTGAGAACCACATAAGACACATAAATTCACACAAGATAGCAGAAACCTCACTTGGCCAAAATCCACCTTTTTGAAAGAAAAAAATAAGTTACAAACGTAACATATCATAGCAAAAATAGTAGTAATCCAGCTGCGTGTAACTGACCTGGGTGTAAAATAAATTTTGCATTATTTTATGAAATTCTATGTAATATTACACCCTGAAACATGCAGCCCATCAGTATGGGAAACCTGCTTGACCGAAAATTTCAAGCTCATATATGCGTTTATCCTTGTCAATCTCCACTGTTCTGATGGCCGAGCGGGCTAAGGCACCAGTCCTTACTGGTAGTGCTGGGTTTGAATCTCGTCGGATGCAACTTTTTTTTTGAGCTTACAAAAATTGTACATGCAGCGAAGGTGATGTGCATGCTTTTGCATGCGATTTTATAATCCGATTTTTTGCTGTGTAAAAAGGCAGAAAATCAAAATATTTCGATGCTTTAACAGTCTTGGTGAAACCAGTGAAAAGCCATTTATGACCTGCACCTCAATTCAGCTGAGCTCAGTGTAGCCAAAAACCGAAACCGCAAAAGCCAATAGCAAAGACTTCATGTATCGTTCTAGAAACACTGTTATACTTTCAACAAACGAAGAAGAACTTGAAACGCGCGAGAATTTCTACGGTGGAACCGTTGACCACTGGTCAAGCTGAGAAACTCCACATGGCACTCTACCAGTTTGGTACTCTAGGTACTCTAGGTACTCAACGGTTTGCTCTGCTATGAGTGAAAAAGGAAAGATTTAAATAACTCCATGAATTACCGAGGTAAATCACTTCGTCGGAGGAAAAAAGAATGAAGCACTCGCGCTGGTTGCCAATCCTTCTAGCGAAGACTTACAAGAATTAGAGCTGGGACTTCGGCTATCCGGATTATTAACACTTTTTTCTATATAACATCAGATATCATCTTTATAATCAATCCAAATCTAAAGAGATATACGAAAATCGTAACAGAACTGAAAATTATTTGGATAAAAATATTTGACGAACCCAAAATAGATTTCTAATCTAATCTAATCTAATCTAACCCTAGCGCAGCCAGTCTTTCGAGGGCATCCTGGAGAATGCCTTAGGTTGATTGACGCCTAGCATCTTCTTGTCATTATCAACACTTGCAGTGCGCCATTGCGTTAGAATGCATTGAAACATCACAAACGTCGAAGCGGCCAGGCCAACTGCGTAAAGTTAACCGCAAAGATGATTCGTTGAATTGGATTGAGTATGAACACGAATGTTCAAACAACAATACAGTTCTAAATCTACAGGGGAGGAAGAAACGTGGGGATCCCCCACTCACGTTCCTGTTTGTTTAGGTAGTTAAACGTTGGGAACCATTATGCTAAGAAGGTTTGGTGCTCCGGGACCCTCTGGGATGGGACATTGTATTTCCACAAATGCCCGGGACACTATTTGCCATGGTTATAGCGCCACAACTCGCTCTTTGACGAACCCAAAAAAGATTTAAGAATAAAAATGTAACGGATCGGACAGTTTTTCGGATAATAGTATTCGGCCATAAATCATGTGATATAAAATTAAAGGTCTTTTGAAAACCTGTAATATTATTTTATTTCATCTTTATGTCACCCCACAGTCGTGAGACAAAGCTGGCTTGTATAAGTTAGTTCATTTTCTAATAGAAATTATTAATGCTGCAAATTATCCGGATATCCGAAGTCCCAGCTCTAACAAAAATAAGAATTCTAAAAGAGACCTCGCGAAAAAGCTTCATTAATTAAATGTAGCATTTGTTCAAACTCAGTTTCCTCAGATTCGCAATGAGTATAGTGCTTTGCAAAATTCTGTTACCGGTGTGTGGAGGTAGCGTTTGGTTTGAACAAAGCAGCAGGGCGTTGAATTCTTTAATACTTAGCAGATTTAGTAGCGCTCATCAATTAGTTGCGGGCAGCAACAACGAGTCCTACAATTACCTTATCTTCAATTCAATTTCTGTATCTATGGTTTCCCCTAGCTTTTTTTGTCATTATTTGAACCTTATATCTCCTCGTAAAAATACATGACCAATTTAAATTTTGCTCTAAATAGAATTCTTCAATCGCAACGATTGGAGAATGTGTTTCGTAATATTTGAAAAGACCCTTTCGTTTTGATGCCTCCTCCATTAGTTTTAAAAATAGAACCCAGAACTTTTTTTTATCAAATCATATGCTACAGGTATGTGCAAAGCCCAATTAAAATATAATCAATAATTGCTTTAGGTATGTCACTAACGGTTGAAATATACAAAAAATAGAAATCATGGCTTCAAAACGAAGTTTTTATATGGTGTAATGAAGCCACCTCAATATGGAATTGATGTGCCATTATTTTTTGATGATTCCATGCCTTTGCAATCAGTATCGGTTCTTTTTACCTTCCTCACTAAGGTAAGGCTATAATGCTGCTCTAAAAATGAACTTTTCACCTTCTCGTATACCTATCGACTCAGAATCGAAAACTGAACAATTATCTGTCTGTCTGTGTGTATGTGTGTCTGTGTGTTACCAAACTTAGGCCGATTTAGGCCAAACAGGTCGCGTTTGACTCGGTTTAGGGTCGCATAGATCTAGTTCCAACAAAATTTAAGTTCCGATAAGTAGTTCAAAAGTTATGCATACAAATGTGTTTTTGCAAATATCTGGATGTTAGAAAAATGGCCATAAATCGTACTAAAAATAATCATATTGTATATCGTTGGATAGGAAAAAGACCTTTCACCCTATCTCAAGTTATGACCACTTAAGTGATATTTATGAACTTTTCTGAAGCCGGATCTCACTTATCTTTACAGGAAACATTGTCCGGATCCATCATCTGACCATCGTTGGATAGGTAATCGAAAGACCTTTTTTACGAGTCCAAAAAATCAAAGAATTGGCTACCCTGTCTCGAGGTGTAATTACATAAATGATTTTAAAGTACTTTTCTGAAGCCGTATCAAACTATGTCTTAAAATCCATAAACGTAAAATCCAGATGAAATTTTTAGTTGCCCATACTTGGTCAACAGTTAGGAAGGCACCAACCACGTAGGTGGATTAAGTTAGTTTTTTTAATTGGAGTATCACGGTTAATCAGTAATTTTGTGCTTGAATACAAAAATATATATTGTTCTTGTCTTTTGTTTGCAAAAGGTTGTACACAAACAATACCTGTATCAGATTTAAAATAATGATGTCCAGCTGAAAAAAACCGTCAATCAACGTGACTGATCCATTTAATTACTGAGCAAGATCCCATGAATCAACATCAAACTGACTACCGATAATTAATACAGAAAATCAATATCACATTTCCCTGCCCACTATCTCCAGGTAATATGCCTTCAAAGTCAGTGCCGTTAAAGAGAGTTCCAACTTGTCCTTATAGAAATTCACATACAGTCACACACACACCCACTCGTTTACAAGCAGTGCACCCATTTCCTGTTTCCTGGCGTTTCTCGTCCCTGCATCCTTCCTTGTGCACTTCTCTGCATCGTTAGGAATTTGCCAGACATGACACAGTACGAACGTGGCTGGCTAGCTCGGTAAAATTGAGCAACATTTAGTTCAATTTCCGTGCCACAGCAGTTACAGCTGCAGCGAGTACACAGCGTTTTCGTTACACGGTGAATAAAAATGTGTGTAAAATTACAGTGTTATTGTGTAAAATGGTCGCAATGAAAAATTCTTTGAAATTGTTTCCATACAAAGCATTATTTTATAACATTTGTTAAAAAAAATTTTGTACTTAGATTTTTTAGAGTGTACAAGGAAACAGAACGAAGGACGTCGTCGTCGCGCTAACGATAATTACCTTCAAACTTGTGTGTTGATATTACGACCCCCTTCCCCCCGTCACCCACTGATAAAGGAGCCGCGGATCGTGACTTTGGCTCGAAATGATGATTATGGGAAAGTTGCACACTGTGCGCTAAAATACACGTGTACACACAGTTACACGCTAACTATGCATTATTCAGCTGCACATTGCTGAATACACACGCACACAAATGTACAAACGATTCGGAAAAAGCTGGAAAAGTTGCACGCCAAGCGAATACGATTGCGGAAATCGTTCTTTTTTCGAGGACACTTGTTTGGGTTGGTATTTGGACCCAGTTGTAGCAACATAGTGTGATTTTGACGATGTGCGAAATTGTAATTAGAATGCGCTTCTTTACGCCATTCGTTCTCATTTCAAAATTGGTGTGTTTCAGCTCTTTAAAAAATATCACTGCCGCTCAAATCGATTTGATTAATAAATATAAGAACTAATATTACACTATGTTTACATGGCAGCTGGGAGTTTGTTTGCATCAGATTTGCTACCTCTTTCTAGTATTTTTTTTTGTCAGGCGACTCTAGCTGTTTTGTTAATTTTTAATTTTTTGACTGACCGCCTAATATGTCAGTCAATATACATCACAGAACTATGACAGCTCGAGCTCGATCATTGTTTGCATCAGGGCACTGTGACAAGAAGTTCGTCATTTTTGGCTTACATTGTATATTGTTCACTGGGCCTAGAAAGCCTAATTCAATTCAAACCTAAAAAAGCAACAAGCTTTTAATCTCAAAAACAGGTGATCTATATGCAAAAAAAAAACCGTGGCAAATCGATTTGTGGCAAATTTACATTTTTTTCAGTTTTAGGATTTTTTATGCTTAGTTGCAGGATTTTTTAGATCACATTTTTTTAGTTACATTTCTACGGTGTTTAACTATTAAAATTCATGGGATTAGCAGCACAGCAGCAAAAGTTAAACAAAAAAAGCTTATTTAACTAAATTTTGAATCTTTCCCACTACAGATATTGTAAGCAGCAACTAAATGTCAAATTCCAAGCCTTATTTTCAAATTAAGCAGAGCATACCAATCTCGCATTAAATTCCCCAATCTGCCAGAAATTTTCAGTGGTTGTTTGGACTTATATAACTAGCATCTGGGCCACAAATGAGCACTCTGAGTCAATGGAAAGTGGGGGCAAAAATCTAAAAATGTCTGTAACTAAGGCAAAATTCAAAATTCAGATTTTCCCTACTGTCCATTGTTTTTTGTGTTTTTCCAGTTTTGAACAAAATTTACGATTTTTTGCATTTTTTAAAATCCTCACGAGCTCATTGTTTGTTCCAGGGAACAACTTTGCCAAAGAGCGCGAAAAGATTCGTCAACTATTAAGAATGTTACTGAATTCATAACAACGCCGCTGAAAACGTCAATAGTGCACATTTTTTTGTGGGCAATTGAAATTTGAAAATTTTTGAACGAAAAACACATGAAAATTACCAATAAAATAAATTTCAAATTTTTTTACCGCATCATGTTTGTTTATAAGTATGTTGTCTTTTCTGATCACTTTAATTCTCATTTAGAAATGAACCCAAATGGTAAGCCTAAAAACTTTGTCTGTACAACTCATTTTTTTCTGGAAAAGCTAAATATCAAATACGTCCAGGGAACACAAGCAAGGGCGTGCGCACATAATTAGTCAATTTGATGCCACTTGCCAGCTTTTCGCACAAAATTTTTTAGATAACAAAAAATAAAGCTCCCGCACACCTAGGTAATAAATCATCACCCATCGGAGGCAGCAACAATCGGTAGTGGGGGTGGCTAAGGATGATGAACTTGACGGTAAGTTCACTCATTTTCACACGTTTTTCTTTAGTCTTTTTAAATTGACACCTCTGCCGGGGGGAGTTTTTACTGCTTAATGCACTTGAAATTGTACGCAACTGTAGGAAAAAGTAGGTGCTTGAAATTTGGAGAAGTTCTTCTAATTTAACGTCAACTGAGATTGACAAGCTAGCAAATCGGACAATTTTGATATGTTTTGCTTTCTAGTTTTATAAACCCATTTTGAATCGACCAGCTGTGTTTTTAAGCAGAGATTTTGAAAGACTGAGCCGAATAGAATTTTAAGCGAAGGTATACCTTAATTCAGTGAGAAATTCATTTTTATTATAAAACAAGCTCAAACGTTTCTTAAATTAATAACCATAATATTAAATTTGCGTTCAATCTTGAAACTTAAGCTCGTATTTATAAAGACATAAAGTTACAAATAGACCTCGTGATTCTGCTCAAAATAACATTGGACTTAATTAAATTCCAGCTCTTCAGCCATTCCAGAAATGCAATTTCCTGTCCATAATGAGTGGAGAGATGCATCGCCACTTTCAACTCCAAGTGCATTAGGGCTTGAATACAGATTTGATTTCTGAAACACTAAACGTCACCAGCTGCTGCTGCACTGTAATCCAAGAGTCACGCCGTTTGCACATTTTAATGAAGTTCGCTCCCCGCGTGCAGTTTTCTACATTTTTCCCAACGCTTTTGAAGCACTGTTTGAATCGCAATGTAGAGGAAAAACGGAACGGAAATCGTGCTTTCAGAATAAAAATGAGAATTTCTATTTGTAACATTTCAAGTGAAAGAGAAACTTGAATGAAAACCCTGTTATTACGCTTCCTGTAGCAGCAGCTGGTCCGGTGGAATCGGATTGAATGAAAAACATTTATGAAAGAACGAATAAATCATTCAGGGAACGCTTGCACTCTAATGTCTTTTGACTAAGGCGCGGTGCGGTAATTTAATTGACATTTTCTTTCTCATTTATTTCTAGAATTGTAACCACTTCAAATCATTGCCAACTTACAACAAATAAATTTGTTAAATGCTGCCATTGAAATGATTTCATTATTTCTGCTTCAAGTGCATCTTGTTTCACACCGTCAAAACATGGGCGCCATATTTTGCCAAGCCGCAGGCAGAAACGGGGCAGATTAAATTGTTTTGCGATTCTCGGCGAAAGTTATTCACGCCTTCCAGCAAATATTCGGTTTTGTCCCACCCCCTTCTTTCCAAAATGATGATGAAACACGCCAATTAAATGCAAACCTGATCAAACCTGCTAAAACTTTGATAGGATGGACTTTAAGGTTTGTAACGGAAAAAGAATGAAATCTTAGAACAATGAAAATATAGAAGACATTATGAAAAAAAAACGTATTAAAATCCAGTTTTCGGTGATCATGCATTTATAAATCTGATCTAATCAATCTAATCAAACTCTACAGAGCAAAAAATCCGATGGTAAAATCGCATGCAAAAGCGTGCACATCACCTTCGTCAAAAAAGACACTTAATATTACACGCTGCATGTACAATTTTTGTAAACACAAAAAAAAATTGCAACCGATGGGTTTTATACCCAGCATCAACAATAAAGACTGGCGCCTTAGCCCACTCAGCCATCAGACCGATGGAGAACGGAAAGGATAAACGCATATAAGAGCTTGACATTTCGGTCAAGTAGGTTTCCCATACTGATGAGCTACATATTTCAGGGTGTAATATTACAAAAAATTGCATAAAATAATGCAACATTTAGGGTATTTTAACCATAAGTGGACCCCCTAGTAGAGCCGAAGCACATTTTTCACAAATTTTCAATATTTTAAGCACTTTTTCATAACCCTTTGTACAAAACAATGAAACTGAAGTCTTCTGAACAATTTTGACTATTTGTTTCATCATTTATTTCTTGTTGAGCAGAAAAATAGCCATTTGAAAAAAAGTGTTTTTGCCTTGTTATGGACCCCCTTTTCCTATAGTGGACCCGGGTCCATAATCCGATTGTGGACCCGGTTCCACTATAGGCAATCTGTCATTTTGATACCAAATTTAACCGATATTTGATGCTTTGGTGCATGGTGTAGGTCTAATGATAGATATGAGTAATTCTCGCTGAAAGTGGACCACTATTTACATAAGGTGCTCAAAAATCAAAAGCAATGTACTTTTCCAATAGCCCCCACCAAGTTATGAATGAAACCATGTTTGGTTGGTTAAATTTGTCCTCACCTCGGCGCCACGAAGCTAAAACATTTTTTTTAATTGGTATTTTTTTGACTTAGGCGTGCCTACAAAATTGCTAATAACTTTGCAAAACTTCAACGAACCCTTGATGTTTAGGGGTGTTTTGGAAAGGAAATGAGCAGTGCTTTCGAATGCACTTGTCAGAAAAATACCGTTCCATACATTTTTTAGCCACAAAACACCAATATATTTTTAAAAGTCATTTTTGAAGGCCGGCGCCCTGCTTTATCGAAAAACTGACAAATCCATTCGAAAGCTGAGACGATTTCACATAAAGGACCAATAAATCTAAGGTGTATGTTCCTCCTATCTTTTTTAATCTAATTTTGATTCTGCGAGCGCAGCGCTCCGTTCGCATTTCCGGCGCCCAAAATGTTGCAATTTGCTTGCCCCATTTTAAGGTTTTGTCAAAAAATATAGGTGCTCACTTTTTAAATGAGCACGGCCTATTATTTACATGCGGCATATGTTTTGGAAGCCAGAGTATGGTTTCTTATAGTTGTTTTGGTCGCTGAATTCGGATCTGGAATCAAATTTCAGATAAACAGTTAAATTTGGAGCCACGCCCAAAAGTTATTTGCAGTAATATGCTGTAATTTTAATCGCTAGTGAATTCGGTCATATTTCATCTTTCGCTCACCTTTAACTGATATTTTACTTACGGATTTTTTTTAATTGCGACTGTTTCTTTCAACTTCTGATTGTTTTGAGAGGCCTCGTGGCGCGTTGGTTAGCGGCTTCGGCTGCCGATCTCTAAGTGGCTATGGGGAATACACGCAAATAATATTTGAGCGTGGCTAAAATATCACTGTTCACAGTTTATCTGAAATTTGATTCCAGATCCGAATTCAGCGACCAAAACAACTACAAGAAACCATACTCTGGCCTCCAAAACATATGCCGCATGTAAATAATAGGCCGTTCTTGTTAATTCTGAGAAATTTGTAAATTGGCACTTTTTTTTCTCACTAAAACTAAAATATCTTGGCACTGGAGTATCGAAATTACGTTTTCTTTTAGAGTAAAAAATGTGCGTGGTGAAATTTCCTACATGCTACATGCATTAGTTTTACTGGAAAATCGTCAGCCAATTGTAAATGAGCATTTAACAAAAAAAGTAAAAAAAACAATTTTTCGACATTAAATTGCCTGGAAGAACCCAGAATCATAAATATTGGTCAATTATCGAAAGTGCATTTTGATCCATGGACAATAAACTATCATTTAAAAAGTGAGCACCTATATTTTTTGACAAAACCTTAAAATGGGGCAAGCAAATTGCAACATTTTGGGTGCCCGAAATGCGAACGGAACGCTGCGCTCGCAGAATCAAAATTAGATTAAAAAAGATAGGAGGAACATACACCTTAGATTTATTGGTCCTTTATGTGAAATCGTCTCAGCTTTCGAATGGATTTGTCAGTTTTTCGATAAAGCGGGGCGCCGGCCTTCAAAAATGACTTTTAAAAATACATTGGTGTTTTGTGGCTAAAAAATGTATGGAACGGTATTTTTCTGACAAGTGCATTCGAAAGCACTGCTCATTTCCTTTCCAAAACACCCCTAAACATCAAGGGTTCGTTGAAGTTTTGCAAAGTTATTAGCAATTTTGTAGGCGCGCCTAGGTCAAAAAATTACCAATTAAAAAAAAAGTTTTAGCTTCGTGGCGCCGAGGTGAGGACAAATTTAACCAACCAAACATGGTTTCATTCATAACTTGGTGGGGGCTATTGGAAAAGTACATTGCTTTTGATTTTTGAGCACCTTGTGTAAATAGTGGTCCACTTTCAGCGAGAATTACTCATATAATGAATAAAATATGGATTTTGCTCACTTTTCATTATAAACAAATATGTTTTGTTAACAAATTTGGCTTTAAACAACAAAAAAACCTAACAGATATTTAAACACAAAACCACTGCTAACATAAAAATAATAAAAAAGTAATCTTGATGCTAATTTTTCCATATTAATTACATAAATGGTTGACCGAAACTTAACATTAGATTTGTTTATAGTTGCTGATAAAACCAAGCATGATTATTTAAAAAAATGTTTTTTTATTGATTTATTATTATAAAATATCATTTTAAACTGCAATTATGATGCTTCAGTTAAGTACAATTAACTATAGTTTTGATTAATTATAAATTCTTACGGCTTCAGCATTTTTGGTACATTTAACACGAAAACAGCTATATTTATACTCATAATTGAAAAATATGCGTTTAGGTTGATAACAACAAGTATTTATTGTATGTTTGAGAGAAACTTTTGCTTGAATACACAGTTTTCTTCATTTTTGAAGGTTAAATTAACAGGGGTCCACTTTTGGAAAAGTTTGGATTTCGTTGTCCTATATTGGACCCCCCTTATTTTTGCTCGAAAATGGCAGTTCTTCGCTTTATTTTTGTAAAGATCCTTAAACTTACATTATTTCGACATGCTGAAGTTAAAAAATCAGTCAAAAAATGATTGGATGGTTAATTCAATCATAAAATATATATGCAGTTTTGTTGTGAAAATGCTAGTGGCCATAGCTGATTTCAAATGTCGAACTCAATACACGTATTTTGGTGAAAAGGACAATTCAATGTCAGTCAACATTGTTTTAAATGATGCTGAACATGCCAAATAAATGATTTATAGACAACAACACGCTTGAAATTGTGATTTTATTGAATTTTTCATCAAAAACCCTTCAGAGGGTCCACTAATGGGTAACGTACCCTATTTTATACCCAGGCCTTTTACACGCAGCTGGATTCAAGCTGGATTACTACAATTTTTGCTGTTTAGCGCAGCCAATGTTTCGAAGGGATTCTGGAGAGTGCCTTAGGTTAGATTACACGCCTAGCACTCTTCTTGTCATTTATTAATATTTGTAGTGCGCAAGACGTTAAAGCGGCCAGGCCTACTGCGTAAAGATGTATCGCAGAGACATGATTCTTATTTCAAGTGGGTTGAGTTTGAGCATAAAGTGTTAGAACAACAACACAATTCTGAATCGACAGGGGAGGTTTAGTTTATTCGTTGGGAGCACCATGCTAAGAAGGTATGGTACGGGACCCTCTTATGGGACATTGCATAGGGGGATGGCGTCGCTATTTTTAGACCACGTTTTCCACTTTTTCTCCATCGAAACCGACTACATTATCGACTTCATTTTGCTGGGCGAGATAGGACGCCGTCTATTTTTAGACGATGACTCAGCACTTTTCCACTCTTGCACTTAAAAAAACCAGATGGCAGCACGATGTAACGCCACGTCCCTATTTCCACGAATGCCCTGGACACTATTTGCCGTGGTTATAGCGCCACAACTTGCTCTCTATAACAAAATTCCTAATCCCAGTCATGGCCTAGGGGTTAGCATTTTTGCTTATCAATCCAAAGGACGGTGTATCGAAACCCGCCTCGAGCGACTTTGATTTTTCGTTCATCATTTCTTAACTTTCTCGTGCACATCGCCTTCGTCAAAAGACCCTTAATATCACACGCTGCATGTACATAGGTGTTCAAGGCTTTACAACTGAATCCTACTAACCTCCTCAAAGCTTCAATAAAACCATTGTTAAAACCTTGTTAGAAGTTAGGAAAAATGACATGTCATACGTCTTGATGCGTCATATGACAAGCAGATTTAACTCTGGCAAAACATAATTCTTCGTTTTGCCAAATGAAATTATGGAGATGGTTGTTAGAAATGGCGATGATATGATAGATTTTGGGGTAATTAAAATAATTTCAAAGCTTATTTCTCGCAATTGGTTGCTCAAATTAAGCTGCGGTTGTAATTTTATCGATAAATGTGGGAGAGTCAAAAATCAACTCGCATTTTTGTAAATTCTTCTTTTTAATATTTTTTTCCATTTTTACCTGCTTATTTATTCTCTTATTTTCTCCGTTCAATCCGCTCATGTGCACTTCCCTCATGAAGTTATTTTCACAAACAGCCAACTTTCCTTGCATTCGCATCTAGCTGGTATGTTCGGCGCAACGGAGAAAGGAACTTGAACATAGTTGAACCTTAATCCGAGCCAAAGTTTTCCTTTCAGTTTTTCCCCCCCTCCATCGGGGGGTTGCTTTTCCCGCTGTATGCGTTTCATTGTTATCATGGAAATTCCTCTTCTCGGGGTAAAGTGAATGTGCGAAATGTGCTCTGCCTTATTGTGATGCTCTCGGGTGTTTGTGTGTGTGTGTGTGTGTGTGTGTGTGTGTGTGTGTGTGTGTGTGTGTGTGTGTGTGTGTGTGTGTGTGTTTTCGTGGTGCAACCAAACGACGCACAACTTTTTAAGCACAGTATTATTAGATTAATAAAATACTTTTCGGAAAAGTTGTGTCTGCTGCTGCTGCCACCGTTCGCGTCGCCAGAAAGGGAGAGAGAGAGCGAGAGAGAGAGAGAGAGAGAGAGAGAGAGAGAGAGAGAGCTTTTCGATCGCGAGTCCTGAGGGTGCAGCACAACATAATCATCTTCCTCTAACCCCTGCAAGTATGCAACACCACCGTCTTTTGCGTTTCACATGGCCTCGTTTGTTTTTCCCACACGTGGCACCGGGTTGATTTTGCATGCTGAGGAAGGCACTGCCCGTGAATAGGGGTTTCCGCGTAGGTGTAATCTTGTGGGTAAAGTTTTCCTGGAAGTGAAATGCAACAAATGAGCTTTTTATCAACTGCTTTGTTGGGTGAATTGCGGGGAGGAGTTGTATGAAACTTTATATTAAGTCGACATCGAACTTTTTTTTTTAACAAAAATCTTATAAAAATAAATTAATCATGTAGGACATTTCGATAACATCACTTCCAGCCTAAAACAACCACCAAAGGCAGCATATATATGGAACAGCATCTGCAGGCTGGTCGAGTGACACATATACGGTTCGTGATTGCTCATTTTCTGTAATGTAAATTGAATTCGAAATTAACACGAAATGGAGCCAAATGCTCGCGATTCAGTTTCGTGAATAAACTTCCAGAATTGAAGATATTATAGTTCCTGAAAGTTTGAGAAACTTTGCTCTATTTAGCATTTCTGCTGGGGGTCATTTAGGCATGACGTACACAGCAAAAAATCCGATGGTAAAATCGCATGCAAAAGCATGCACATCACCTTCGTCAAATTAAACACTTAATAGTACACATTGCATGTACAATTTTTGCAAACACAAAAAAAAAGTTGCAACCGACGGGATTCAAACCCAGCACCAATAGTAAGGACTGGCGCCTTAGCCCACTCGGCCATCAGACCGATGTAAAGCTGCAAGGATAAACACATATATGAGCTTGACATTTCGATCGAGTAGGTTTCCCATACTGATGGGCTACATATTTCAGGGCGTAAAATCACATGAAATTGCATAAAATAATGCAATATTTATTTTACACCCAGGCCTTTTACACGCAGCTGGATTACTATTTTTTTAGCTGTGTACTTAAGAGAAGACGCCTCGTTTCAGTGGATTTTAAAAAAAATAAACTGTAAAAGCTAAAAAAAAATAGCAAAGTTTTGCATAATACTTTGAAAACAAGAGCAACATATTTAAAATACCAAACCTGTATCTTGTCCACGTCACTTTTTGGCGATCCGAGGAAAACGCGTTTTAATTTTTGACATTTACAAAGCGGATTCAGTGGAAATTTTTACTCAACTATTGTTGTTAGTGCGAAAGTTAACATTCCATAGGTCGCACGCCCTAAGGTGTCAGAATCGTAAGAAATGGCTGGCAAAAACATAAATTTGTACCAATTCATTCACTGCCTGTGTGGATCAATCGGACCGCGCACTGGACTCACAATCCAGAGGTCGCCGGTTCGAATCCTGAGGCAGACGCAAAAATTCTAGGTGTTAATATAGGTATTCGGTGCCCTCTCCCCGTGCCATACCTTCACACTTAGGAGACCCGGGAGGCGGAGTGTTGTCGCAAAAATAACGATACACACCTGTGGATCTGTTGACAAAACCGCAAGGTTTAAGAGGGCCACATTATAAGGTGTTACGATTCCGTTCATTCCCTTCAAGGAGCAAAAAGTTCGTTTTTCAATTTGTGGCGATGTGCTGAAATGAAAAATTGCGAAAAAATCAAATAGACTAAAAAGTGGCGATTATTTTGGTTTGCTTTTTAAATCCAGTTTTACGATGTGGTTCCGTCACGCCAAATTTTCATTTCACGGGAAGCACATGTTTAATATTGTTTAATCTAGATGACATTTCTATGTAGAAAAATCGATTATCTGCCAATTATGTGACACTACAGCCAAAACGCGCAATGCCTTTCAATTGAAAATATTTTAATCAATCTATTCATGCAATTTACCATAATTTATGAAATTGACTTTAATTTTTGTTATTTTATTTTTTCAACTCACATTACAATACTTCCCATTTTCTCCTCATAAGAAAACACTGGTTTAGGTGGACAGAAGCGGCCATGTTGAAAGTGGTTTAGTTTGACAATAGGTTTTTTTCTCTTTGTTTATCCCATCCCAGTTCACATCTAAACAGCCTTTAATTTTCTAGTACGAATATTTCAGGAACTAATGGACCATGCCAAGCTTATTTTTAGGACCCAATTGTGTTTACCTTGTACTTTGTTGTTTATGGATGGCCTTCATAGATGGACCTTGAGTAAAGATTTTCTTAACAAAAAAAGTTGATTTTCACCCCCACTCAAACACACACATATACTCACACATTAAAACGACGACGTCGCCGGTTAAAAAACTTATCGTACCCGGTGTCACTTTGCTGTTTTTTTTTTTCGCTGCCGAATTTATCATTCTGCTCCTTCCAAACTTTGTTAGCTGAGGTGAACACTTTTCGCGTGATCTTTTGCGTACTCAAAAGCTCACAAAATGGCGCGCAGACTCGTGCCAATCTTCTACTCACGCACTCACAAAAGCTCTCTGAAGGCTTGACATTTAACATCAAATTTGACTGGAAATTGCTGCAAGTTATTATAAATTTATTTTGCATTTTCAGTTAAATTCAGAATTTAAGCATTACTCGTGAAAGGCGCTTGGTACAAAAAGTTGACTTTTCGGGTGAATTTAAAATCATTCCTCAGAGCAAAGTTTAAAAAGTAGGAAATCGCAATTTTCCTGTGTGTGCTCCATCAAATCGCACCTGAAGCAATATTTCACCCAAACGCACATAAACGAACCCGCCCGCCTACAGAGACAGGGCAAAAAGAGCCAACACGAAGATAAACTTTTTAAAAGGATAATTTTGCGGTTTATTTAGTCCGTGTTAGGACATGTGTTTGGTGCATGACTTTCCGGTTGATATCGCCCCACCACTCCACATGAGAGAATGTCACTTGCAGCTGTACGTGTGCATGTGTGTATGTGTGTCGCAGTCGCATAATAGCGTTTACCGGATTTGTGCCGCGGTGTCACGGATGGATTACACAACCCCAAAGTGTCACCACATACATACATACATTCATACAAAAGGGCTGTCCTGGCTCAAGCCAGGTAGACGCAGAGGGCAAAGTGGCTTTGATTTTGATTAATGACGGTGCTCCGAGCTTCCGGTGCTGCGAGGTGGTGTCAAGAGCTATTAGCGGATGTCAGCGGTGGTCGTTGCAAGAGGGTACAATAGATGATCAGGTGGTGTTAGTTTGCTCCGTTGAACGATTTGTTCGCCGCAATAGTTATCGATAATATGCGATCGGATGGTGCCATTTGCAAGCAATGTTCGTTTTCTCAAGTAAAACAATTCTTTTTAGAAAATATAAGACTTTTTAAAAAATATATATATATATAGAGCAATTCCATGCCAAATAGGGAATCGGTTGTACCCGACCCTCTCCGATTTCAATGAAACTTTGTAGACATGTTATCCTACGCTTATATAAGCCATTTTTATGTATATGGAGCCAGTTCCACACGATAATGACATTTGAGAAGGGCGTAAGTGTTTTAAATATTTTTGTAATTCGGAATATAAATATTTCTGTATCTCGAAGCCGTTGCATCGTATAAAAAAGTGGTCAAAGACAAACTTGTAGGAAATTTGACGGGCTTTTCGATAAAAATACACTGAAAGAAAAAAACACTCAACTTTTATGAGATTTTTTGATTTTTAAGTTTAAAAGTCAAATTTGAGGGGGAGCCCACGATTTTTTTTCGTTCAAAATTTTTGTGAAGATAGCCTAAGATGTTACAAAAAGACTCACGAAAAATGCAGGATGGAGCATCTCACCTAAAAAAATACAAAAATCATTTACTGAAACTGTTTTTTTGAAAAGTGCTCTAAACGTCAATTTTTCCAAAAACCGAATACGGGAATCGATTCTCCAGACAATTTTACATAAAAGTCTCCATGTTGACCATTGTCCTAAGTCCAATCCTTGTGAAGTTACAGCGGTTTTAAAAATAAAAATGTTGAAAAAATAGGTTTTTTGATGGTTTTTGGCAATTTCTATATGACAGACTTAATTTTTCAGTCTCGTAAATATTTTTACCGGAAAGCTCATCCAATTTCCTATAAGTTTGTCTCTGACCACATTTCAATTGGATGTATGGGTTTACAGATATAAGCTAATTTACTATCCAGGTTACTATACTACACTGAAAAAAATTATGTTTTCAGTTATGAGCAATGTAATTAGCTTATATCTGTAAGCTCATACAACCAATTGAAATGTGGTCAAAGACAAACTTATGGGAAATTGGACGAGCTTTTCGGTAAAAATATTTTCGAGACTGAAAAATCAAGTCTGTCATATAGAAATTGCCAAAAACCATCAAAAAACCTATTTTTTCAACATTTTTATTTTTAAAACCGCTGTAACTTCACAAGGATTGGACTTAGGACAATGGTCAATATGGAGACTTTTATGTAAAATTGTCTGGAGAATCGATTCCCGTATTCGGTTTTTGGAAAAATTGACGTTTAGAGCACTTTTCAAAAAAACAGTTTCAGTAAATGATTTTTGTATTTTTTTAGGTGAGATGCTCCATCCTGCATTTTTCGTGAGGCTTTTTGTAACATCTTAGGCTATCTTCACAAAAATTTTGAACGAAAAAAAATCGTGGGCTCCCCCTCAAATTTGACTTTTAAACTTAAAAATCAAAAAATCTCATAAAAGTTGAGTGTTTTTTTCTTTCAGTGTATTTTTATCGAAAAGCCCGTCAAATTTCCTACAAGTTTGTCTTTGACCACTTTTTTATACGATGCAACGGCTTCGAGATACAGAAATATTTATATTCCGAATTACAAAAATATTTAAAACACTTACGCCCTTCTCAAATGTCATTATCGTGTGGAACTGGCTCCATATACATAAAAATGGCTTATATAAGCGTAGGATAACATGTCTACAAAGTTTCATTGAAATCGGACAGGGTCGAGAAAAAAGTACCTGAAAAATTCCTGTTTTGGGCTGGAATTGCTCTATATCACTTGTTTGGTACCAATTCTTCTGAATACGATTTTCAGACAACCGAATTACTTTTGGGTAGAATATCAGCATGCGGCGATTCCACGTCAAACCAGCAGGATCGAGATCACCCTTTTTTGCGATTTGGGTGGTCCTATCCGAATTAGGGTGTAACATTTGTAAAAAACAACAAAATCCGGAATAGAAATGATTTGGTTCAATGTGGCATGGAATTCCCTGGCCAAACTAATAAGACCCTTTTTGTGATTTGGGTGGTCCTAGCTGAACTTATTTAAGCTTGCCACTATTCAAAAGAAAGGTGATAAGTTTAAATTGTAATGAAAAAATATAAGACATTTTCAAAACAAAGCTAAGTACTAGGATTTCAGGGCATGATCGATTTTTGCATTTTCAAAACCCTCACGAGCTTGTAGTTCGTGTTCCAGGGAACAACTTTGTCGAAGAGTGCGAAAAGATTCGTCAAATATTAAGAATGTTAGAGAATTTATAACACCGCTACTGAAAACTTGAACTTTTTCGGGATCGGGATTTTATACATTTTTTTCTAATTTTTCCTATATAAAATTCACCTTCGAGTATCAATGGGTAAACTTTGACCGATTTAGCTCATATTTGGTCCAGAGTCCCAAAATAGTTCAAGGAACAATACTAAGCTTCTGAGCACCCTAGTATACATGAAGGTGGGTCTACAAGCTTTCTGTGAAAAGTAGATTTTTAGAACAGGACTTTAGCCTTACCTCAGTATGGAAGGCAAAATTATCACATTTCGAACTCAATCAAACTCAATACAAATCAAAACTCAAATTTATGAGTCAAACTCAAAGTACCATGCTTCTCCATCAAAATGAGTTCAAAGTATATACATTTTGCTGGAGACGCATGGTGCTTTATGAAAAATTAAAGCAACACGCAAAGTGACAAGATTTTACAGTTTTTAAGGTTAAAATAAAACCCTTTTTTTACAATTCACGATCGAAGAATAAACTAATAAATCGAGTTTTGTAACCATCAAGAGTTTGAACCACTTTTGTGAGTACACTTCAACCCCTGAGATTCGCCGTCCAAACCCTTTCCACTAAGAGCGTTTAGCCTATATACATGTGATATGTTCAGCACATGAACCATGAATATATCGGTCATCCCACACACCTTGTTCTGGAATTAGTCCTCTCCGTGAGGAGGGGGGGGGGGTCAATAGGAGGACCATTCTACTTGATCCCGGTGATACCACGTGTCATCAACATGTACTGAATATTGTGTGCAAATCCATTTTTCCAATAAAGAAACCAGCATGATACTTCACAGTTCAATCCATCATTAGTTGGAGCATGACAATTGTACCATCAACTGCAAGTCATGTGATGTTCATAAACCTATGTTAATAAACCTATTCAAACAGAGCTCAATCAAGTTGAGTTGTTTTTCCTTTTTGAAGAGGAAAAGCAGCAAGCATTTTAAAAAATTGTAATTGCTGGATAATTCCAGAATATCTTGCAAAAAATAATCAACATTTAGTAGGAAAGATGTACAGCGCTGATGCTTAATAACATTTTTGCTCGATTTTATTAGGTAAAAGCCACATCAGGTGGCACCAAGCTCCCTTATCACTGGTCATTCCGGCACCGACATAGCTTGGATGCCATGTCAAACGTAAGCCCAGCAGTGGTAACCCTCCACCAGCTTCAATCAATAATAATATTAATTTAATATGTCCAGTCCATTGAAGTTCATAGTAAAAATAAATTAATTTTGGAAGATTGTATTTTAACTCTTTTATGATATAATTTATCCAACTTATACTGAAAAAGTAACATTACACTAGAAAAGTGATAAAATTACACATTTTCAGAGGTAAAATTACATATTTTTTCTCTGCCTTTTCAAACGATGGAATTACAGCTTTTTAAGGAATGGTTTACACAACGTTTCGTTACGTTTCGTACACAGTAAAAAAAAAATCAAGGTATTATTACATCTGGGAAGGAGTACATGTCTTATGTCAAAACAAATGTTGTAATTTTACTTCTGAAAATGTGTAATTTTACCACTTTTCTGATGTAATGTCACTTTTTCAGTCTAAATTGAGGTAAATAAACGTATTCAAGGAGGTAATATTCAACCTTCTTTTTTTTCTGTTTGAGTATTAAGACACTGAATCCTGATTACAAGAACTATTTTATACAACCTTCCAAAATTTCACCTACACAGAAAAAAAAATCATGGTAATGTTACATCTGGGAAGGGGTACATCTTTTATGTCAGAAAAAAAGTGTAATTTTATCTCTGGAAATGTGTAATTTTACCACTTTTCTGGTGTAATGTCACTTTTTCAGTCTAAATTGAGGTAAAATTACATCATAAAAGAGGTTATATTCAACTTTCCAAAATTACAGCTTCCAAATTAACAATATTATTTTCTGTGTACCAAAATTACCCACTTTTTTACACATGGTTCAAGGAAAACCGAATATCGTTGGTTCAGGAGAATTCAACATGCTGTATATTTACAATTCTATTACGCTTATAACTTCTAGTGATATCAAACTATCAGCTACATCCTACACAGTAAAAAAAAGTGTAAATTTGGAAGGTGTTATTTAAGAAGGTTGAATATTATTATCTCTTTTATGATGTAATTTTACATCAATTCAGACTAAAAATGCGACATTACACCTGAATAGTGGTAAAATTACACATTTTCAGAGGTAAAATTACACATTTTTTCTGACATAGAAGATGAACTCCTTTCCAGATGTAATAATACCATGATATTTTTTCTGTTTAAGCTGACCAATAACAAACGCAAAACTTTCCAGAAAGTAATCATCAGTGCGTTCACCCTTATTCCTTTGCGATAATCCCCTTCTGGAACAGGAAAATTTATGAATGGCATCAGGGAAGGGGGAGTGAATCGTTGGCTCTAGTTTTCGAGTATGTGTTAATTAAATTTTTCAACCGCCCAAGCCCAGACTATCGTTTCTTCCACCCCTCTTGGAAAAACCCTGCCTGCCAGTGGCGCCAGCTGGATTGAAAATTGGAACGAAACGACAAAGCAATTTATGGTTTAATACGCTGCTGCTTGCTTTTTTAATGAAATTAAAAAGTGATCGCCCAGCCGTTGCCTCCTAAACTATCAAATTTGGCGCTATTTTATTGCCCGAACTGGACCGCAGGAGGTTATTTTACAGCCATGAGGGAAGGAAGTTTTCCAATATTAGTTTACACCGATGTCCATACAATTTGTGGAGTGCTAATTGGGAACAGTGAATTATCTTACAATGTTCACCCAGTTTTATTTCAGTCACTTTAAAACAACTAGGGGAAATATACCCATTCTAATCACTCTAAGCCGTTCGACCAATTCTAATCACTTTTGCCATTTTCCGCTATTAAATCAACATTTTCAGATGTATAAACAATGGAGAGTTGCTTGCTCACTTTAATTTGAGCTATTTATTACTTTGGAACAGTCAAAAACACTTTATGAAAGCTGTAATTCATGATCAAAGTGCTGATAGGCTGATAATAGAAATAGGCTGAAAAAGGGTATGGTTCCCCTATTCTCAACTAAGCCACGCCGGAAACTGGAGCAAATTTCAAACAAATTACATTAAATCCACACCCCAACATAACACGATGCAAGTGGTGCATGTTAATATTAATACTCATCCGAGAGCAGCGGGAAAACTTCCGGAGGGAAATCTTAGCATGAAACTCTTCGTCCAAACCAAAATTCTCCTGACTGACCAAATCCGACAAGCAAATAACTTGCAGGAAAGCGCAACATTTTCCAAGAGTTGGCCGGTAAGCAAGTTGTTCGTGGACCGTGAAACAAGCCCAAAGAGCAAACGACGGCGTCAAAAGGAAGGATACAAGAGTTCTGTAGGTCCTGTTCGGGCTGTGGGTGTTTTAAGGGGATGATACTAGCAGAGCAAGTGAGATACTAGACGCGAGAAGACGAAAGTACGGCAGATTAATGTTTGCACAACCATTACTTATGCACATGCATTACGTTTGAATGCTTTGCTTTGCTAGGGTGGAATAACGAAAAAGTGACGGATGATGTTTGTGAACTAAACATTAATTTATCACATTTATACAAAAAATAAATCATTAGAAACGAACGGATTGAAATTGTATAACAATAAAGGATTATACTAGATACTTCTGTTCAACATAACATTGTTTTTTTTTAGAAAAAAACATCTCATTCTAGCAAGCCACAAAAAAAACGTTCAAAAGATAATTCTTATACTAAATTAGCTTAACTTTAGAAAAAATACTTTCGAAAGCACACCACACCAGAACTTCGAAAAACTGATCAAAAATTTCATTTCGAAAACTTTTTGGAAAATTATGATAACTGTTGAAAAAAAAATGCAAGCCCCTTATGTTTATGCATTAAGATGTGCGTTTTTGTCTGTTCTAAAATTATACACTCTCAAAAGTAACCATGCAAATAAAAAAACACTTAATTTTAAAATGAAAAACATATTTTAATGAAGAAATGAACTCCCTGGGCTCTTGCAGATTTAAAAGGTACAAAAAATTAAAAAAAAATATAATTATTGAAATAACAATCCATAGTTTCAACATTTACATGGAAAAGTTGTTTTAAAATGCATTTCACACTTGTTCAGCTGTTTTTTTTTTTTTTTAAATGTAAGATTTGACAAAAACAAAAATTTGAGCGAAAAAAAACTTTTTGCGATAATAAACATCGAAAATTTAAAAAAATTCAATTTTTTTTTAGATTAACCCACAAATGCTAAAAATAATTCTAAACGCAGCGGAATGCATTTTTAAATTGTTTTCAGCTGATTCCACTTAAATTTCCATAGAAATTTTGAACTTTTTTGAAAAAAAAAATTTGCCCCCTGATTTCGAGACAAATTTGGGGGGGGGGGGGGGGGACAAAAACTATAAATAAAATTTTTACTAGCCTTAACTTTATTTATTTATTCAGTTTTTTTTTTTCAATACACATTCATTCAGTTAAAATATTATTGAGTGTCCAATCACAACCAGTGATTTTTTAACTCATAAGTACTGATTTTTGGGCCACTTGGGTAATGAGTGATATTTTTAAAAAATTTCGAAGTTATAGTTAAATTGTTTTATTACATCTTGCACCTCTTTAGCTCATAGTTTCCTTCCAACAGAAACGTTCAAAGGTTCGCGAAATATTACTCCCACATGATGTGTGTGTGTGGGTGTATTTTTGTACAAGTACCCATATTTCTCTGTGTTTTGCTCACAACACAGCACCGTATTTATCATTCCAAGCCCTTGAATCAACAGAGTTGGTGGATTTACACCAGAAAAAAAAAACAGGTAAGATCTAACCGACCGGGACTCGAACTCAGACGTTTCAACGGGAGAAACGCGTGGGCCAATAGAGTCAAACAATCGTTTGCAGGTCGAGAAATAAACAGCTCTTTTTTACAGTGCTCCACCGAAGAGATAGTTTTGCACGACCAGAAACACTAAACCAGTCAAACAGGCGAAAACTTACACACTATTCGCAAGGAAGCAGATGATACCGACTGACGATGTTGTTGGTGCGTTGTAGAACAAGTTTAGCAGTTCGAGAGAGACAGAGTTTCTGCTTGACTGAAAAGAAGAGGACGAGTTAGATATGCAAGAGTGTGCTTTGCAATTAGAACGGAAGTGCTTTCTAAGAGTTTTACTCCGGAGGTGAGAGTAAGCTCATGTTTTGATTTATTGTGAGAAATGTTTCTCCGCTCAAACTGAAATTGAATCATTCATAGCAACATTATTGTGCAGAGTAATCTGTGGCTGTTTAGAAGGCTTAAGGTTACAGTGAAACATGTTGGCTTTTTTGCTACGCAATTTTTTTAATGATATTAATGTATATTAAACTATATGTTGATCAAAACTTATAAGTTTGATCATTATATTTAAAGCAAAGTATTTTTCTTGTTGTTCAAAACAGATTTAAATAATTGATTTCTACGAACGGAACTATTCCCATTTGCAATTCAGCAGAAACAACTGTTTGCCTTCATTAACTTACACTTTTCCCCTCTTATTTTTCTTCAACCAAGCAAGCAGCTCAAAAGCTGCTTTAAAAAATTGGACAACTATCGTCGAAACGTGTAAAGTCATTACCATTCCGGGGCACGTTTACCTCGTTGGCTAAACTAAATACCTGGCATGCAACCTGGCCAGGAGTAAGCGGAGGAGCTGCTCGCCAAAAACTCGTTCAAAACTGTTTGCCCAAAATTGAAAACTATGGGACTTTTCATGGCACTTTGTCGAAACGACGGCGTTCACTTTTCAGGTGGTTTCAAGGACTGAGAAAAAAAGTTTCTCGTTTTTTGTATTTATTCAACAATTCACAGTAAAAAACGAAATTTTATTCATACATGAATCTCAATTTGAATAAGCTACAATTTTAAGCTTTAAGTTATTAATAAAATTAAGGCTTCTGTAAAAAAACAGGTAATATTCCAGTGCAAATCAATCAACTGTTACGACCTGGTCCACTGAACCTGGAACTCGGTCAACCTTTTAAGGGAACACCATCTCTGGAGGGTGAGAAAATCAAACTGTTTGTGGTGACCACGTTCCTGCCAGCCAAGGACGTTAAAGAGCAGGAATAATATTTTTATGGTAATTCAGAGAGTCTGTTTTCAGCGTTGCAACGAGCAACCACCATGTTTTCATTTAAGAGAATTACATGATTCGTCATTTGTCGACATTTCACCCAAAGAAAAAGAGTAAGGTCGCCTATTTCTGGAACCACGTTCGTAATAAATACTGTGCATGTAATCACGATTTTAATTGCAGTCTGGCGAGCGTTACTGTTAATTGTAATTGTGTCAGCCAGCCGCGAATGTTTGCTTCACATGCAACTGTGCAGTGATTGGGTGTGCAATCGCAGCGCGTTTCAGGTTGATTTAAATTTTCATAGTTTTCCGTTAGCAGTGTAAATATAAAAAGCATGCAACGGTTGGGTGGAGTGGTAAACCTTGTGCAAGAATTAGTACTATGGTGGAGAAGTGTCCTTGAACCTGAATGTACCGTTCTTAATATTAAATTTTTATTTTGGTTTGGATTTGCTCTTTGAGCTGGTGAAGATATTATTGTGATTCCAATCTTATCAATCATGAACAACACAGAATACGGTATCTTGAGTAAAAATAGTATATTTGTTTGCCAGAGAACTCCCAGTCTAATATTTTATAATTGTCTGATATACAGAGTCGATTACGGGCGACGCGGCAAAATAGATGCTTCGCAAGATCGGTCGTGTTTGGCGTTTTTTTTTTTTTTTTTTTGAGTGATTGTTGAAAATTATTTATTGCACCAGTCGGGCGACGGGACGTGGGTCTCGTGGCGCAGGGGTAGCGGCTTCGGCTGCCGATCCCGATGATGCTATGAGACGCGGGTTCGATTCCCGCCTTATCCACTGAGCTTCTATCGGATGGTGAAGTAAAACGTCGGTCCCGGTTTCTCCTGTCTCGTCAGAGGCGCTGGAGCAGAAATCCCACGTTAGAGGAAGGCCATGCCCCGGGGGGCGTAGTGCCAATAGTTTCGTTTTTTTCGGGCGACGGGACAACGCGGTTGTTTTGCAGGATCGTTCATGTTTTAGCTGTCCTTTTTCTCACTAGCAATGTTAATAACAGTCCTTCCTATATCACCGTTGATTGGAATGCACGCCGCCGGTTGAGTTTTCTGAATCAATTGTATTCCAAAACAATCCTATCGTTTGTTCCTTTTTCCTACGTTTGTTCCTTTTTTTATTTTTGATATTTCCAAATTTGCAGAAATATACTAATCAAGCTAACCGTTTTAGTGAAGAACCAATCGTCTTTTAAATAGGCACGCGTTATAATCAATTGATTCTATGTTGTAGAAACATACAGAAAAGTCCTTCCCATAGCAATACTACTCAGTTGGCACGCGTTCGATTAAAAAAAACTTTCTTAATACCGTCATCAGGGGTGACATTGGGTCTGGGGGGTGAGATTGGGTCATACAAATTTCCTCATTTTTGTATGACCCAATCTCACGTTTTCAAGTTATAGCCTTTTTTAGGTAACTTAGGCCGTTGCAAATATTTTTTGAAGTTTATGTCCCTCGACGCTGGTCGGAGTCGAGGGGGGGGGGGGGGTGGGCAAATAAATAAAAAAATATAAAAATTGAAATTACAAGCCATGGTCTCAACATTTTAATGAAAAAAGTTTTTTAAAATGCATTTTACACCTGCCCAGTTGTTTTGCAATCATTAGTGTTCAAAATATGCAAGTATTGAAGAATTTTTTTTTCGCCGAAAAAAAAACTTTTTGCGGTGCTGTACATTGTAATTCCACAAAAAATGAAAATATTTTTGATCGATTCCGGACATGCTAAATATGATTTTGAATGCAGAAAATGCATTTCTAATTGTTTTCAGTTGGTTAGACCTCTATTTCCTCTGAAATTTTGAAGTTTTTTGAAAAATTATTTTTTTTGCCCCCTGATTTTTCGGACCGATTTTGAAGGGGGGGGGGGGGGGGTGACATAAACTTTGAAAAATATTTGCAACAACCTTATATGAAAAAAGTCGCAGTTATTCATTTTTTTAAAATTTTGCTCACTTTGGAAAAAAATATTTTTGAAAGGCTGAGAAAATTCTCTATATTTTTCTTTTTTGAACTTTGATACGACCCTTAGTTGCTGAGATATTGCCATGAAAGGTTTAAAAACAGGAAAATTGATGTTTTCTAAGTCCCACCCAAACAATCCACCATTTTCTAATGTCGATATCTCAGCAACTAATGGTCCGATTTACAATGTTAAAATATGAAACATTCGTGAGATTTTCCGATCTTTTCTAAAACAATATTTTTCAAAATATTAAATCAAGACTAACATTTCAAAAGGGCGTAATATTGAATGTTTGGCCCGTTTGAAATTTTAGTCTTAATTTTAAATTTTTGAAAATATTGTTTTCGAAAAGATCGGAAAATTTCACGAATGTTTCATATATTAACATTGTAAATCGGACCATTAGTTGCTAAGATATCGACATTAGAAAATGGAGGATTGTTTGGGTGGGACTTAGAAAACATCAATTTTCCTGTTTTTAAACCTTTGCATGGAAATATCTCAGCAACTAAGGGTCGTATCAACAAAGTTTAAAAAAGCAAAATATAGAGAATTTTCTCAGCTTTTCAAAAATATTTTTTCCAAAGTGGGCACTATTTAAACAAAATGAATAACTGCGACGATTTGCAAAAAAGTTACCTAAAAATGGATTTAACTTGAAAACGGTGCACTTTATCAAAAAATCACTGAAGTACTTTTAGATTGCAAATTCGATTTTACATCGAAAACTGAAGTTAAAAAAATTTTGCGACCAATATTTCGATTTTTTGAAAAATCTGTATTGATTCAGAAAATCATAACTCGGTCAAAGATTTTTTGCCCATTCTGGAAATTTCAGAAAAGTTGGCATTTAATGTCCTCTAAAACACATGAAAAAAATAAAAAAAATCGTTTTTTTTTGCAAATCAAGTTTTAGTGACAAAAAGTGAAATCAAAAATCACCAAATTTGTTTGACCGTGTATCATTTTTTTTCAGTGTAGTCCATATCTATACCTATAACTTTGCCGAAGACACCAAATCGATCAAAAAATTCCTTCAAAAGATACAGATTTTTGAATTTTCACATATCATTTTTGTATGGACAGCTTCCAAATTTGTATGGAAAATTATGTGAACGAACTAATGATGCAAAATGGCTTCTTTGGACATACCGAAGGCACCAAAAAAATTTCAGCCGGATTAAAAAATACAAAAAAAATATCAAATGATCGAAATCTCAGGGAATTGCTAACCTGATTACGAACCCGAGCTCCATTTTTCGATAAGAAGCCTGGGGGTAAGCCGGTCACCCCACTGGTTTACTATGTATACTAGTTAATATTACTAAAATGTTTAGCAATACTGTTCCTTATGCTAAATAATGCAACCAATCAAGACGATTCCTTTTTCCAGTGATTTGTTCGAATGTCTAGATGATCCTAGTACTTTGCAGAACTCAATTTGATCAAATATGTAATTTTTGCGATCAAAAACATCGTTTTGAAAAAAACTTGACTTTTTTTTTAATTTTGCAGGGTTATTTTTCAAGAGGGTAAAAATGTTCTACAAAGATGTAGATCAGACAGTTATAAAATAGCATAGCATTGGTGTCTACCCGTAGTTGCTGCTCCGTTATTGACCAGTACCTCCAAAAAATGCTCGTTTGACCACAGATGAAAAGTAGGAACCAATCATCACCACTTCGCAACTTTCAAAGGTCCCTATCATGCTGATCAATCACGGTGCTGGCCACGACCAGTGGTAAGATCACGGGGAAGTGGATTGGAATGTTAGTCCGATACTTGAGTGATGAAGACCGCTAAATCGGCTGCGTCATGTGAGTTTTGAGAAGTTAGAAAGATGGATAAGAGGTCAGGATTCACCATGGTAAATGATGCAACCATGAGCAATATGTTATCGGTTGATATTTTAAAAATGTTAGGGTGCGGAAAGATAAAATGTTAATTACCGTCATCAGGGGTGACATTGGGTCTGGGGGGTGAGATTGGGTCATACAAATTTCCTCATTTTTGCCTTTCAAAAATATTTTTTTCCAAAGTGAGCAAAATTTAAAAAAAAATGAATAACTGCGACTTTTTTCATATAAGGTTGTTGCAAATATTTTTCAAAGTTTATGTCACCCCCCCCCCCCCCCCCTTCAAAATCGGTCCGAAAAATCAGGGGGCAAAAAAAATAATTTTTCAAAAAACTTCAAAATTTCAGAGGAAATAGAGGTCTAACCAACTGAAAACAATTAGAAATGCATTTTCTGCATTCAAAATCATATTTAGCATGTCCGGAATCGATCAAAAATATTTTCATTTTTTGTGGAATTACAATGTACAGCACCGCAAAAAATTTTTTTTTCGGCGAAAAAAAAATTCTTCAATACTTGCATATTTTGAACACTAATGATTGCAAAACAACTGGGCAGGTGTAAAATGCATTTTAAAACACTTTTTTCATTAAAATGTTGAGACCATGGCTTGTAATTTCAATTTTTATATTTTTTTTTGCCCCCCCCCCCTCGACTCCGACCAGCGTCGAGGGACATAAACTTTAAAAAATATTTGTTACCTAAAAAAGGCTATAACTTGAAAACGGTGCACTTTATCAAAAAATCACTAAAGTTGCCCAGGATACTGTAGAACACAGGTTTAAAAACTGTGTACAGTCAAAAATAATTTGGACTTGGTTAAATAATATAGTAATTAATAAATTGAAATTGAAAGTCAAAGATGCAGAAGAGGTCTTGTGGTGTGATTTCAATGATCAAAATATAAAAATGAAAGCAGCGTTGTGGTTAACTGTTGAATGTTTAGCGTATTGTTTGCAGACGTTTAGCGAAGGAACGTTGGATGAGTTGAAAAGGTGATTGTGTGAATCACGGTGGAATAGTAGAGAAATTTTCAAAAAGCACTTCAAACACTTTTTGAATGTATTCTAGGTAGTAATCTAAAAGTAATAAATTGTGTTGAGTTTGGGGAGACATTTTTGAGTCTGTTTGAGCCACAGTAGGATAGTCGAGAATAGATAGACATGTTATTGTTAAACGTATTTGCATTGCTGCCAATAAAAAGTTAAAATTAAAAAAAAGTACTTTTTGATTGCAAATTCGATTTTACATCAAAAAATTAAGTTGTAAAAATTTTGCGACCAATTTTTCGATTTTTGAAAAAATCTGTATTGATTAAAAAAATCATAACTCGGTCAAAAATGTTTTGCCCATTCCGGAAATTTCTGAAAAGTTGGCAAAATATATCCGAAAATAAAAAAAAATAAAATAGTGTTCAAAACACTTTCTTAGTTTTGTAGAGAAGTGCTTTTCGTGATTCCATAAGCACTAGAGTTGTTCATATTTGACATTTCGCCTTCGATTTCAGGGTGTACTGAGCAAAAATCCCACAATAAATACCTATGCCACAGTGAAACGATTACAAAATATCTATGTCATTAAACGGATCACGTAATGAAACCCGAATAGAGGTCGATTCTTATGTTTGATGCTATCTCAAGTATCAACAGAAACTCAACGTCAATGCCAGAGCTGGAAACATTATTTTATGTTCTCACCACATCCAACTAAAAACCAACAACAACGAAGTCTTTATGTTTACCTATCGTAACCAGATGCCCCCACTATCCCCACGTGACAGATCTTCAGACCACCCATCCATCCAATGGTTAAAGCTCGGAATTGATTGCAAGTAATTTATTACCTCCGCCATCTTCAATGTGTGCACATACGCACACAAACACACGTCACATTATTAACACATTTGCAGCAGTTTTCCGTGATTGGACGATGAACGTGGTGGCATTTATTTCAATTTGCAGCGCCATTTTGTTCATCGTGGCGTGCAAATTAGTTATGATTATTCCCAAGGTTACAGTGACCTCAAGCATAAACCTCAAGGGATAAATTTACGGCCATTTTGTTACCTGCAGAAGGAAATTCACCGGAAGTAACAAACACTGGCCGACACTTACTTCGCCTAGATGTTAAGCGTGTTTGACCTCCCCTCTCTGATTGGAGGGTGTTTGTGTTTAAGCGCGAAATAATTATCAATAAACAGTGAATAATGCAGGTGGTAATATGTAGTGGAAATGTGTACCTGCGTGAAAGATTTATGACGGCTCCGACGCGTAACGTGTATGTGTAAACCCCACCGCCACTTCATGTCCTCTGGACGCAATCGATTTGATTGCAACAATTACCTTTTAATGGGATCGGTTTTTATGCGGACGTGAAATGCCTCCCACGCCAATACAGCCCACTCGTCGAACGACGAGGTGTGGGGGGTCAGTTAATTCATGTTTGTTAGCGCGAGTGTAGTGCAACGGTTCTATTGTGTGTTGTGGTAATAAATGAGAAATGCATTTTTAATGGAGAGATTGAGCCGATATGTGCTAATTTAACTGGTGTTGATGGCAACAATTGCTGAAAGTGATGAGCTGATAAATCGATTTCCAACAAATAAATCCCTATTTTGCAGTTGTTTCGATTTGAAATGTTTAGTTTTTTTTAATTTAAATTTCCAATACAATGAAAATTACTCAAGGAAAATAGAACTTATTTTTTTGAAGATGAAATAATCATTTTTTTTTTGCTGTTTTTATTTTAACGCTGTTATTTCATTTGTCCTTTTTAGTACCGTAAACCGGGGTGACTTTGATAGGATTTCAATTTATTTTTGGAATATTTTCCAACTGGTAAGGGTTTTCTCAAGATTATTATTTTTAAAACATGTACTGGGGTAGGCCACACAAAGTCCATGCACTATTTTGGAAAAAAAGTTTTTTCAATAGTGTTTAGAAAAATAGTTACGTTAAAAATTCTTAGTTTAAATTCCGGGGTGACTTTGATAGTATTAGTTTTTCTTGTTAAAATCATATTTAAGATGTTCAAACTTTATTTGTACGTTAAATGTACCATCACTAAAGTGGCTGATATAGTTTTTAGGAAAGAAAATAATGTTTATGTTTAGTTAACTAAGTTAATAAGCTTTTTAACAAAATACATATAAAAAAAAAAAACGAAGTTGACTTTATAGCTGTCGGCCACCATTGCTAGTACCAACCACTAGTGTCTTCCTTTTTATCTACAAGGACTTCGCCGCCCTGGGCTCCTAAGTGTATGAAAGTATGGCACGGAGCGACGGCGCCGAATACCCATATTTACACAAAGAATTTTAGAGCGCCCGCCGCGGGATTATATGGTGTACATATAAACTTTAGGTAAAATTGTTAAAAAGTCGAAATTTTGCCTTAAATTTGTTAAAACTAGTTTTGTTTCTAAAATTATTGATTTATAATGCATTTTATACTGAATTCAAAGCACGAATCACAAGTTTTCACATTTTACATGAAATTTGTTTAACTGAAATTGCCTATACATTTGGAGATTTTTTTGAATTTTGTTTCAAAAACACATATTATTTACTGTTTACAAACTTATTAAACCTTCTCCTAGTAGAAAATTGTCCAAAGAATCCGAAAATGCATTCCGTTTTCCGATTCAAAATCATGGTCATTGAGAAAATCATGACACTTTGAGAAGTTTAAAGTAATGACCTTCATCAACATTTTCTTAACTGTAGTTAACTAACTTTTTAAACTTTTCAAAATTTTATGAAAAGTTCTTTTTGAGGTATTTTGAACACTTCTCTACCACGGTCAGTATGATTCTAAACCATTCCGTGCGTATTTTAATTGTACTCTTCATTTTGCTGAAATATCGCAAACCTATCAAAGTCACCCCGGCTATCAAAGTCACCCCGTTTTACGGTATCACTTAGCAAAATCAAATATTTCAGCTGATTTATGATTCTTAGTCAAGCTTCTTATGTTTAGTATTTCAGTCATATTACGTTTTGAACTAGTACTTTTTTAATTTTTTTTTTTTTGCTGCATTTCTACGAAAGCCGATTTCTTTTACAGGATTCAAAATCAAAAGCCGAGCGCCAGCTTCTGCTACGTCTAATCAAGCTCATATTTGGGATTTGGGCTCAGTACACCCTGCGAAACTAACCACTGCATGCAAAATATTTTTTTTGTAACATCCAAATAAGTAGCCCAAGCGAATGCAGTATAAATGAAGTGTTGTTCAATTGATTGGACGAAGTATAAAAAAAAATGTTGTTGATTTTATTAGGGAAACTTTAACCCTATGAATCAATCGCTCACGAGGAATTATTGATAGTTTGATTTAAAAAATTGAACATATCCGAAAATGTATGCCAAAAAGGAATATCACTAGAAATCGGGACACTTTATCAAGAAATGTGTACAGCCATTTTCGATTGCAAATTAATCAATGTATCATAAAATAATTTTAAAATTGGTACTAGATTTTGGACACTCTTAAATATTGGCGCAAAAGACGCCTTTTATAGTTTTCTTAATCATAAAACTTTTAGTAGGGAAATTCTCAGCCAAATCTTAACTTTTGTCCCAGAACACGATATTCGAAAAATACGTGTTTTTAAATAATTTGAAGCCCGAATTGGTGATGGTTTGAAATGGGACTTTTAAGTAAAATTGGACGCACGATTTGATGGTGTACTCAAAATTCCGAAAAAAAACACATTTTTCATCGAAAACATACAAAAAATATTTCGAAAATTCTGCCGTTATTCGTTACCTGACTGTTGAAAAATTTGGCACATGTCATTTTATGGAAAATATAATGTTCTTTTCGAACCTGCAATGTGTATTTTGGTTTGGAAAATTGAGTCAACCAACATTTTTCACTTCAAATTTGCAATTGAAAAGAGCATTACAGATTTTTTGATAAAGTACACCGTTTTCAAGAAGTAGCTACTTAAAGTTTAATTTTAAGTGAAAAATTCTCGTTTCCGTTTTTTTGAAACATGTACATGCTTGTCTATTGCTGAGTTTTTTTCGAAAAGTTCAGAAAATTTACAATAAAATTGCCTAAGAGACAGATTGAACTTCTGGTTGCAGAAATACAGCGAATAAAAGAAAAAAACAAGAAAATTGAAGTTTATCAGGTCACATCCAAACATTCCCACATTTTCTAATGCCAATTTCAGCAACTTTGGTCCAATTTTGATAAATTCAACATTTGTGAAATTTTATGATCGATAAAATCTAATTAAAAAAAAAAATCATGGCTCGGCGATGAAATTTTTGTCAATACATTTTTGTGAGTCAAAAGTTGCGGTTTTTGGCGCCCAAAACATTTTTAAAAAAATCAATAAAAAAACATATTGATTTTGAAAACATGGAAAAGTTTTTTTTATACATAACATTCTTAAAGAAACAATTTTATTTAGCAAATGGAACCTTAACACCACATTATGATAAGGCCAACAGCAGAGCTGCTCCAAATTTTCTGCAACAATGCACAGTAAATCAGCTTAAAACGTTCCGTTCAATGTCCAGTAAACCGTGAAACTTAGCTTATCGCAAGCACTTTTGACGGTTCACTTGTCACGGGGGCACTCCGAACAAACTCTCGCTCGAGGACGCCGCAGTTCATAGCCATAAATTAGCCACGGTTGTCGAGAGATTCAATTAGGCAAATTAATTAAAATCGCATTAAATCAATCCACAACTTTGCGTTGTCGCTGGGCAACCTTAAAGGAAAAGTCCTTACCGGTTTGCCTTTATTATGCGATGAAATTTTCCACCTGACAAAGTTTGAGGGAAAAAAAGATTTAGTTAATCGCACAAGGGAGAGGGTGAACAAATTGCAAAGACACCAACATCAGGTTGACAGTTTTGTACCCACGCGCGGGAAACTGTAGACAACGTAATCTAAAGTTTAAGTAAACTATTTAAGGTAATTTGCGTAACGCTGAGGGGATGCGTGGGTGTGTTTCAAGAGGTCCTTTCTTGAGCAGCAACCATCAGCCAAAAATGGAGACATGAATCGTCATGCTGCTCGAAATTGCTGTCAGCATGACGAGTTGTGGAGCATCAATTTGAATAATCGCTCTGTTGTTCAACGCGAAAAGTTTTTCTTGTTGGCTAAGTGTGGGAGATTCTCAGAATAGTCAAAGGGATTAAAGTCTATTACATGCACATTTCCGAACAAAATTTATTTGAATATTTTGTATTTTGCTCCCATTTTACAAACTGTAAAATCATGGTTTTTTTCAGATATAAACTCTAAAATAGTTTTCATAACAAAACGAAAAACCAATATTATATGCAGTTGAAGTACATTGATTTTCTTGAAATTATGAATCAACAATTGAACTTAGAACATGAGCAAATAATAAACTCAATTTACTGACTTGTAATAAATTCAATTTGCTTTTAGTAAATGTAAAAAACACACTGAGAGGTTACTCCACTTTGTGCGGCTGAAAAAAGAGTTATGTGCTCCTTTCAAATATTAGGGGGAGAGGGGGTAATATGCACCCCCTAAGGGAAAACTGTGATTTCTCAACCATAACATCAATTCTGTGGAAGAATTTTGTTGAATGTTCTAAAACAACTATTATTCTTCGTCATCCATGTGAAAAAAGTCTTGAAAACCCTCAAATTTGTTTAAAAATGCATTTTTTTTTTGAAATTTTCTTAAAACATTTTTGATTTATTCCAAACAATCATGCGGGGCAATATGCACCCCAACATTGGGGCAAAATGCACCAAAACAATGGGGCAAAATGCACCGGGTAAAAGCAGTTTTCACTAGTCACCCTAGATGACACCGCTGTTTTTACAAAGGAGCATCACAGTGGTGCATTTTGCCCCGACCACGCTTATTACATAAAATTCAATTGGCATTCATAAGCTAAACGACATGCGACATCTAGTGTTGAGTAACAGAACAGAGCGAAGGATGTCGATTGAAATGTTTGCCCTTTGAGGTTATGTATGCGAATTCTGTTTTGTTAAATTCCAGCGTTCAAAACAACTTTTGAACAAAAATTCGAGCTGATACTTTGTTAACTTTTGATGCTCTATCATTTTGAACACTATTTTTTTTCACAATTTTTTTTTTCAAAATCTTTTTTATTGCGTTATTTTATAGAGGATTTGCAGCAAAGCTAAAAGACACATGTCGCCACCTATGAACAAATAGCTTAAACCTATGATTTTTTGAAAAAATGTGTTTTTTTCCTCCATAATCAACATTTTTACAAAACTTATGCCGGATTCGGATGAGAAAAATTATTTCCAACAATTTGGTGTACAAATTTCCAATTTTTTTTTGATTTTTCTATGAGAAAACTGTAAATTTTTAAAAAGATAGTAATTTGGACTATTTGGCAAGAAAGTCTATCAAAAATCAATAAAAATTGTTGAATATACGTTAACACATCTGTTATCAACTATTTAACTGTTTATTTCCTTGATATATACGAAGAAACTAATTTTTTCGTGTTCCAAAACATGTTTTTTAAAGAAAAAGGTCACAAATTTTTGCGCGCCCAAAAATTGATGTTCATTATTTTAAAGTAAAAAATTTTTCTCGTCTTTTGCAACCAGTTTCATTTTGATTGATGCAGGAAATCATGAGAAATAAGCGATTTTGTTCTTCAATCCAGCAGAAAGGAATACGATTTTTGGCAAGTAACCTCATTTTGGCGCCACCTACATTTGAAACACAGTCGCGCTGCAAAACCTCAATAGAGGGCAAAAAGTTTACACTCGTACTACTTGAATTTTTTCTCAAAAGTTGTTCTAAGAGCTGTAAATTCAATTTTAAGTTTGCATTCCTATATAACCGAACAGCGAAAATTTGAATCGTCATTCTTCGATGCTTTGCGCCATCTGCCGGAATTATGGTGCTTTTAATCGCGAATTAAAAATACATTTTTTAATGTTTTTGGACTCATCTATCTATAGAATAATGAAGATTATGGCAAAAACTATATAAATCAACACTTACAGTATCAATAAATGCTTTTGATATTGTCCAAAAATCACATTGAAAGTTCAATAAAAATTAGATCTAAACACAGCATTTTAAAGTTATGTAAATAACTTTGGCTGTTTTTATCCTACCATGCTCCAACTTTACCAGCATAGTTTTACAATGTTAAGCTTCCAATTTCTATGATTTTTTCACTGGAAAATTCAACCCAATATCGAGAAATGCTGGGGGTGCATTTTGCCCCGGGGGTGCATATTACCCCCTCTCCCCCTACTAGTTGTTTTTAGCAGGGTTCTTTTCCACCATCCGACAGCAATGCAGTTACATATACAGTCCAGACTCGATTATCCTTGGAAAAAAAACACTTTGGAAAATCAAATCACGATTATTTTCTCCGTTCTGTTATTTTCGATTGTATAGCTTAGACTGGCTGCAGCGCGAAGTTTTATAATTGTTTCAAATTGCGAGCAGTTTTAAATTTTTAGAACTGGCGGAAATGAAACTAGAACACGATGCTCGCAACGCGCTGATCTAAATGTTGTTTAAAAAAAATGCTTTTAATTGTGTGCGTATGATTATCAACACAGCATCATAGTGTGTGTGTAAGAAAACGTGGATATCTCTATATATCTTGTTTTTTTTTTTAAGCTGAGTTCTATTCCAGTTCCAAATCCTCTCACGTTTGAAACAAACTCGTCGAGCAGTTTTATTTCGGTTTTAAAATACTGCTCGAGAAATAAAACTGCAACTCCGCGATGCGGGTGGTCTGTTTCAGTTCTATTTGAAAAATGAAACAGCTAGAACAAAGTAGAGCCGCGTTGCAAGTAGTCTTAGGTATGACTCAAAACCACTCTAAAGTGATTTAGAAATTTTTAATCCAAGATGGCGGCCAAAATGACGGTGATGAAAAATTAAAAAAAATGCATTTTGTCATTTAACAGGCAGCAAAATACTCAATTTTGACTAAAATGGGGTCGCAGAACTCGAATTTGGTGTAAAAAGTAAGAAGCAAAAAAAGGAAAAAAATGTTAACTATTCAATTATATGAAGTCCCATACAAACCTTCGGAAAATCGAACTTCGGACAGTCGAAAATTCGGGTGATCGAGTCCGGACTGTATTGAATCTCCAAAAACTAAAGGAACATTCCTCTATAGATGTCGAAGCACGGCTTGCAGCAGATTGTGCAAACAGTTCCGTGGAACATGTTGGGAAACTTTGTCGGAAAAATATACAAAAACCATGGCACCAACGAACTGAGATGTCACTCTAGCGCCAGGAGGAGGGGTGCTCCCTGCTTCAAAAAGTCAAAAGAAGAAGACGACAGGACGCTGGATAAGTGTGGCGTCGCGAATAATGTGAAAATTAATTTGTCATCACAGTCAGTGAACTTCAATTAAACCAGACCTTGGCGACAAAGTTTGAGCAGGGTGGTGCGGACAAAAGGGGTTGAATCATCTACAATTGCCCGGCTATTGTCCTGGGTAGTTTGTTGCATGGGGTTGGTGGGTGGTGGAGCTGGGGATTAGGAGACCGGAAAGGAAGAAGCGTGACAAGAAGTTCGCTGGAAGACCCTGGTTTCGGATGAATGAGCAATTTCGTGGGAAATTTGGCTGGAAGCAGACACTTGTTGTCCCAAAGAAGGAGGCATAACGTGTAAAAGTGGGCTCTTAGAAACGTGAGAGTAGTGTGTTGTTTAATTTAGCACTTTTTGCATGTGTTTTTTTGTAAAACAAAAAAAACTGAATTTCGATAGTTATTTTGTACTTTTTTTTCATGTTGGCCTCACTTCCAATATACCTTTCATTCAAATACGGTTCGAAACACTGTGTAAATTTAATCTAAGAAAAAATGATTAATCGCATGTTAACAGAAAATAAAGAACAATTCAGCTACGTGATATAACTTTGGTGAGAAATAAATTGAACTATTTAATTGAATAAAAAATGGATGTAAACTAGAGATTTGACCTTTATTTAAATGTTTTATGACAAGCAAAAGTGTGACATCATTTATGCTGTAACATTATGATTTAACATAACAACCATCGTTGGATTAAATTTCAAGCATCAATACTTTGGCACCGTTTGCCATCGGCTGTCGAAGAACTTTATATTCAAGCAAATTGTGTCACAATGTAAGTACCCCTTAGCTAAAGTCATGATTCTGATTATTGCACTTTGCGACCAGCCAACAGGGCCCAGGCGGCATGCCAATTAGAGATCGAAATGGGCTCGGGTGCGATATGCTAATTTGATAATTTTTACGCTAAACTAGTAGAGAGTTGAAAGAAGAAGAAACAAACTGCCTTTTTACTATTATTTGGCTAGAGAGAGAGAAACGAAATTGCAACGTAAAACCAGCATAAACTAGGTTCCCATGTTGGGGAAATGCTGGAAGCACTGAAAAGAGAGCATGGTTTGCTCATTGTTAGTTTTAACATATATCTTTTTTGGATGAAAAAAAATGTTGAAGAGCTTTTTTATATAAGAAAATCAAGATAATCCCAAAAAAATGCTATTGTTAAAACAAACAGAAAAATAAAATTCTTAATAAAGCCCTTTTTTATTTTTAGTAACAAAACTAAAAAATTTGTACGCAAACAGATAAAATCCTTCCGCGTATTAGCATATGCTTCTTCTACATATTGCTACTGAATCGGAACGTTGGAGCTCGTCGAGCTGGCTAAAAATGAAAATTTGCTGATCCTTTCTCTTCCAAAATCATAAACCCAACCCCACCCACTTTCCTCTCAAGGCCACTCCGGAAGAGGGCCTCGAGACTCGAGTTCTCCGCCGTCGTCGTCGTCATCGACGGAACAAATGGAGCTATGAATTTTTAAAAGGCCTTTGTATAAGCAGCTGCCTTTTCATGGGACGAGGAGCTTTTTTTTTGCTTTGGGTGGTTAAAAAGTCGCAGCAAATATGGACCACGAAACAAATTGCTAGTGTAGTGTGAAGAATTGGACAATCGGCCTTGGGGAGTTTATCTTAAATTTGTATAAGCTTTGAGCTTAACAAAAAAACACTTTTGAGATTTATGCCCCCCCAATTTAAATTCTCAACAGACCCAACATCCTCAAATAAAAACATTAAATTATGAATTCCATTCAACTAGTTAGTAACGCTCTCACAATTCAGCAAAACATTCTGGGAGGAAAGCTTTTTCGGCCAGTCAGGGTGCATACCATTTTCAATCAATGTAAATGTTCTGCGCTTAACCCTCCCTAACAAACCATAAAAGCGATCTTTAAGGTTGAGATAGCACGGAATATTTGATGAACCAGAGTGTTGTGCTCTGAGCGCAGGAAGAAGTTTAAAATTGATATCAAATCTTTTGAAATGTATTTTTAATTAGAGAGACTTAGAAACCAAAACAGTCTTTTCGCATCATTATCATAAAAGTCTCCATAGAAATCTGCAGCAGTTCATACAAAAAAGGTATTCAAATGTGCGAGAAGCGTTTCGTGTTTTCTGAAAAGTTTAAGGTAATAATCAAACATTTCAGAAAACAAAACCATGCTGATCAAATTTAATCATTTTAAAAATAATAATCTTTAACACCTTTAAAACTTTTAACAAGCCTATGTCGATACTTTCTGTCATTTGTTATGTTTTGAATCACCAAAAAGGCAATTTTGGAGCTAAGCAGAGTATGGACAATTTTAAGAGAGTTGTTTATTTTCAAATAGGAAATACACCGTTTTCCACGTAAGGGCTAATTTCTGGCGCAAAGTTCTGCGTCTGCGTTGGACAGATTATCTTGTAATTAGCTAAATTGTTTGATTTTGAAAGTCTTCAAATGAAAAAATCAAGGAGTCTTTTGGAAAAAAAAATCGGAAAGAGATTTACACAGCCATTATTCTTGAAAAATAAATGATATATTTATTTTTGGCTGTAAGTAACCCTCAAATTGATATTACTTTAAAATAGTGCGTTTTATCAAAAAGAAATTAAAAGTCAATTCCAATCTTCAATCTAAAATGATAATTTGTAAAATATATATTTTATATAAAACATGAGATTCAAAAACACATCTAAATTTTTGCATTGACTGGTATCATTTTTTTTCTTGATTGTTTAGACATTTTCAAGGAAAATTTTCAAGCTTTTCTAGCCATGTCATATAAAAAATATATATAAGAAGTAAATTTATCAAAGACTTATCTAAATTGAATCACATTTAAATAATACATTAGTTGTTCGGTAACTGGGCGTTGTTTAACTGGGCTGCTTTTTAACTGGGGGCTCGATAGCTGGGCCGTAGCCCAGTTGAAAAGCAGACAAACGTCAAAAAACCAAAATAAACCGAAATGAACGAGGGGTTAATGGATGAAAAAATCATGTTCAATAAATATAAAAAAACTTTTTTTAAACTTTTATTTAATTTTAAGTCACAACTAAAGAAATATGAAAAGTAAGCATTGTCAATAAATTTGATTAACTTTTATTTTTATATTTCATCAGGTAAATATTATGCATCGGTGGTCCCCTCATTATTTTTCCTTCAGCCCAGTCAGCGAGCAGCATTCGGTGACTGGGCTACGTTCTCAGCCCAGTTACCGAACAAGTACTGTAAATTGTGATTCATTTTAAACTCAAGAACAAAAAATAATAATTCTTTCAAGCTATTTAAAAACTGTCGTCCTTGTTTAGATTGAATTGTAGATTATCACCAATTAATATTATTGGGCTAATTCTTAGATTTTAAGCTTGAATAATATAACAAATATAACGAAAACATAGACTTTAAAACTGATTCACGGTATTTTTCCCGTTTCCCGCGAAATTCAAAACCCGGGAAAATTGGACGTAATATCCCTAGTAACATTTTAGGTTTTAAGCAGGTCAAAAAAATAAATAAAAAAAAATCAAACTATCCACATTAAAGACCACGGGTGTGAATCTGTTTGGCACGGGTATGAATCTTCAAGCAATTCCAATATGGCGACTTGTATCAGAAGAAAGTGAGGCATTTTCGCTAGTTCTCACTGTTCTGTGTTCTGCGTGCACGTCCGCAAATATCGACCACACACATACTAACACAAAGCGCCACAAAGGATCTATCCTGCTCCTTCTTTATGTTAACATCAACTGACGTGAGCAGGGTATACTCTTGTTTACGCTTCTTCATTGGCCCATTTATATTGTTTTGCTTGAAAGTTTACTTCGTAAAATCTTTTTGTCAAAAATTGTACCAATTTTATTGAGAGTGAATCGGGTTTAAAAGTTTCTTTAATAAAATTAAAATAAAAAATGTAACGCCTTTTATTCCAGAAACTCACATATTGCGCGTATTCCCGAAAAAGACACGCGGCATGTCAGCCTCGAAACGACGCGCCGCACTTTCGGCAAATGCGCGTTGTCAAATCCCATACTGTGCGTTTTGTTTTTGTTGATCTTCTTCTTCGAATTGAATGCACGGGTCCCCCACAGACCGTTATTATGAAAAAAAAAAAATTTCCGCCCAAACCAATGATTGGACATGGTTCCTGGGACCATTCTGCACCTCTGGGCCGAGTTTCAAAATATTTGCCGGCAGAAATTTCGAATACGGTCAGTTTTAGTGTTTCGAGTAGAAATTAAGATGAAATCACATGTAAAATGCGTAGGAAAAGATTAAAGTTTCAATGTTTTAACTCCAAAAAATTACTGGTCATGGTTTTAAATTGTATTAACATGTAGCAGAATGATATAAAAACGATTTACAGCTCTGACTTAGCCGGATTAAGCCTAAGTGAAGTGACTTAAGTATATTATTTACAAGTTTATGCCTTAATATTTAAAAAAAAAACTCCTACATCAAGTGATTTTAAGTCAAGGAAAACTAGATTGCACAAAAATAACTTAAAATGGGGTGACTTTGAGCCAAGGGGTGACATTGTACCAAATTTTACGATTTTATAATAGCCAGATAGCTTAACAACAAGCTCGATAAGCTTGAAGTATAATCGTTGCAAATATTGTTCTTAGATTATGTTGTCCTCTGCCATAAAAAGTTCAATAAGTACGAAACACTAAAAAAATAGATAAAGCTTTAGTTTCATAAGCCTTACCGTTTGACCCCGACAAGAGTTTTAGGACACAAGTCACATTGAAAACTTACTTCGCCTGTACATACTTGACTATACCGGGTTCGGTGGTAGAATGTTAAACGTGGTTGCCTCTCACCCCGGTTTGGCTGGTAATGTTGTAGAGCGAACAATTTGATTTGATTTGATATTTAACTGTACTATTTTCATAAGATATGCCAAGCTTGTTTACAAATTTATTGTGTTTTCACATTGGGCAGAAGTAGGATTTGTTTTGTTGTATACATTATTAGTGAACGTTCTTGATGATCAACAATATGTTCTATTGAATTCTAACTATGAGTGTATCAACATTAATTAAATCAATTATAAAATGTTATTTTATGACGATAACTGAAATGTTGAAAAATAATTGGTTGGTTTGAAATATTAATCCTGTGGGAAGTTGTGTCATTAAACTTTTGCTAAGTATAATCATTACACAGGACAACAAAAATATAAGAACTAAATTATAGCAGGAGTACTCTCCGGGTTTCATTCGTAAGGTTGAAATTTGTAAAAGGTTTAAAACCAAAAAAAAAAAAACAATTTTATTATTATTGCAATGTCACAAACTTGCCACGTCACAAAATGTATTTCCTTAATATTTTGATTGTTTTAATTGATTTAAGTAGAAAAAGATTTAGAACTGAAAAATTTGAGCATCATTTTCAAATTTGGAGGATTCCAGGAGATTATAAATTTATTTTAATTAATTTAATTTTAAATCAACAGGCTTTATTCAAACAGAATAAGCAGATTGGCGTAGCAATATCATCAAATTGCTTTGTGGGAACATAAATAGACCAAATTAATCCGTCTACAAATAAATAAATTAACATAAAATGCAAGCTTATCAATGCATTCTTTATGCGTTTACTGGTACAATGTCACCCCTTGGCTCAAAGTCACCCCATTTTAAGTTATGTTTGTGCAATCTAGTTTTCCTTGACTTAAAATCACTTGATGTAGGAGTTTTTTTAAACATTAAGGTTTAAACTTGTAAATAATATACTTAAGTCACTTCACTTAGGCTTAATCCGGCTAAGTCAGAGCTGTAAATCGTTTTTATATCATTCTGCTACATGTTAATACAATTTAAAACCATGACCAGTAATGTTTTGGAGTTAAAACATTGAAATTTTGATCATTTCCTACGCATTTCACATGTGATTTCTCCTTAATTTCTACTCAAAACACTAAAACTGACCGTATTCGAAATTTCTGCCGGCAAAGATTTTGAAACTCGGCCCAGAGGTGCAGAATGGTCCCAGGAACCATATCCAATCATTGGTTTGGGTGGAAATTTTTTTTTCATAATAACGGTCTGTGGGGGACCCGTGCATGGCTTGTTGCCGGGAATGTTTTTTTATTGAACCAAAAGTGCAGAAAATCGCTGGCAACAATGTCTGCGGCACATTCTGAAATGCCGCGCGGCGTGTACCTTCGAGAGAAACGGACAATATCTTTCTTTTAATAAACGTTGAACCATCTAACTTTTTATGTTTAACACAAAATTCGTTCCGTAAAGTCGCATTCACTTCCTCTCTTAATTAATAAACATCCAATCTACAATTTATTTGCAGCACTCTGCCACTCATCCCCCCCAACGACATCAAATCAATTTGCATGTTGCAATCTAGATTTACTGCGATGACGCTCAGGATTCAATCAAAATGCCCTAAGAAAGTAATCAGCGCGTTCCGATTCCGGTACCTTCTGCACTTCTTCCGGTTTGCGCCTGAGTTTGCATAAATGTTGATTCCAGTTTCCGATTCCGAGAGAGCGAGTGCTTTAAATTTAATTAAAAGACACGGAATCAATCAGAAATCAACGGCGGAAGAGCAATTCTCTCGGTACAGAGTCATCCGTTCTTCTTTTTTTTTCCGAAATTGCACTTATCCCTCGTGACAGCTCTCTCCGGCGTTTGCTTATCGAAAACGTCATTTGGAATGATATTTTTTTTTTCTTCATTTGCAGATTTTCTGACAGAGGGGAACGCTCATCAAGGATCTCTTTTGACGCGCGGTCACCCAAAATGAGCTTTCCTCGGAGGGGACGAATCATTTTAATGAGTTGTGTACTTGACATGAGAAAAGTTTCCACAAAAGGAGGATGAAGTCTTTTTTATAGTTTCTTCGGAAATAAAAAAAAACTCCTTCTTGATTTCATTTGCTTTTGAAAATTAAACATTTATTATCTTTTAAAAATAAAATTATTTGAGAATATAAATTTCTTCCAAGTGACAAAACAATCAAATGACCTCCCCTATTCAGACTGAATCTCCAGGCTCGTTCGAAGGACAGAATGAAGAACACACATCCCCCTTTGCCAAACATGGGGGAGTGGGGGGGGGGGGGAGTTGAATCCCATTTCCAGCCAGCCTAAAACGACTTTGATGGAAGGGACGTGTCAATGCAGCACCCGACCGCCGATAGTGATAAGGCACACCAGCAGCAGCTCAGTTTTCTTCTCTGTTTTTTAGCTCCCTTTGGCACTCAAAAAAAAGAGCATCATTTCAGAGTTTTTGGCTCGTGGCAGGGCTTTTCGGGGAAAATGGGAGGGAGGGATGTTGAGCAACTATTCAAAGGCAAAAAGTGCACTGTCCAAATGAACGCCAGTGAGACCGTATTTGGCTTGTCGACTAATTAGAAGAGGAATGATTTATAGCCCGTGATAACGGAAGAAAATGCTAATTTGGCTGTTTTTCGAGTGTTTGCATTGTTCTACGAAAGAGCAGTTGCACTTATGAAAGGCAATTTTTGTTTAATTTTTTTGGAATCCCGGGCAGACGGTAATAACAAAATTAATAATATTTCAATAACAAATCCTGTTAAAATAACAAAAAGTGTTATTATTTTATCCTGAAGCTCAACTTCAAGAAGAAAAAACAATAACAGTTTCTGATAAAATAACAAAATTTGGTATTGAAGTGATATTATATTGAAAATGTTTAATAACACGCTAATAAGACGAAATGTTATACATTTCAAAAACTCTCCTAATAACAAAATTTGTTATTCGTTCGGTATACTGAAATAAAATTACCATAAATCGCACAAATGGAAAAGTTTCTAAGTGTCCATAACACAATCTGTTATTATTTTTTCTTTTGTTAAATATGTTTAGATCTTTGAAATAACTTCGTCTAATTTCGTCGGGGTCATTATTTTGGCCATGAAATGGTGTCCTTAAGCTAAAATTATTCTAAAAAGTTGAAATTTTGGAAGTTGATTTTTTTAATTATTTGATATACCCCCTAAGGGACTTTGCTAAAATTGGCTAGAACTATGGGATAATTTTGACCAATTTCGTCGAGGTCATTATTTTGGCCATGAAATGGGGTCCTTAAGCTAAAATTATTCTAAAAAGTTGAAATTTTGAAAGTTGATTTTTTTAATTATTTGATATACCCCCTAAGGGACTGTGCTAAAATTGGCTAGAACTATGGGATAATTTTGACCAATTTTATCGGGGTCATTTATTTCACCATGAAATGGGGTCCTGAAGCTAAAATTAGTCCGATAAAATTAGCTTTTGAAAGTAGATTTTTTTTAAAGTTTTGTTATATTCCCTAATTGAATTGATTTATTTATTGAGAATTTTTGAAATGTGAATAACATAAACTGTTATTATTTTCACAGAGCCAGGAAGTCGGAGCTGACGTTGAAGTTCGAGCTGGAGTGAGACCTCGGAGATTGCATCGGATTCAGCAAATTTTCAGCAACTTTTACTTGGAGTCGGAATCTGTGAAGTCGGGTATTTTTGGAGAGCTGAAGTCGTCGTTGACGTCATATCCTGCATCCAGAGTCGGAGTTGTCTCCAAAGTATGGATTCAAAGTCGCCTGGAGGTACCCGACTCTGCAGTCCTGACTAGTACAGAGGAGTTATGGCAATTGCAGGTTTATTTGCAAATTACAAATAAACCAAAACAATAACTTTTTTTGTTATGGAGACATACCAGTTCAATAACATTTTTTGTTATTATGCTGCTCCACCTCTCCGCACAAAATAACAAATCTTGTTATTCCTTCATGATTCCTTCTGTGTTATTGGTTTGTTATTGCAATAACAACATAATAACAGTTTAAGTTATTCTTCGAACAAATCTTTGTTATTGATTTTTGTTATTTTAACAACTAATCCGATCATCCCAATAACATATTTCGATCTTCTCACAATATCAAAAACTGACCTTCCCAAGTTATTTCCGTCTGCTCGGGATAAGATTATAAAATTCGACGTTTTATCTCTATAAATCCATTTGGGACTCACACAGCAGCTGTCCCGACCTTTCTTCGATTTTTGAGAAACTTTTACTGAAGTTTTAGTTTATCATATCATATCCTGACGAAGGTGCAGATTGCCCCCCTTTTATTTTTTCTAGTAACTTGGACTAGCATTAATTAAAGTTCTTGACATTAGCTTAAAATGTTCTTTAAAATAAACCAAATTCCACAAATAGAACCAAATCTTACGTGTTTAAAAGACAGACAGACACGTGTGAGCCAATGCACCCCCAAAAATGCCAATGGCCGCAACACTCTTTCCTTCTCCTCTTCCACATCAGTCTGCTGCTGGCAATAGATTTTCATTTTCCCCGTTGCCACTACGAAAGCACACATCAAGGAACATTCACATTCACTTTTATGGAAAATTGTTTCAAACATGGTGATGATGGTTGTTTGGGTTGAAGAGGTGGGAGATTGGTTCTTTTTTTATTTTGTGATTTCAAACGTGATTTCTGCCATCATCCAGAGCAGGAGAAACTATTTTGAATTAGTTACTTTGGTTATTGGGAACTAGGGGAAATATACCCAAAAAAAATAAAATCAAACCATCCACATTAACGATCCCCGGGTCTTTTGTGGTCTCTATTGCAAGTTTCTGCTCGAACCTAGGAGTCCGAAGGGTTGAATGGGGAGAGCACCCAAACCTCTTTCTACTCCAAGGAACCTTCCACCCCAGTGTTTGAACTGACGACCTTTGGATTGCGAGTCCAACCGCCGCCAGCGATTCCACCGGAGTAGGCTTGGTTTGGTGTGTTGTTTGTACTTATGGCATGGAGACGACTCCTACACCATGATTTCTTCCTTTTAGCACGGGATTGAAACTCGTCTGAAAAACCTGTATCACTTTCCCAATCAAAACGGTGGCGCCGCGTGGTGGTAGCTGCCCTGTTTATTACACTGTGAAATTATCCATGGCAAATCCAAGGAACCAAAAGGTGACAACAGAAATGTCCGCCCAAAAGGGGTGCTGCAAAAAAACTATTTATTTTTTTTTAAATTCCCAACAAATCAGCAACGAATTACAAGTTTGATAGTCGAACTACACTTAAAAGTTGGTTTTATTATTTGTTTTTGCAAAACCGCATATTTTTTAACAAAAGTGCCAAAAATATTCGTAACTACCTTTTGCCTTTTGGTGGCGCTTTGTGTTAGTATGTGTGTGGTCGATATTTGAGGACGTGCACGCAGAACACAGAACAGTGAGAACTAGCGAAAATGCCTCACTTTCTTCTGATACAAGTCGCCATATTGAAATTGCTTGAAGATTCATACCCGTGCTTTTAGTCTAGTTTCAGCCAGTTTGGCCTGATGGTGGTCTCCCTGGGAAATCTATGCGTCGTCAACGTTTTCCCTGGAGGGAGGAGATGAAAGAGGGATAGACCAATGGAAATGTTCGTGAGATCATCGACCAGAGGTCAACTTACCGAGCAGCAGGGACGGAGATAAATGTGGTTGACAAATTGTAACAATTTTCTGTCCGAGTGCTTCTTTTATGGTTTTGAGGTTGGTTTTGTTTCACTTGGTCGGTGGGGGCTGATGACTAATGGCTGAGAATTCGGTGCAAATCATCTGCTGCTTGGTGATGATGGTTTTTTATTACACAAAATTCCACTTTGATCATAATGGTGACAACTGTTAATGAAGTTTTCATTAACACAATCTTAATTTAAAGAAAAACCCATGCCATCCTCAAAAATCAAATCAAATTGTTCTCTCTATGTTCAGCATTACCTTGGCGTTCTCTATTGTGAGATTCCTACTCAAAACTAGGTGTCCAAAGGCTTGAAACGGTGAGACAATCCAAACCTCTTTTTACACCTAATTGCTCCCATCCACCCCAGGATACGAACTGATGACCTTTTGGATTGTGAGTGCAACTGTCATCCAGCGAATCTACCGCGGCAGGGTTTTTTCCCCAGGGAGACGACACTTTGGTGAAAAAAAATCATGGTAATATAACATGTGGGAAGGGGTACATCTTTAATGTCAGGTATCGAAAAAGTACAATAATATCACTTGAGTGGTTATAACTTGACATACATAACAACTCCAATACTTCAAACTTACGTGGAATTTCCCGAGGATTCCTAATATGACAAAATTGAGACCAAAAAGTGCCGTATGGGTGTTGTAGGCTGTTGCAAAAAGATTTTAAGGTTTTAAAAAAATCAATTTTTAACAGTTATTTGCAAAAGCTATGAGAAAAAATTAAATCAATCCTGGATGTCTATGGCTCATTTTGAAGTGTTTCAAAAGACCTTTCGAATGCATCTAAGAGAGTTGGAATTGATTAAGTTTTACGGAAATGCAAGCAATTTTAAGATTTTTTATGTTTTTTGGCATGAGTTCATCTCATGTATAGACAAACAATCGCTGAAAGTTTCATCCAAATCGGAGCACCTCGATACGACCTCTAGAAAAAACCGAGCAAAATCTACAAAAACTGCCTCTTAACAGTTTTTGTTTTGTTATAGGGAAAATTCTCGTATGTTTTGCAGTGTAAGCACTCGCTCCTAATTCCATCCAATTAGCTGATTTTCACTATTTAAGCAACTAATTTTGCAATTCTTTTGATAGAAACTTGCTTGCTCACTTCTTACAGAGTTATTTTTCACTCGATTTCAGTTGAAAACGCTTTTAATTGAATGTCAATGTGCTGATATGGTAACAGTAGAGGCACGCTGGAATTAGATGCTGTTCCCCTATGCCTCAAAAGCTGTAATTTTTGAAGAAATGTATTTGATGGGGGTCTAAAAATTCGAAAACCCAGTCCAGTGTTATTCCACTTGGCCGTCGACAATGTTTGGCAGAAATACATTGGATATATGATTTACATTAAATAGGAATTTACGGGAAGCCAAACACGGGTAGAAATTCATCAGATTTGAGTTTCCATGCTCAACGTTTCCATTGGATTCATGTTTTACATTAGATTTAGATTTACATTTGAGTAATTTCCATGACTTTTTACTCTTTACATCATATTATAACATTACATTGAGTGAGTTTACATAAGAAACAGTAATTACGTGCTGTGTAAATTTACATATTTTTTTCTGTGTACCCTACCTGTGAAACATCTTTTTAAAATAAGAATTTCCTTTTGCTGCCCGCTTCAGGTCGAGCTTCTCATTCCCATTTGCCCATCAGAGTTAGTTGATTTGAATTATTTCAGCAAAACTAATGTAAACTTCCAATGAATCTAATGTAAATTTCCAAGGAATCTAATGTAAATATACATCATTTATCATGATACCTTTTGGTACATGATAAATAATGTAAATTTACAGAAATATTGTTTTTCTGTGTAGGTTTATTTTTAATTCAAGTATACAGATATTTCGTGTTTCAATGTTCAAATATATTTCAAGGTTATCATGTATCAAGTATTTAAGTATTACAATTTATGAGTTGTTACCAAAACTTGTGAACGTAGTTAATGGATATGGGAACGACACAACCGTTACCAAACCAGGTGCTATGATTTTCGTGAGCAAATCGATGCCTCTGTGCTCTCTTGTACTTAGCTTGCTGGTTTTCCTATCTTGTTAGCATTAGAGAGCACAGAGGCATCGAAATGTTGCCCAATGACGTTCCCTACCTGATTTTGCGTAATAGCCGAATTTCAATTATGAGTAGAAAGGCACTTCCATCTTTTTATCTCGGGAGATTATGGCTTATTTTTTCAATCTAAGCACTACAATCAATTTTCACTACTCCCGCCCATGTGGATCAATCGGACCGCGCACTGGACTTACAATCCAGAGGTTGCTGGTTCGAATCCCGCGGCGGGTGCTCTAAAATTCTTTGTGTAAATATGGGTATCCGGCGCCGTCGCTCCGTGCCGTACTCAAACACTTAGGAGCCCAGGAGGGCGAAGTCCTTGTAGATAAAAGGGAAGACACTAGTGGTTGGTACTAGCAATTGTGGCCGACAGCTATAAAGTCAACTTCGTTTCGTTCGTTTTTTTTAAGCCCTACAAAATTCATCCTAAACACTCCTATTCTATCCATGCCTTTCAGTTCATTTTCTTTTAAAAGAATCTCCAAGTTGATTGATTCATAACAAGGATTCCATCCTTCAGTCTGGATCCCATCAATTGCCCGGTCCGTTCACCCCAACCGCTCAAATGTTTATCTTTTCCGAGTTTATTTTCCCTCAAGGCGTGAACGATAGATAGTTTGCTATTTCCTGTATTTCTTTTGCTCAACCCCCTTCGACTTGATCAACGATTCCAATTAGCTTCCAATTTCTTCGCTCAATTTCCTGCATTTTTTTTTTTGTTCACTCTTTGCTTCTTTCAATTTCATGTAACTTTTCTCGTGAGCTGGCCAACAACTGCGAAAACCCACTTGTAGCGACAGAATGTCACACACAGCGCGCCAATGTTGGCTCTTCCTTCTTTAGAGTGTGTCGTCCTGCAGGAGCCGAGAAAGATATATATTCCTTTAATTAATTGACAAAGTTTAGACGAAATAAATCTATTTTCTCTCGTGTCGTTCATATGGGGATGTCTATACTGCTTCTGCAATGGTGAGTAGGGTACTCTACGCTACGAAACTGATCGTTGAAAGATCTCTTAAGTGTCCTAGTTAAAATAAAAGTGTAACAAAGTGGAAAAGAGCACTTTTAACCCAATTGTAGCCCTTTTTCTGAGTGCGTGTACAATTTCAGACCTACGTTTGATAGCTGATCCGTCAGGGTCATACACTTTCATTTAAGGATACAAAACTTTCATGTTGAAAATTTACCAACACTTAAAACCAAGGGGTGCCACAGAAGTTGGTTTGTTTGCATCAGAAATCTGCTTTCTCTTTCTCACAAAAGTTGTTTATCATGCGACTACTTGCCTAAAGAAAGTAGATAAGATAGTTAAGACGGGTTTCCCAGCTGTCAAAATAATTAATTAGCACGAATCCTAGATTTTGTATGCTGATTTTCAGAAAAGTGAACATTTGTCTATTTTACGGACAAATTTCAACTGTTTTTTTTTTTTTTTTTTTTTTTTGTAGAGTTGTTAAGCATGCCAAACTAAACCGAAAAACGCTTTTAAAACAAAAATATTTTTTCAAAAAAAATTAATTCAGCTTAACGCGTTTTTCGGTTCAGTTTGGCATGCTTAACAATTCTACAAAAAAAAAAAAAAAAACAAAAAAAAACTGGTGAAATTTGCCCGTAAAATGGACAAATGTTCACTTTACTGAAAATCTCCATATAAAATTAAAGTTTCGTGCTAACTATTTTAACAGCTAGAAAAACCCGCCTTAGCTTATCTAACCTTCGGGAAGTAGCGTGTTTTCGTCTTTCTTACAAGTGCCCTTACAAAGTGTGTACAAAATACACGTATGTGACCTCCGGTGGGCTAATCTACATACCATGCTCCTTGACATTTTTTTTGACTGACGACTGACCTGGTCTGTGGCAGCTCTTTGTTTGCATTAAGACACTCTGACGGGGATATATTCTATAGATTAAATTTTCAAAAGATCCTATCTGCATAAGAAACCCATGACTCATAGGTTATTTTGGAAATGTACTCTAGTATTAATCTTTTAGTTAAATAATAGTTTTTTTTTTCAATGAGCCTAGATACCTTATGCTGTTTTTAAGAAAATGAATACATTCTTTGTTTATTGATTTTTATTTGTAAACACACTTTTTCTAAAACAAACCCGCTTACGTGGAATGTTCTCACTTTGTGTCAACATTCCCATGTGTATGTGTGACGCGGATACCAGAGCCCAAAAAAAAAAAAGGAGACCTGAAGACATACCACGCAAGAAGGAAAAAGAAGCCTTGTCCTCCCAGAAGCTACCAAGTTAATTGACTTTGCGTACCCATCCCAAACCACGTGTCTGCAGCAGTGTAGTAGCTTCTGCCAGTGGCAGCCAGTCCTGTAGAGGACACGCTACACCCATAGTCCATCTCAAGTGGTGCTCTTAAATTGAGAATAGGGCTCGTTGAGGAGAAGTTTCGTCTTTCATCAGCTGTTCTTCTTTTTTGTCATGTCTAATAATAATTATATTTGCAGAAATCTCCTAAATAAAGCAGTAAAAAAATATTCATTACCGATCGATATCGAAATTTCTAATTAATTTCAAGCTATTCTGTCTATTTATGAACTGTAATCGAGCGTCGGAGTAATAATATGCCAACATTAGATGCCCGATGGAAATACATGCCATTTCCCTATCCCGGTCTACAATCCAATTTTTTTTTTCGCTGAAATTCAGTTAAGTTTTACTGAATTTTCATCAACTGAAAATTCAGTAAACGATTCAATAATTTACATTTTCTGAATTCTCAGTCAACTGACATTTGCCACTTTGACAGATAGTTTACTGAAATTTCAGTACACGGAAAAAAATCAATTCTCGAAATCGTGAATTAAATTCACGAATGTGAGAACCACGAAGGAATATATTCATGTTTATAGTGCAAATGCACCATACTCATGAATAAATTCCTTCGTGGTTCTCACATTCGTGAACTTAATTCACGATTACGGGAATGGTTTTTTTTCTGTGTAAAATGCTTGTCAAAACCGGGGTGATGAATAGAGAGAATGCGTAACGTGATTTTCAAATGGTCCCACTTTGTTTACATCTACAAAGTAGGAGGCTGTTCAAGCACAAGCATGACTTTTTTCTTACTCGTAAATGAGCTGTTTTAGTCAGTGGTTTGTGTTTTATTTTGTCTAGTTTTCTATTTTTTTAATTTTTTTTTGCTAGAAAATTATGTGTGTTTTCAAGTTTTGTTCGGTAAGAAGAGGTTTTTCTTAATTACGGGTGATGAAAAACTGTGGTGAGAGTGTCATTCTGGATGTCGCATATAAATTCCCTGGCTGATTTTGGAATCCTGCAGCTCTTCCTAGTCCAGCAAAAAAACATCGCTAATTCTAGCGAAGCTGATCCAACATACAGAAAATATTTTCACTAAACCAGTAGGTTTTCAAACGGAATCAAACAATTAAGACAGCTTCTGGATGGATACAACCGCATCGACTCCATAAACAACTTCCATAAACAATCTCGCCTTCAACTTTCTTAAGATTTCTTGACTTCAACTTCCTTGACTTCAGGTCCTCAAAAGCCACACATTTTGCATCCCTGCAAAAAAAAAAAAAAAAAAAAACAATTTTTAATTATTGATAACAATACTCTCTACTTTTGGCGAACAGTAAATTGGTTCCACTTTGACAGTTCAAATTTGAGGCCGTTTTACGAACCACTATTCAACACCCAGGTCAAAACAACTGAAATTTCAGCAAAAGAAACGTCAAATTATGTTGCCGAAAGATCACTAATTTTCTCGTGTCAGTATGACAGACCATTTTCTGAGGATTCGGCAATCGTTTCTGGTATTTCAGTTATCAATTTTTTTATTTTGCTTGCGATTAAAAGTGTTTTCAGTACTATCATCAATCCTCCAAACCTAAAAAACAGGTGGTTTGCATCGAGGCATTCGTTATTCACATTTTTTTTACCTTTGTTTGTAAAGATCACAATACAAAATTTAAAAAAAAAAACACACAGCACATTTGAAAGAGAATTTTCTCTCGGCATCCACTAAATAAGTTAAAAGTGACATTTTAGTTTGACAGATATGCAGTTACTGGTTTTTGAGCAATGTTTTTGTCCATTGCCGAATTTCAGCAAAAGTAATGTTTAATTTAATTTACAGAAATGGAAATCAAAAATTTGCTGTGTATGAATGCTGGAGAAAATCGCTGCAGACTTGTCAATTAGTGGAAGAAAATAATGATTAGTTGCTCCAGAAATAAGCAATTCTTCAGCATTGATTACCAATCAATTTTCCTGATTTTTTGCATCTTTCCAGCCACCCTTATCGATGTCATGCCATGGTTGTGGAAAGTGGGTCAGGTAGATGATGCCGATAAAGCACCTGCATAAGAGAAGGAAACAAAAAAAAATGAACAGATTTCCATCAGCTGTCCAACCAACCGGTGACGGTCAATCTTGTTCCAGGGTTACCAGCCGCCAGCTCTGAGAGTTCTCTTATTTTCAATTAAATTGCCATTTATTCTTGGCTCTAACTTGGTTCCCGTCGAGTTGGTTAGACGTAGACGAGGTCGTTCGAACCGGCGATAAATTTCTTCTGATTGGACAGCGATTGGGGACACGGAGTGAAAATGATGTCATCAATCTTGGAAGACCATCGCGGAGGACCACGGTCTGGGATGAGCAGTACAGGTAAAATGTGAAGGATACCAGCTTTGATTGATTGATCGAAGTGACGCTAGAAGACATTCGGCTATCGAGGTAAAAAGGTCAAGTGGTGAGTTCTTTGCGCAAATGTTTTAACAATCTAGGGGAGTATGGGGTAATTTGTTTGTGTTCGTGTACTTTCAATCCGGCAGTGAAATTATGGGAAAGTTTAATTTGTTTCAGTCCTGCTGCTAATGCACAGTGGTTCAGATCGCAAAATTAAGAGGAAGATGGTTTTTCCGAAATAAATAGTTAAATTTTGGAGCTTTGGTGTCTTCAGAAGAGTTGTTACAAATGAAAAGGAGCAACTTTTGGGTTGGTTGAAAATCTATCTTTTCAGGAATATTTTTGATTTTTTTTTGTCTTCTTAAAAGTTTTGGGGCTGGCAATCTAAGCAACTTTGTCAAAGACACCAACAATTTACCTCGCAATCTACGCTTTCAACGACCAAATTTAGAGAAAGCATCTGAGCAAACCTTAAAAAATCTGTATTTTGAACGTAGCAATTCAGGGCAGTCATGCTTTTGAACGGGTTCTCCGTTCGTTCAAGTTCACACAGCAACACGAAAAATAACAGCTCTGAGAACGAACGCTCGTCTCTGAGCAGTTCTCTCAGATTTCGGTCATTCGATTTTTTTTTTGTATTTTTTAATCCGACTGAAACTTTTTAGGTGCCTTCGGTATGCCCAAAGAAGCTATTTTGCATCATTAGTTTGTCCATATAATTTTCCATACAAATTTGGCAGCTGTCCATACAAAAATGATGTATGAAAACTCAAAAATCTGTATCTTTTGAAGGAATTTTTTGATCGATTTGGTGTCTTCGGCAAAGTTGTAGGTATGGATACGGACTACACTGGAAAAAAATGTTACACAGTAAAAAAAAATTTGGTGATTTTTTATTTAACTTTTTGTCACTAAAACTTGATTTGCAAAAAAAAACTATTTTTAATTTTTTTCATTTTTTGATATGTTTTAGAGGACATAAAATGCCAACTTTTCAGAAATTTCCAGGTTGTGCAAAAAATCTTTGACCGAGTTATGAATTTTTTAATCAATACATATTTTTTCAAAAAATCGAAATTTTGGTCGCAAAATTTTTTCAACTTCATTTTTCGATGTAAAATCAAATTTGCAATCAAAAAGTACTTTATTGAAATTTTGATAAAGTGCCCCGTTTTCAAGTTAAATCCATATTTAGGTGACTTTTTTGCAAATAGTCGCAGTTTTTCATTTTTTAAAATAAGTGCACATGTTTGCCCACCTCCGAAAAAAATATTTTTGAAAAGCTGAGAAAATTCTCTATATTTTGCCTTTTTGAACTTTGTTGATACGACCCTTAGTTGCTGAGATATTGCCATGCAAAGGTTAAAAAACAGGAAAATTGATGTTTTCTAAGTCTCACCCAAACAACCCACTATTTTCTAACGTCGATATCTCAGCAACTAATGGTCCGATTTACAATGTTAAAATATGAAACATTCGAGAAATTTTCCGATCTCTTCGAAAAAAATATTTCAAAACTTGTAAGCCAAGACTAACATTTTAAAAGGTTTTAATATTGAATGTTTGGCCCTTTTGAAATGTTAGTCTTGATTTTAAATTTTTTTAAATATTTTTTTCGAAGAGATCGGGAAATTTCACGTATGTTTCATATTTTAACATTGCAAATTGGACCATTAGTTGCTGAGATATCGACATTAAAAAATGGTGGGTTGTTTGGGTGAGACTTAGAAAAACATCAATTTTCCTGTTTTTAAACACTTGCATGGTAATATCTCAGCAACTAAGGGTCGTATCAACAAAGTTCAAAAAAGCAAAATATAGAGAATTTTCTCAGCTTTTCAAAAATATTTTTTTCGGAGGTGGGCAAACATGTGCACTAATTTTAAAAAATGAAAAACTGCGACTATTTGCAAAAAAGTCACCTAAATATGGATTTAACTTGAAAACGGGGCACTTTATCAAAATTTCACTAGAGTACTTTTTGATTGCAAAATTGATTTTACATCGAAAAATGAAGTTGAAAAAATTTTGCGACCAAAATTTCGATTTTTGAAAAAATATGTATTGATTAAAAAATTCATAACTCGGTCAAAGATTTTTTGCACAACCTGGAAATTTCTGAAAAGTTGGCATTTTATGTCCTCTAAAACATATCAAAAAATGAAAAAAATTAAAAATAGTTTTTTTTTGCAAATCAAGTTTTAGTGACAAAAAGTTAAATAAAAAATCACCAAATTTTTTTTTACTGTGTAACATTTTTTTCCAGTGTAGTCCGTATCCATACCTACAACTTTGCCCAAGACACCAAATCGATCAAAAAATTCCTTCAAAAGATACAGATTTTTGAGTTTTCATACATCATTTTTGTATGGACAGCTGCCAAATTTGTATGGAAAATTATATGGACAAACTAATGATGCAAAATGGCTTCTTTGGGCATACCGAAGGCACCACAAAAGTTTCAGCCGGATTAAAAAATACAAAAATTAAAATTGAAGAAAAATGACCGATTTCGTAGAGAATTGCTCCTCTAAGAAACGTTCGTTCAGTAGGCTTTTTTGAAACGAACGGAGAACCCAGTTCAGAACTTCAACATTTTCCTTAGATAAGACCTCAGTAGACTAGCTAAACTTCATTGAATTTTAATCATCTGTTTACAAGGCAGTACTGCTAGCTTAGTGGTAACAAATAGGTTTAGTAATCAGAGGTAGTGAGTTCGAATCTCTTTTTTTTTCCTGAACATGAAAAGCATGAAAAAGTTTTTAAATCACGGTGACAATAAGATTTCGTCTCCATTTTAGTTGGAGGTGTATTCAAATGATTTTTGCCTTTGAACTGTTTCCTTATTCTTTATGTAAACTTATGTCAAAAACAAAAACAATGACTTTTATATCCCGCCGTTTGACTGGTGGGTTGTAGTGATCCCGCCAAACAAATCCTAGTAAACTAGGGTTGCGATGGCCAAAAAATACTTGTCAATTTTTTTCTGTTTTTGTGTTGAACAACACGGTTCCCAAATCGGTGAACAAAGTTGAGATTAATCCTGTTTTTCCAGCGTCAAGGCCGCTGTTCGTGATGTCCAGGTCATCCCGGCATTTGCTAAAGACAAGAAGTGGAAAAGGGAGATCGTCCACTACCCGGAACATGATCGATTTGCGCAGGATGACGAACCTTTTAGGCCGGAACAAGCAAACTTTTCGTTGAGCAACTACCCTTGCAGCACTTCAACAAGACTTCCATCGGAACTGAAAAACGCAAGCTGTGCAACCATTAACGGTCGGACAAGCTAAACTGGAATAATGACCGTAACGGACTCAAGTTATTTAAAAAGTCGCTCATGAGGGTCATAATTGCTCCTACCGAAATGGCTAAGAATGCTATCACTTTAATAATTCCAATTTTATTTTTATTACAATCCATTCAAAAATTTCCAATCAAATCCAAAAAATAAATTATGTTCAAACAAATGAAAAAAGTTTCAATTTTACTGTTTAAATTGTGACTGAAGACAAAAGGTTGAACGACCAGGACAGGATGAATTCACCCAATTGAAGGAAAGAAAATTGACATTGATAAATGTTTCCTAAAAAATGTTTCCAGTAGAGGAATGCTGATTTCTTTATTTTCATGATTTAGCAGTCAGGGTCTTGAGCATGGTACGGGATTTCTTGGTTCGTACCCGATGTCATGTCATAACAGACGAAAAACCAAAAAAACATCTTGATCTTTCAGAAGGACAAAGCAGATCTAAAAAATCTAGGAAATGGGATTTCTCGATTTCATGATCTTCGTGGCCAAGCTCGTCACAATCGGCTACCACACCTGCCTTAAACGTTTGGCAGCCGTAGTGTGTTACGCCCTAGGTTACACCTATAATTTTTTATCATTCCGGATGGTGGGCGAACTCATCTCTTGCCTCGTGGAGCTGCCACATGCCTGGATGACCTGGACATCACGAATAGCGGCCTTGACGCTGGAAAAAAAAACAGGATTAATCTCAACTTTGTTCACCGATTTGGGAACCGTGTTGTTCAACACAAAAACAGAAAATATTTGACAAGTATTTTTTGGCCATCGCAACCCTAGTTTACTAGGATTTGTTTGGCGGGATCACTACAACCCACCAGTCAAACGGCGGGATATAAAAGTCATTGTTTTTATTTTTGACATTAGTTTACATAAAGAATAGTCTCCTTAGCCTCCCAGCTGGAGTTTCCCTTGATATGTATAAAATGTTATTTCAGTGGGCGTCAAAAATTTAGCAAAAAAAAAAATATATTTCATAAATTTGAGATTCGAACTCATTTCCTTTGAATACTGTACTGGCATGTTACCACCGAGCTAACTAAGCTCTATACAAATCGTTTCACTGAATACACTCAGAAAAAAGTACTGGCAAAATCCATAAGAACGTCTTATGACCTTTCGACATCAGGATTTTATTCGGATGTCATAAGATTTTCTTATGGCTGGGAGGGGAAATTTGACAAAGCCGTCAATTAAGATTTCCATTGAGTTATCTTATGACATTCATAGATGGAATTGTGTAAAGAATATATGGCAATGCTCATGGAGATCATATTAACATACGTTGTTTTTTATTCTAATTTTTTTCTTATTTCTAATTGAATGAAAACAAATGTTTATTTAAATTTTAAACGTGTATATTTTTGAATTATCATAATATAACCAAAACTTCATTTCATTTTTGCTTCGAGGAGATGTTTTTCCCACTGCTCCACTGTTCCTCCGGTGCTCGTCGTCCCGTTGGTTTATACTGCCTCCGGTTTAATCGTCTTTTGCTGGAGATTCGGCATGTTCTGCCGGATGGCCAACACCTTCGGCATAACCGCGTCAATCAACCGACCGACCGCTGCTCGGAACTGTCCTCACCGATGCTTCTCTCCGAATCATTCTGGAGGATGCTCAGGAGGGCCGCCGGCGGAACCAACAGCCATTGATGTTACCTAAAATACCAAAACAAAATATTCAACTAAAAACCCACGAAACACCCGCAACAGAACTTACCTGAGTCTTGGAGGTCGCGGTAATTAAGAAAATTTATTCGTCCGATCAGAAACTCATAGCGGCGGCGGCAGCTTTGCGAAGTAGTTACCGTAACGAATTACGGGGCGATTTGGAGTCGCGAGCGTTCAAAATTGTCTGCTCGATCCGTCCTTTCGCCATCTTGAAATGTCAAAAAAATTCACGCTAGCATCTTACGCGAAAACCATTGAACAATTACAGATGAATTCCATAAGAATTTCTTATGAAGTTCATAGTCTATCAACAGTGGACCAAATACATAAGTAAAGTTTAGTTATAACCATATGAATTTATAGTGACGGTCTAAAGATTGTCTATGAAAATCGCGAGAGGCTAGTGGATACTCAAATCAGGCAGCACATAAGATGTAGACTTATGAAAATCTTACATTCTTTTTCCTCAGTGTATTTATTAAAGCTAAACAGTTGCCATAGAGAGCCTCTGGCTACAGGCGGTTCACAGAACGCGTTCCAAACTTTGAAGAGAACGGCACGAAAAAGTGAAGTTCTGTTTTTGGAACGAAAAGCAATGGTTCCTGCGCTGTGGGTTCAGTTCATTTTGAAGAATGAGAACGAACGCAGAACGGGGCTGACCAAATTCAAGCTCGACGATTTGAAAACAGAGTGATAAGTTGGGTTTTTAATTCAAGATACAACAAATATTTCGTAATCATAGCTGAATACACTCAAAGATAAACTTAATTTACTGATTTGATGGACAAGAGCCTATAGCCAAACATGTTTTTCATTAAATCGATGCATGATTTTCTGAACAAAATTCAAAGAATTTCGGTTCATTGATCGAATTCAAATCACTATGCAGCTCCAGCAAAATGTGCACGAAGTTATTTTATAGAGAAGTGTCGAATGTCAATACAACCCAAAACAAGCCCGTGTTAATATTACATAACAATTTAAAAAGCTACAAAATATTGCTCAAACTTAGTTCAAAATAGTACCAGCAACCATGCGCCTCCACAGAAATCATTCCAGGCACAACCACGCTTGTACATTCCAGCATGATCCATAAAGGCTCCGTATAGCTTCATCTGCAGAAGTGCACCATCAGTTCTGCCATTCCCAGAATAATCAGTTGCCTTGGAGTCCTCTCGGCCATATATAACGATATGCAAAATGCAATCAGTTTTCTGCTCCCAGTTACAGCTCATCATAACTATCCTCCAGGTGAATGAGCGATTACGATACACGTTCAAGCACGCGAGAATTCGTGGAACGTCGAACCATGGACACGATGAACAGTCTCGGGGATGCTTCCATCATAATGGTATGCAAAAAGCTCGGACGAAAAGCGTCCACGTGGCGAATAAAACGAACGCATTTGGCAAATCAATAATGTATACGGACCCACCGAGGAGTGGGGAGGTATGATTTTGCATGCTTCGAACGTGATGAAAATTCGGAAGATGTCTGGTTCCATCCAGAATCGGTTTTGGAACATCGCGTTGTGCGCGCAGACGACCCGACAGGCTGATCGTTGTAATGAACCGTTTAGGGATAGGACAGCGGGACTCATTTTGATTGGTTCTACAAACTGCGGGAACCGAACTTTTCGACCTCCTGATGAAAGTTCTTTTTATAATTCGGCATGAATTTACTGAAAAAATATATATGAATTCCAGTTTCCTAATCAAGTCTTTTATTTTTATTGTTAAAAGTTCAAACCAGTTGCTCTCAGCCAACTGAACTTCGCAGGCTATTTTGGCAATTCGCCGTAGTATCGCGGCATTCAACAGTTCAAAAGTTGTATTTTTGATAAACTTACTTTTTGCAAAACTTTTTCATTTGATTTTCAAATGTTGTTAAATGTTTCCCAACTTCCATGTAAATCCAATTTATGAAATCACCTAATCTAATCTAATCTAATCAGACCCTAGCGCAGCCAATCTTTCGAAGGGATCCTGGAGAGTGCCTTAGGTTAGATGACGCCTAGCACTCTTCTTGTCATTTATTAACATTTGTAGTGCGCCATTGCATTAGAATGCATTGAAACATAACAAGCGTTAAAGCGGCCAGGCCTACTGCGTAAAGCCGTATCGCAGAGATGACTCGTAAATGGGTTGAGTTTGAGCACTGAGTGTTCGAACAACAACACAATTCTGAATCGACAGGGGAGGAAGAAGCGTCGGGACGTACGCTCCACCATACGCTCCGAGATTTGGTTGTATTCGTTGGGAGCACCATGCTAAGAAGGTTTGGTACTCCGGGACCCTCTGGGATGGGACATTGTATTTCCACAATTGCCCTGGACACTATTTGCCGTGGTTATAGCGCCACAACTCGCTCTCTGTAACAGTATTCCTAATTCCAGTCCACGCTCACCAAGTCGGCATGGCCTAGTGGTTAGCAATTTTACTTACCAATCCAAAGGACGGAGGATTGAACCCCATCTCGAGCGACTTAGATTTTTCGTTCATATTCATCATTTCAAATTTATGTGTTCTTAACTTTCTCGTTGGGAGCAGATGGGAATCGAACCCAGAACCATTCGCATACAAAGCAAACACCGTAACCAGTCAGCCACGGCCGCTCCCCCAAATCCAATTTATGAAATCACCTGCGTAAAAATTAAATTTTCATTCCTTTTGATATTTTAACACCTAAACTCCCAAGCTCGAGCAAAGGAGGAATTTGTATGGAAATTTTACCTTTTTCTCGTGCTTGGGAGTTTAAGTGTTAATCCTTTCCAATTTACACTGCATAACATTTTCATAGTTTTACAAATAGATTTGTATTAAACTTTTTGTTCAGCTTGAATTATTTTGCTTAAGAGGGAGTTTTTCACCGATGTGTAACAGGTCGTATCGAGGAGCTCCGATTTGGATGAAACGGCACAAACATTCAATATTACGCCCTTTTAAAATGTTAGTCTTGGTTTAAAAATTTTGAAAATATTGTTTTCGAAAAGATCGGAAAATTTCACAAATGTTTCATATATTAACATTGAAAATCGGACCATTACTTGCTGAGATATCGACAATAAAAAATGGTGGGCTGTTTGGGTGAGACTTAGAAAACATCAATTTTCCTGTTTTTAAACCTTTGCATTGCAATATCTCAGCAACTAAAGGTCGTATCAACTAAGTCCCAAGAAGCAAAATATAGAGAATTTTCTCAGCTTTTCGAAAATATTTTTTCCAAAAGTGTGCAAACATGTGCACTAATTTTAAAAAATGAAAAACTGCGACTATTTTGAAAAAAATCACCTAAATATGTATTTAACTTGAAAACGGTGCACTTTATCAAAATTTCACTGAAGTACTTTTTGATTGCAAATTTGATTTTACATCGAAAAATGAAGTTGAAAAATTTTTGCGACCAATATTTCGATTTTATGAAAAAAAAATAGTATTGATTCAAAAAATCATAACTCGGTCAAAGATTTTTTGCACAACCTGCAAATTTCTGAAAAGTTGGCATTTTATGTCCTCTAAAACAAACATATCAAAAAAAAATAAATAAAAATAGTGTTTTTTTGCAAATCAAGTTTTAGTGATAAAAAGTAAATTAAAAAAATCACCTAATTTTTTTTACAGTGTATCATTTTTTTCAGTGTAGTCCATATCCATACCTACAACTTTGCCGAAGACACCAAATCGATCAAAAAATTCCTTCAAAAGATACAGATTTTTGAATTTTCATACATCATTTTTGTATGGACAGCTGCCAAATTTGTATGGAAAATTATATGGACAAACTAATGATGCAAAATGGCTTCTTTGGGCATACCAAAGGCACCAAAAAAGTTTCAGTCGGATTAAAAAATACAAAAAAAAAATCGAATGACCGAAATCCTAGAGAACTGCTCATGTATAGAAAAACAAACGCTGAAAGTTTCATCCAAATCGGAGCTCCTCGATACGACCTCTAGAACAAATCGAGTAATATTTACAAAAACTGCCTTTTATTTTTTTTATAATTTGAACTAATTTTAAGACGAACATTAAAAAAAAAAAAATAATCATCCACTTTTTTTCAATTTTATTTAAAAAAAAATCACAAAAATGTATGTTTTGTAGAATTATAAATATTATGTTGCATCTCGAAAAATAAGTGATTTATTGCTAAAAACCATCAAAATATATTTTTTAAATCGTCGAATCTGGCTGGAAGAAAAAAAGAAAAAAAAATTCAATAGAGTTATATTCCAGCTTATTGAGCAAGCACTGAGAAATGCTTTTGGAAAATTACTAGAAATATTTTTGGAAATTTTTGAAATTTTATCTTTTTCTTAAAATTTGTATCATTGATTGGATAAAAGGAACAACCATGGAAACAATAATAAAATTTAAATGAAATAGAATTTTTTCACAAAATATTTCTTTTTAACTCAAATTTTATTCTTTCTTTAATAATTCTATTTTATGAAATGTTATGCCAAGCGTATAAAAGGAACGTGTCAGTTCCATACATGCGTTAGAACCACTTTGGATCTTCCAACTGAATCTAAAAACCATGCTTGCCTTTATTTCTTAATTTTTATTAACTAATCTCGATTTTTACAGTCTTTTTAATTTATAAGGGACCATCCACAAACCACGTGGCACTTTTTTGGAAATCTCACCCCACCAACGTGGACAATTTTCATAAAAATAAAATCTTTTTTGTACGGAGCGTGGACAATCGCCACTTGATGGAAACTATGTTGGAAAGGTCCCTTAATTCATTTATCATCACCCTTCAATCTTGTATTAGACGAAATAGCTTGTTTTCTAAGGTGGCCCATTCTGCCCCGTACCCTGGAAAAGTAGTCAAAAAAACACATTTTTAAAAGTGCTTCAAAAATAATTGTTACGATGGTAAAGAGGTTTCGGAGTCACAAAATCTCGACAGCAGGCAAATACGATAGTGCCAGCTTCAAGCTGTTGAAAATAGATTTATTAGAATAATTCGAAGCTAATTCTCAATCAGAAGTTCTTACAATTTATGTGCAACGTTAGTACCACATGGAAAGTGGGTCGATGACTTAGGTATGTGTTGTTATTAGACCTAAGTGGAAAATAGTGTTTATAATAATTTGGAGATAAATAGTTCAGCGCTTCTTACAGTATTCATCGGTTTTGGAACCCGTTATAGAAATTTGGAATTTGAACTAAACTTATAATAAACTGTAGACTTGTCGGGTGGTTTGGTGAGCACTTTATGATGACGGCTACTGACAATCAGAATGATCGACATGTAGAGCGTCGCGTCATTTGGTCCCGTTGACGTCAGGTGGACAATGAGTCGTCGCGGTGATATTTGACGGTGGACTTCGTCGCAACAATAATTCTGAGTATTTTTTTTTTTTTTTTTTCATCAACCAAGTACAACATTAAAGGGAACATCCCAAAGCATAAACCCACTACACTGAGTTCATAAATTTGTTTGTTTTTCAATTTTTTTTTTTGCATTTTCCTTAGGCGGGCCATTCTGCCCCCCTGCCCCTTATATTGTTTCGAGTTATGTTTCGTTAAATAAATATGTTAAAAAATATATCATTCGTCAGACTTTTCAATTTTTATGGAGCTCCACCGCTTGATGTTTAGTTTTTTTAATTAAAATCATTTTTTGAAAAAAAAAATAACCCTCTAATTAATAAAAAATAATCCATAATCGGAACTTTTAACTTTGATCATCGCTTTCTCAAACTTTTCCTTTCAAGTAGTAAATAAAAGTTACTTTTTTTTAAACAAAACTTTCTTTAAAATCTATTCATTCATTGCACTTTAAAGCTTTTTTCGTTTTGTAAACCATTTGGAAATTGAGTTAACGCTTATTTAATTACCGGGAACCGTGGTGTAGGGGTAAGCGTGATTGCCTCTCACCCAGTCGGCCTGGGTTCGATACCAGACGGTCCCGGTGGCATTTTTCGAGACGAGATTTGTCTGATCACGACTTCCGTCGGACGGGAAGTAAATGTTGGCCCCGGACTAACCTAAAAAAAGGTTAGGTCGTTAGCTCAGTCCAGGTGTAGGAGTCGTCTCCCTGGGTCCTGCCTCGGTGGAGTCGCTGGTAGGCAGTTGGACTAACAATCCAAAGGTCGTCAGTTCGAATCCCGGGGTGGATGGAAGCTAAGGTGTAAAAAGAGGTTTGCAATTGCCTCAACAATCAAGCCTTCGAACACCTAGTTTCGAGTAGGAATCTCGCAATCGAGAACGCCAAGGCAATGCTGTAGAGCGAATAATTTGATTTGATTTTTTTGCTTATTTAATACTTCCCAAGTCTTCATAAATATTGTAGGTATTGAAATTGAATTGTGATCTCCCATTTTTTTTATTATTGAAATACAGTACTTGTTCGGTAACTGGGCTGAGAATGTAGCCCAGTCACCATATGCTGCTCGCTAACTGGGCTGAAAGAAAAATTAACAGGGGACCACAGATGCATATGATATATAAAAATAAAACTTACTAAAATTTATTTACAATGCTTACTTTTCATATTTCGTTAATTGTGACATGAAATTAAATAAAAGTTAGAAAAAAGTTTATTTTTATTTTTTGAACATGAATCCCTCGGTCATTTCGGTTTGTTTTTTGACGTTTGTCTGCTATTTAACTGGGCTACGGCCGAGTTTTTGAGCGCCCAGTTAAAAAGCAGCCCAGTTAAACAACGCCCAGTTACCGAACATGTACTGTATTTTGAAATATTTGAAAACAAATTTCTAAATAAAAGAATTGCTTAGTCATGTTTTTAGAGAACATGTATCGTGTTTAATTACACTCAACCCCCGGTGGTTGGTAATTTTTCTTTTGACACTTTTTTGCTTTGTACCTGTTTTGTACCCCGTTGGTCAAACTAAAAATGATGGCCTGTGACATTTTACACGGGACTCACACTTACATTCAAACCAAACGTATGGTGGTAAGTGTGAGCTCTGTGTAAAGAGGGTGTCAAACTACAACAGTGGGTGTCAAATCATCGGGGTTTCAGTGTCTATGTTAAATTATCTATATATATAAAAAAAATTCGACGGTTTTGTTCGAACGTGAATCAGTTCAATACGGAGCGTCGTATCGAGGTGCTTTTTGTTGCGTTGGGTTCGTAAAAGTCCAAGGAAGGTTCTTACGCCAAAAAGTGACAACTTTGGCCACTCTGGAACCGATTCCGGAAAATCTGCAGATTGTATGGGAAAAGCTGCGTAAAATCAAATTTTGATCACAGGAGGCTGAATTTTGGCTGAATTAGCAAACAAGCAAGAAACGTCAGGAAACCAAAAAAGGGCAGGACAAAGTTTGCCGGGTAAGGCTTGTTTAGCATAATTTTTTTTATTTATTTCAAGATTGAATTTCCAATGTTCAAGAAATAACTTCGTCACGCTTGCGAAAACCCCTGAAACGTGACGTTGTTACAGAATAAGTTGTTTGAAAAGAAAAAATCTACAAATTGGATGGAATAGCGAGCGCTTAACCTGCCTGACATGCGAGAATTACTCCTAATTAAAAAAAAAAAACGAAGTTGACTTTATAGCTGTCGGCCACCATTGCTAGTACCAACCACTAGTGTCTTCCTTTTTATCTACAAGGACTTCGCCGCCCTGGGCTCCTAAGTGTATGAAAGTATGGCACGGAGCGACGGCGCCGAATACCCATATTTACACAAAGAATTTTAGAGCGCCCGCCGTGGGATTCGAACCGGCGACCTCTGGATTGTGAGTCCAGTGCGCGGTCCGATTGATCCACACGGGCGGGACTCCTAATTACGAAATTCAATAAAAGATTTTTCATTTATTTAAATTCGAAGTGTCTTAACTAAACATAACAGTAATCGACTTAGGAAAACTTGTTTTGCAAATTGTGTATGCCGGGTCCGGTGGTTTAGTGGTTAGCGTGGTAGCCTCCAAACCCCAGTATGGCCTGGGTTCAATCCCAGACGGACCCGGTGGCATTTTTCGAGACGAGATTTGCCTGACCACGCCTTCTATCGGATGGGGAAGTAAAACGTCGGTCCATTAGCGTAAAAGAGGTTTTGAGTGACTCACCACACATAACCTTCGGACGCCTAGAAATGAGCAGAAACTTGCAACAGAGCCCACAAAAGACCCGGGGGTCGTTAAAGTGGATTGCTTTGCTTTTGCTTTTTTTTGTATGTAACAAAACAAAATCGGATAAGCTCTTAGGAAGAATTCCTCGGACTGTAGCATTAAGTCTTAATGGCAGACGCAGAAGTTTAATCATAACAGGAAGCCTTTTCCATCCAGGAAAAACTAAGGATTTTCTTTTGATTCATTCGTCACAACAACACATGCAACACGTTATTATTCCATTAGACTGGGATTATGTATTTGTCCTGTCGAGACTAAACCGAACGTTCTACACAAGTGTCTTTCCTAATTAAACCTAAATCCCGGAACAAAGCAGTGGCTCGCAGCTGCTTTTCATCTCTTGTTTACGGTATTATTATTTTAATATAGAAAAAAAAACTGTAGCGAAAAAAATAAAGCAAGGTAAAAATACATCTTCCTTTAGCTATGTGAATATAATATAAAGTGGATTTTACACAGTAACACTACGCTAGTACGTCTTTCACTCATCACCCGCCGGTTGGGCGTTGATTCGGGCAGCATGTTCCACCCGTCGCTCACGAATCCACTCATCGATGCGGGCCTTGAGTGCGGTATCACGCCGCACCTGGTCCATCGTCAGCGGCGACCGGTTGAACGGATCCGACTGATCGGAGAGCAGGTGCCGCGCGATTGTCGACCGATCGACGACGGTCTTCGAGCTGGGCAGAATGACGGGATCAACCATGAGGGAGGACATGATCGGGTCGAGGAATTCGTCCGGGGGATCGACCAGGGCTTCTTCGTCGATTTTTTGCTGGGCTTCGAGGCGTTGAACGCGCGTGGACAGTTCCTGTATTTCGCCAATCAGTTGGCCGCCGCCGATTCGTGTCAGGACCTGTTCGGCGTACTCGAACAGTTTCGGGCTGTACGAACGACCGTCCTGGGACACGGCCAGACAGAACGCGTTGCACTCCTGCAGGTTCACGTAGATGCGGCAGATTTCGAGCACCGTGTTGGCCGGATCAAACTCGAACTCGCGTTTGTCCTTCACCTTGAAGTTGCCCTTTTTCGGGCCGGTCAGATTGAGCAGGAAGTAGTTCAGCATCGCGGCCACGCGGTCCACCATCGACGAGTGGCAGAAGATTTCGCGCGTTTCCGACGTCAGCAGCTGCAGAATGTTGATCGTGTCCCGGCCGAGGATGTTGTCAAAGCGGGCGAGCATTCCCAGATGGCGCATATTGGCCACGTTCTGCTGGCGTTCGTTGGCCGGCAGTTCGGCCCACTCGCCGTTGTCCTGCGCAGCCTGCAGCTGACGAATTTGCTGCAAATTGCTGAGCGATTCGTCCAGCAGAAAAATAGCATCGTTGATGAGCAAATTGATGAACCGCAAGAAAATCGGCGGATCTTCCGCCTCAATGTTACGAATCGCTTCGCGCTCCAGCTCCCGGAAGCACGCCTTCTGCTCGTCAATCTTCCACAAATAGTCCATGATGGCGTACATCGGCCGCCGGTAGTTGAACTTTTGCTCAAACTGCACGCTCTGGCCGGTCATTTCGATGCTCACGAAAACCCGCAACAGGTTCGGAATGATCTCCAGCCGGTGCACGTGGTTGGTGAAGAGGGCCGCACTGAAGCAGAACCCACCCGATTCGGACTCTTTCGGGAGCAAGCTCTCGAGGCCTTCGGCAAGGCGCGCTCGCAGGTGCGGATTGCGAATCCGCTCGGACGAACCCATAAACACCAGAATCATCGTGAAGATGTTGTTCTGCGCCTCGACGTCAACGCGCAGCGGCTGGCTGTCAAAGTGGCGCGAAAACTGCAAATAACCGACAATGTTCTCCATGATGTACTCGGGAATGCACCTGCGAACAGATACGCAACATTTTAATGATCTGACCTCCGATCTTCCCAACGCATCCCCAAACTCACTTCAAAACCTTGGAAATTCCATTTCCCAGCGGCAGCCGAACCTCCTCCACGCTTTGCGGCGCAAAACCCTTCGCCTTGTCGCCCCCGTCGAAGCGGGTTGCCTCGCGGGACGCCAGCTGTGCCAGCCAAATGGCGGACGCTTCGTAGAACTGCAACAGCAGCTGGTCGGTCGCCGGCTCGCGCAGCATGTTCTGCAGACACAAAAACTGCTGTGTCTGGCTGGACAGCATCTGCATGATGTTGTTGGCCACGTCCGCTCCACTTCCGCCGCCCCCGAGTGTGTCCTGGTAGGCGCTCTGCAGTCGGTGCAGCTCGCGGTTCATGCGGAAAAATTTCTCGATGCAAACGCGAAACCCGAGATCGATCGCTTTGTGCGTCATGAAGAAGCACTCCGTCACAAAGTTGTACTTGTCCGCGTCTAGCCGGGCCTCGGCCTCGTCCACCGGCAGCAGGCACGTTTCCTTCTCGGTGTCCCGCATGTGAACGCCCTTGGCGGCCTTGTCCGGCTCGCGGACGGCGCAGTACGTCGGATCCACGATCAGAACCTTCAGCTGAGGTTTGAGCAATGGTTGGCACAGTCTCAGCAGAACGCCGGCCAAGTTGACGCTGAACGAGTCCGGTGCCGTGGTCAGGTTGCCGAAAACGTTCTGCATCTGGTGCGTGTTCCAAATCTGGCCTCGCGGTACGTTCGCATGCAGACAGTTGCCGATCCAGGAGAGCATCTTGCTGCGGACGTCGCCCCCAATCAGGAGGAAACTCTTGACGAAACCGTGCATCGCTTCCAGGTGCAGCTTGGTGTAGTTCCACAGCGACGACGACAGGTTGTCGTACGCGGACCGGTTCGTGGTCAGTGGGTTCTCGAAAAACTCGTACGGCCCGTTGTGGTTGCGTGGCATGATCGACAGAGACATCAGCTGACCGAGCAGCGATTCGGAATATTTATTGCCTGCAAATAAAGTTGTTAGAACAAGTCAGTGATGTACAACCGAATCTCGACCTTACCTTCCGCTCCGTCCGGCGGACTCGTGTAGTCCAGCAGCAGAAGTGCCAGCCTGGGGTTGTTCTTGTCGCTGGAGAAAACCTCCAGCAACGGCATAATCCACCGTTCCATGCTAATCAGCGAGGCACTCCTCAACGCCCGAGCCGCTTCCCCAAAGATCGGATCGAATATTCCCCTCAGCACGGTCGCTATTTCCTCCTCCGGTCCACCAACATCGGCGCCAATTTCCTTAACCGTTTCGGAGACGAACCTACCCCTTATCTGCGTGTCGTCGTCGTATAGCTTGAACAATTCGACGAGCTGCGCCGACAGGTTCTGTCCCTCGTACAGTTCCGGCTGCCGGAGGGATGTGCTGGCGTTTCGCAGAATTAAAGCCTTCATTTTAGCACAAGTATCCACTGCGATGGAATCGTTCCCGCCATGGGCACTGGTCTGCTCGTTCCGGACAAAGCATCCGTACAGATAGAGCATGACCTTAGTCTCGGCCACCTCGTCCGTCTCAGCCGTCGTTACATTGTTCGGAATCAAATAGTCCCGCGGATTAAACAGCAAGATTCGCTCAAACAGGGCCTGCTCGAGCAGTTCCAAATTCAGCAGGGCATCCTCTCCGGCCATCGCGGCCACCTCCTCCATGAACACAAACTGCTGCCGGGAGCGGCCAGCCCTGGGCGGGCTTTTGCTGAGCGTTATCAGAAACACCTTCTCGATCAACGCGTTGACCTTGGCTTCCAGCGGGTTTACCGCCTGGTCCTCCATCCTGCTGTTCTTTCCGTAAACCCCGTTCCGTCAGAGAAAAAATAACTCTCCAAGCTGACGATCCTTTGCACGACACTAGAATCTACTAGAAAACCTGAGGAACCGCGGATTTCACATTGAACGCATCGTAATGGTCACCCGGGAATACTCGACGGAAATTTACGAAATTTGCAGCGACACGGTTTTAAAAATCACGATTGCACAAAAGTGAAAAAGTTACGATCCGAAAACACCAAACAGGGAATGAGTTGGAAAATTTTTCTGACAGTACAATCTTAGAGGAGAAACGTCAAACCGTGCACGGAAAAAATTCTCAAATTGATTTCTGTACCATGATGCCACGAAATCTGAAGGTCGTGCGGCAGATATCTGCAAATCTTCTCGCATGTGAGTCGAAACAAACAGGGTTGATTTTCTCAATTCCACAAAAGTCTTTTGTTGTTTCGAAAAAGCTGCTTTGGCGTTTAGCGTTGATTCCGAGGTTGATACAACAAAAATCATGATTTTCAAATCAACAAAACGGTTTGTTGATTCAAATATACCTTATTTTTCTGCGTGTATAAGCCACTCAATGGGATGAACTGTTTCAATGAACGAATAAACACGATTTGTTGTTTTTGTAGCGCGAGAGGTCTTTACTCTCGCCAAAAAGTACTTTCCTCTCGTTTCTTTTCGAAAGGACTAAATATCCGCATGGACTTTTACTTTGAATGTATTGTCCAAGGAATTCATTTAAAATTAAAACCAACCTCAAATGCCTTCCAATATTGTATCTTTGCAGTTTATAGTTTAAAACGTGATTTTCACCCATTCCTTATATTTATACAGCAAGTCCATTTGAGAAGAGCCTAAACCGAAAAAAAAAATGTTCGGGCTCAAAATTTTTCTGGGGGTTCCTGGCCAAAATAATTAGACCCGTACAAAAACCACTTTTTAAAAAAAAAAAAATCATATCTCCGTGGCATTTCATCCAATTTTAGCTGTCTTAGACGCAAAAGAAAGGTGATTAGTTTGGCTATTTGAAAAAAATAGTAAGAAGTTTCAAAATCTAGCTTAACATTTAAGTTGCGTATTTTAATTACGAAAATTTTGGGAACCCTAACATGTATAGGTCATCGCTGAAATTTTTAAGTTTTTGCAGTTTTAGTGAAAAAAGTAGAATAAGTCGAAAGTCGAATAACTCAGTTTTTATTTTCAAAAAATCATATCTCGGAAACGTACGGTTCGACATCGCCATTTTTTTATATGTTACGTGAAATTTTCCGAGAAATCCGATAAAAATATTTTCATATATAGGCTCTTTGGTTCAGACACGGTCAAAACGCCATTTTGAGTTTTCATACAACTTTTTCAAATGTTAAGCAAGATTTTTGAAACTTCTTACTATTTTTCTCAAATAGCCAAATTAATCACCTTTCTTTTGCGTCTAAGACAGATAAAATCGAATGAAATGACGCGGAGATATGATTTTTTTTAAAGTGGGTTTTGCGAAAAATGACGAAAGTTGCCATTTTTTGAACCACCCTAGCACGATGTATAGGTCACCCTAATGGCAAAAAAAAGGGGTCTAATTATTTTGGCCAAGGATCCCCCAGAAAATTTTGAGTCCGATCGGTGAACTTTTTTTTCGGTTTAGGCTCTTTTCAAATGGAATTGCTGTATATATATATATTTTATTTGATTACCACCGTGGTCTCCAGACAGTTTTACATAAGAATCCATGCCTATCTTAAACCAAACCAAACCAAACCATTGCCGTGAAACAGCCCTTCAAAAATAAAAAAAACTCTGAATTTTCTATGTGTTTACCAACACCCCGGTGGTTGGTCACTTTTTCGATTGAAACTTTTTTAGTTTGTACCCCGTTGGTTTGACAAAGTCAAACTAAAAAGTGACGAACTGTATTTGTGTGCACAATGATTTAGCTTAGTTCTTTGTCCGAAATAACACTTTGCAGAACCAAAAACGGTTTATAATTGATTCTAAAATTATTTTGAAAGGCAATAGGTGATCTACGCAAAACAAAATTATTAGGCCGATTTTTGAAGTTTACGTCCCTCCGGCCCCCTTCAATGCATGGAACCTACACTCAAAATAATGTTCACCACAATGCTGCATGAAAATCTTAGTGATTATTTTCCATATGGATGTTCATGCGAAATCTACGTGAACCTCAGGAGTCTTGGTTTTATCCATTTCCAACACACCAATACAGTCAAAAGTAACATCACAAGAATTTTACGTCATAGTTGCGTCCCTTTCACGCAGCCCCTACATTCCAAGAATGTGACCATCACATGATTTTTTAGTGGAAAACGGCGGTTTGGGGTGGGGGGGTTTCATTCATTCTTTCATATTTTTTTTTTATGTTGGTGATTTATGAAGAATGAAAACATGGAGTTGTGTATTTAACCTTTTATTTACAAAATTTGGGAATTTTCATGAACGCACTTCACACAGCAAAAAAGTTCAATAACACACAATATTTTTCTCCGACATCAACAAGTTCTCCATCACAGGCGAATTGTCTACGTTTCCGGCGCGCCTGCGGCTTCCGGGGAAGTCTTGAAGGGCAGTTTCGTTATCTTTACCTTCTACCATTCGCGGCGACACATTCGTCTCCTTCTCCTCGGCCTTTTTTGATTCATGATTCCTTGGCTACCTTGATGGCCGATCCCGCTGTTCTTTGCGCACATCCGGCAAACTACAATTGGCCACGATAGGGCACCGACAATCGCGCTGGATTTTCTGAAACCGATGCCTAGAAAATAAGAACACAGAAAATTATTTGAAAAAAAGAAATCAACAATGGTGCGGAAAATACTTACAAATGAATCTTCAAAAAAGGGAAAGACTGCAGAATGAACAATTTCTCTGGTTCTTGAAACCCACAGCAACAGAAAAAAAACATAAACTTTGATTCCGTGCCCGACTGAATGTTTAGCTGTTGAGGATCACCAGCAGACTGATTGTCCTCAGACTTGCAGGCCTGGCTAAAAATTTTCAGACTGGAAAATCACGCAACCTTTCAACTCTGCTCATCGCGTGGCTCATCGTCGTCACTTTTCACCACAATGTTGCATGAAATGGTAAGTGAATATTTTCCGTACCACTTTACTTGCGAATGTGACATGAATTTCATGCAAACCAAAATCATCTGACTTGCACGCCACGCCTCCAAATTTTCAGGCATGAAATTCACGTGGTATTTTGTTGTGTGAGTGTAAGCTGCGTGGAAATCAAGCAGAGGTGACATGAATGTAATGTGACAGTTGCATGACTCATGCAAAACGTTGTTTTCAATCGAAAATTGGTTGCCACCGGAATTTTCATGCAACTCTGTGGTGAAAGGTTTTTTGAGTGTACTGTGGGTGCAAAGCACTATCAGGGCCAAATCAGGGCTGGTAATTCTTGCAGGATTCTGGCAAAATCAGCTCTGCTAAGACTTTTCTTTACTGGGTTGGAGGGCGCCGTCCCAACTGTAGATTCAAGTGACTCACTCATAATTCTCAAACTAGCTGATCTAGATCTACTAGCTAAGAATAATTACAATCAGAAGCAGGCAGCACTGTTTCATGATACATTCATTTGAAGTCAAGGGGCTGGAAACTCTAATACTTTAATATTACTTAGGAATACTGAGTTTACTAACCGAGAAACAATAAACTGTAAGTATATTAAGATACTCTCAGTATATTTGTAAGTATACTGGCGATATTTAAAGGAAATAATAAGTATACTAACATTTATTTTGATAAACTGGTTAACATAATAAGTATATTTTGAAGAGTTTCCAACCCCTTGTTTGTAGTACGATTCCAACTCTAGCTCCCAGTGAAACAGACTTAAAAAATATTAAAATCAGATATATAAACATATCAAATTTAATTTATTACAAGCGAAGTGGTTGTAATTCATTAAATGACTTTTACTACTTGAATTAGATATGCGTCTATGACATGCAGGGCAGTTGACATCCTAAATTGAAACTCTTTTCAAAAACGAAAAATATGATCAAAAGGATGAGAACGAGGATGAGAACCTGTCATCAAAACGGACGCATTGTATATAAACAAAATGAACTAACTTTGTTTACCTGTCAAGTTCAGCTGATGGATTAATATTGTTATAAAAAATGCTCTGGTGAAATAAATTGTTTTTTTTTTGGACAGAATTTTGATAGACTTGTATCAATATGTTTAAATTCCTGTCGAAAGCAGCCGGCGTATTTGGCTACGTCATCCAGTACGGTTGTTTAACGCACTGTACCTTTGAATACCTTGGAGATTTTGTCGTAGTAAGCGCACGAAATTACATAATTTCAGTGCATTGACTTTAATGGGCTCTTAAATGATTTCTTAAATTTTAGTGCGTGGGCCCCTCGATGGAACCGACACTTCACACCAACAACATCCTCATCACAGACCATATAACCCCCCGGTTAAACCACCTGCAACGGGGGGACATAATAATCGCCAAAAGTCCGACGAATCCGCTGCAGCACGTTTGCAAACGAATCGTTGGGCTTCCGGGCGACCGGATCATGACCAAGGCGTCGTTCAATCTGAACCCCCTGTCCAACAGCTACACGATCCACACGTCGGTCGTACCGGGCCGTAACTCCGACTCGACGGCGGCCGAGCAGAAGCTCCGCCAGAAGGTGGACTTTGTGTCCGGCTCGGTGGATGCCAGCTCCGACGATGGTGGCGTGGAGTTGGTTGAGGAACATCCGGCGCATCCGGAAATACGGACCAGCATCGTGACGGTTCCGAGGGGTCACCTGTGGATCGAGGGTGACAACGTGCAAAACAGCTCGGACTCGCGGAATTACGGCCCGGTGCCGATTGGGCTGGTGAAAAGTAAAGCCATCTGTAGAATTTGGCCCGTGACGCAGTTTCAGGTGTTTGCATAGGTGAATGTGATTGTGTTTAATTTGCTGTAAATATCTCAAATTGTCGAAATATAAGTCAGCTTGAAACTGAGAGTGTCATCCCCCTCGTGTAATGTTATTGTGGGTCGCAAGGACAGCCCCGAAATTTGATTCTGGACGTAAACTTGCACGCCTTGTTGGTCAAAATGCCTAGTACCACGGGATTGAAACTCGTCTGAAAAACCTGTATCATTTTCTCAATCAAAACGGTGGCGCCGCGTGGTGGTAGCTGCCCTGTTTATTACACTGTGAAATTATCCATGGCAAATCCAAGGAACCAAAAGGTGACAACAGAAATGTCCGCCCAAAAGGGGTGCTGCAAAAAAAACTTTTTATTTAAAAAAAAATCCCAACAAATCAGCAACGAATTACAAGTTTGATAGTCGGGCTACACTTAAAAGTTGGTTTTGTTATTTGTTTTTGCAAAACCGCAGATTTTTTAACAAAAGTGCCAAAAATATTCGTAACTACCTTTTGCCTCTTGGTGGCGCTTTGTGTTAGTATGTGTGTGGTCGATATTTGCGGACGTGCACGCAGAACACATAACAGTGAGAACTAGCGAAAATGCCTCACTTTCTTCTGATACAAGTCACCATATTGAAATTGCTTGAAGATTCATACCCGTGCTAGTACGGTAATAAAATTTTGCAACTTGAAGTTCAGACATTCTATATCTCAAGAAATATCCAGATTTCATCACGGTACTGAGCAACTGAAAGCGCCATTCGATTCCACAACAAATTTTCTTAAAAAAGAAACAACAGTCGATTGTTGATCTTTATTTTTAGCAGTGTGCAACTGGGTTAGGAACCAATCAAGGAAAATTTCAAGTGGGCAGCAGCGTTTCCTCTCCTTTATTCTGCTGTTTGTTAATCTGTTTTTTTTTACTCCTTTGGAGCTGCGTACTGGCCCTTTACCAATATATTGGCCACATTGGACAAAGAGGCTAATTCTGGAAGCACCAGAATCGAAGTCAGAGAAAATGGCAACAGAGGATGCTGAAAACTCGCAGGAAGCAAAGGGCTGACGTTGCAAATGGAATCAGAGGTTAATGGTGACAATTTGTGCTGAGTTTCTTTAAATTAACAATTTCACCGTGTTTCAGATTTTCACCTGAATCTGGGCATCAACCAGGTATCTTTGGACACCGCCAAAACGTTCCAGCAAACGGTATCGAGAGAGTCGGTCCCTGTGGTGTTCAGAGCCCGGTTACCGATTACGGTAGACAAAGTAGATTTAATTAAATAAACACAGTCTAGAACACAGTCGTTTTAAAAGCTTGTTTTTCGTTTGACTTGAAATAAAAAATACTAAAGAAGAACCTTCAAAATACAGATAAATACAATTTTCATTCCGATAAACAAAATTTACGTTTTGTTTACCAAAATTTATCAAAATAATGACAAATGCGTTGAAATCACAAAAAAAGTTTTATCAAATTGATAAGAAAACTTATTGGATTTTATTAAATAAATTATTGGTCCCCAATCCATAAGTTTATTTATTGAATTGATGGCAAAAACTTATCGGATTGATAATAAATGTTTCTGCGTGTAATTATTCCACAATCAACCTCCGGTTGTTGGACACTTTTTCGTTTGTACCCCGTTGGTTTGACAAAATCAAACTAAAAAGTGAAAAACTGTCATTTTTTACACGGGACTTACACTTACTATCAAACCAAACGTTTGGTAGTAAGTGTAAGCTCTGTGTCAAGAGGTTGTCAAACTAAAAAGTTACCCCGTTCGTTTGACAACATTTCTGGAGCAACATTTGAAAAAAGCGTATAAGCATTTTGACAGTTTGGATTGTTTTCCAAAATCCCAGGCAATAGAGAACTATTCACCAAAACTGGAAGTGTTGAATGATAGCTGGGGAGGCCAGTCATTGTTTAAAACATCGATTTTTTTGAAAAAAATGCCTGGAGTCAGAGAATTGGCGACATAATTTCAGCTGTCAAAATGCTTATGCGCCCTTTTAAAATGTGGCTCCAGATTTGGTCAGTGTACTTGTAATCTGATCATGATATTTACAATTGTTGACAGGTTGTCGGTTTAGCAATCTATTTGCCTATCAATCTGTCAAACCTGCTACATCGAGTTAAACTTTCTGTGCAGTTGCTGTGATGTTTACCATGGCACTTCAGAAGGTTTAACTTCATGCAACATGTTTCACGCACACAACTCACACTTTTAATTTCTCGATAGAGTTATCTACGTGCGCATGTATTGCGTGTACGTTTCGTACACGAAAAAAAGTGAGGTTAAATTTTGTTCGACCAGCAAAATAACATGGTGCGCTAGTGTGCGTACGCGAAACGTCATCAAACTCTATGGTGTAGACCGAGGTGTAGACACACCTCACCACCAGAAAGGTAAATACACTCAACCCCCGGTGGTTGGTCACTTTTTCGTTTGACATTTTTTTTAGTTTGTACCCCGTTGGTTGGTCAAAGTCAAACTAAAAAGTGACGAACTGTCACTTTTCACACGGCGCTCACGAATACTAGCAAAACAAACGTTTGGTAGTGTGTGTGAACTCCGTGTAAAAGGGGTGTCAAACTAAAACGTGACCCCGTTTGTTTGACAACAGTTGGTGTCAAACCATCGGGGTTTGAGTATCGGTATTCGGATTATATGAAGAATGGCAGTTTGGAAAAGAGTTGTAGAAGAGAAATGTGCAAAAAAGAAATAGGATTCTTCAAAACCGCTACACAATGCAAATCGTACAATTTTATTAACTTCATTTTATTAGAATTTTTTCTCATCCAAAAACAAAAAAATAAACTAATAAAATTATATTATTACAATACACTATCTGTTTGCTGTATCCACTGTGGATCCATTTCATTACGCAACGATTTTTCTTTTTGCTTGCTTTTGGCTGTTTGAAAGGTTGAACGATTTCATTAAACATTCCGATTTACTTTTATCTTAACCCTTTGACGTATGACAGCTGTTTGATCAAGTCATATACCTAGTTGTTAAATTTTGCGATCGTAACATAACTTATTTGCTTGCAAAGTTCAGCTGACCGGGGTTTCTTTCTTTCTTATGCTTGCTTGGTTTTCAGGGATCGTTAGGTAATTGAAATTTTGTGTTAGCTGAATATATTTGTGTATTGTTTACACCGTTTCTGTTTTCTGTGTGAGTGTTTCGTGTGTGAGTGTGTGTGTGAGTTAAAGTTTGTGTGTCTTGTTAAATATGAATAGCATATTTTGCGTATGTTGCACTGTCCAAAAATGTTTTATTGTGTATTTTTTTTAATTTAGTGATCTTTCCGAATTTATTTAATTTCTTCTAACGAGTGTGACTTTTTGCCTAAAAATTGTGCAAAATATGTTGACAGAGTTGGAATGTAACCCACAGCTTGAGCAACATTTTTTGTGTAATTTGACAGCAAAAATCAAACCTTTTTTGAGCGTTTGGCTGTTACGTTTGAGAAAGAAGCTCTTAGATTTCATACAGTTGATTGTTCTATCTTTCCGAGTTCTCAAATCATTGTGGAATTGGGTGTTTGTCTGTGAGAGTGAGTGTGTGCTCGTTCAAGGTAGAGGAAAATTTAAAATGTGTGTTTTATTATTTCTCGCATGTTTTGCCGAGCAGAACTTTCTGCTAGTGCTTCTGTCAACGTGCCAATTAGTTATTATTTCAATTTAAATTAAATAATCGTGTAATTTTGACGTCGTTGGCACAAGCAAGTTATTGAACCGTTCTTTTTGTGATTAGTAATTGGCTATTTTGAAACATGCTTTAAACATCTTGAAAAATCAAACAAAATATATAAATTGCATTTTTTAAATAAAATGCGTAATTGAAACATAATACTGTCGTTACTCAAAAAAAAAAAAACAAAATTCCACAAACCATCGACTGTTTAATGCTTTGTCTGAAAAAAGTTGTTTAAAATTTCCTGGATAGTCAGGAATGTTTTCAAATTATAAAGTAAACTTAAATCGTTGCATAACTAACAAAAACCAACATAAACAATGTAAAACTTAACAACGATTACGTACATCAACAATACAGCACGGAAATGGGGATAAATTTTGGCTAGTAACTCAAATTTCGAATCTTTCCCCACTCACAATCCACATTTTGTGGATCATGTCTGCTTTCGGTAATTTCCATCTTCCACGTTTGTGATTGACTACTATTTTTAAGTTAAACCATTCAACCCTGAAACTTTTCCAATAAATCTGTCTTTGTGTTATTTTTTTTTTCTTGTTTGCTGTATTTGCTACTTGCTGAAACGTCAAATTTCACTCGTCCTGTTTTGTTTTGTTATGTTTGTTTTTTTTATCGCGTTCTCGTTCAAATGATAAAAATCTCGCTACGTCTCAACCATTTCCGCATCCTTTAAATTATGTTTTTTCTCAGTTACTTTCGGATTTTAATAGTTAGTCCTTACATTTCTTTTGTTGTTTCATCTGTCTCGTCTCCGTTTCTTCTTTTTTCCTTCTATACGGCTTTTAGCTTTGCTTCCATCTGTTTTGTTTTAATTATACTTCTTTTACTTTTAATTATTAATAATCATGTTAACATTTGTTTTTGGTTAATATCAAGTCTAACTAATATTTTCCTCCGTGGTTTTTCTTTTCTCTTCTTTTTTTTATGACTCTGGTTTACTTGTTGCCATTTAACGCTCGGGTTGTTGTCGCTCTTTGACAACTCTCGTTTTGCTTGTTTACTCTTTGCGTAGTGTCTGCGTGTGTTAGTTTTATTTTGTTTGCTCTATCACTTCGTTATTAGTTAATCTTGTTTTGTTTACCTTTTGAAGTGTATGTTATTTTTGGGATTTCGGTATTGTTACTATTTTGCAATCGGGAAAGTGGGTAGAAATGGAGTCGGATAAGAGCGCGTGTTCTGCAACCTTGGTTAATATTTATGCTTCGTGTTCATTTTTAATTTTTAGCTGGTCATTCTTAACCATAGAAACGCGCTGGTTTTTGTGCTTTTGCTCTTTTTCTGTATGTTTTCTTCTTTGTTTTTTTTTTGTTGGTTTTATTCGAAAGTAACAATTTTTTTGTTTGTTTTTCATTATGAAATTCGATGATTTTCTTGATTTTTCTTCCGCCGTAAATGTGTGTGGTTTTTTTCTCTCCTACTAATGACATTTAACTGAAATGAAGTGATCCTGAAGTGATGACTTGTAATCCTGAAAAGATGACTTTCCAATGTGGTAAGTGAATTTATCATGTTTTTTTTTTGTTTGGTTTTTGTTTTTTTTTTGTTCCTACTTTGATAATATAAAAACGGCCTTTTTTGTTTGACGTAGTAGTAGTAGTAGATATTTTTGTTTGTTTATTTGTTTTATTAAAACAATAACTAGATTTTTTCGAAACACTTCAATTTAACTGACTTTTTGTTGTTTGCTGCACACGACACATCACTTTTCGTGAGTAAACCATGGTTTAACTTAGGTAAATCTGTTTATTCTTCATTCCAAAGGTTTTAAATTTCCTGTTTTTTTTTTGTTTCTTGTTTACATTTCACTACATCAAGTTCCGTTTTCGATTACCGGTGTCCTGTAAGTTTTTTTCTTTCTTTTGCATCCGACCTTCCACTGCCCCTTACTTGAGGTCCACCTCGCAGTCACAGTCGCAGTCGCACTCCTCCTCGAGACAGGCCGGGCATTCTAGTTCGCTATCTTGTCAGTACAGCCACGACACGGGCACCCACTGGGACGTGGAATGCACCTTGTCGATTGCGTTCTCCAGCATCGCTATCGTCTCGCCAATGTCGTTGTTGACGATGGTCAGGTCGAAGAAGTGGCCGTACGCCTGTCGCAGCATGTCCGACTCCTTCGCCAGCCGCTCCAGGCTGCCGTCATACTGTGGAAAGTTACAAATTTAGTTGGTGACGTTTTGATTGTTGACACTGCTCTGACAGTTGTTGCAATCAAGGCAGTTCAACCCGAAAGGTAAGCCACTGTCAAATGCAGGGGTGTATCCCGATCCAAAGCCGAGCAATACTCACATCGGCAATGTTCTGCAGCAGGGGCGCCGCGATAAACACCACGTACGGCGTAAACTCGGCGGTGCGCAGTATCTTTAAGGCCTGTGGTTCGACGTCCAGGATCGCCATTTTGCCGTCCGCGTGGATGCGCCGTATCGTCTCCAGCTTCGTGCCGTACATGGCGTCCTCGTGGGTGCCGTACTCGAGGTACTCGTTGGCCGCGATGTCCGCCATCATCTCGTCGTGTGATATGAAGTAGTAGCTGCGACCGTTTTCCTCGTCCGGCCGCGGCTGTCGGGTGGTGTCTGTTGGAAGGTGAGGGAAACGTCAAAAAAGTTGTCAACGAAGGAAACCAATTTCGAGGAACTCACGTGGTATCGGATAAGCGTATTTGTCCGGGTACTTAGCTATGAGGGTATTCTTGATATGACGTCTACCAACGCCGTGGGCTCCGAGCAAAACCAAGGTACGCCGCTGGAAGGCCGGATCGCCAACTGGAAAGCAAAACGTAATCCACACAAACGTTAGTTCGAGCAAGAAAAAACAACCCTGCGTGCGTTTGACAGGAGCAGCGCAAGGCGCGCGTGTCCAGATGTAGGTAAGCACCTGTCAATAGCAGGGGTGGGAATTTGCAAACATACCCGGAACCTTGACGACCTCCTCGTAGGTCACTAGATCCAGCTGGTCGAAGACCGCGTTGTGCTTGGCCAGGTACTTGTCCCGGCATTGCTTCTTTTTACGGCTAAATATTGAGCAATTTACTGCTTTTTGTTGCACAACAAACGCGCGTGAGAGAGAGGGGAAGAGAAACCAAAGTTTTTCGCTTAGTAATCAATTAGGGCGAAGTGCGGTCGTGAATATCTTAAGAAGGTTAGATGTTAAGTGCAAAACTTGGATGAAGTGGTTAAACAGCTATCAGATAAGCTCGGACAAAAACGTGCAACGGAAAACTTTCTACATGATAAAGGAACCATTCCGGGCATGCAATAAGACTTTGTTAGGCTCGTTAGGCTCGTGACTAAGAGGTTAGGGATGAGACGTCGAACGTGATTAAGTTTCCGGTGTGATAAATTCCACTTCGTTTCCAATAGTTCGCTAGTGGCGTGTGAAATATCTCGCAAGTTTGTCAAACAACAAAGAAAAAGAAAAGCGCACACCTTTCCATGCTTCCACTTTGGTCTCGCCCCTCTTGAGAGATAGTGAAAGGATGCGAAAAACTTTAATGAGCCGACAAAATCGTGACTCCGGGGAAATTTTCGGTCACGGAAAAGTTGCCGGGTGCTTCTCCCCTTCGCTTTCGGCCGAAATAATGGCGTGCGAAAATATGGCCCAGTGGGATAAACTTTGCTTCCGGTGATGGAATTCTGGTCCGGCAAGCCGAGACCTGATAAAAGGGGAGAAAATTCCGACTGCTGCTGGAAATGGTAATTTTCGAACTTTTTCTTTGCGCTGTCGAACTCCGCAAAAGGATTGAAAAATGACCGGAAGGAAAACCTATTTTGAGCGGGGGGTTTTTTTTTGTTCGCTGGGAATTTGAGGTTATGTTCGTTTGTAAGTACTGTTCCGGTTTGGCGAGATAAATTCTCGGATGATTTAAAAGCAGTAGACAAAGTTACCAGGAAATAGATTCCTAAATGACTCAATTTGTGGTAAGGTACAGAGAGGATTCTTTAATTCGAATAGAACTGCTAAAAGAACCGAATTCGTTAATTGGAACGACTGACAGCTGTCAAAAGCACGAAACCACATGCTCAGAAATCGACGAACCAAAGTGTCGAAATATTAACATTGTTGACGTTTGAGTTTTTTTTTTATACGATGAAATGAGCGTATTTGAATGATCGAATCCGTACTGCATTAAAAGTGTTTTTGGTTGATGTTTCGCCACAAGTACTCCCCTGTCGAGCTGTCAAAAACTAAAAGTACACGATTAACCTATTCTCAGTTCTGACATCATTCCGAAGCGTCTCAACTAAGCTGGAGCCACAAAACTTCTAGTCAAGTTCAAATCACAAAAAAAGGGTCCAAAATCAGCCAAGTGCCGTCACGTTTTATTGCATACAATCTCCCAAACCGATCCGGAATGTCCGGCCCAGCGAAGCACGATAAATTTATCCAGTGGAACAAATGTGGCGACAAATTGCATTCCATTTGGGGCTGATTTAGCATTGTGGAGCAAAAGGGGGAAGCGGCACCAGCGTCCATTTCGATTAATTTGGAAGCGAGCTGCTCGATGGGAGTTCAAAGCAAGCGAAAGTTCTGTTCGCGTGTGTTTGCTGTTTTAGCGTGGATAGCTGACAGATGAGTTCGTTACACGCTGGTTGGTTTTGAATCAGAATGGCTTTCATTTTTTTTTTCAAGCTGTGACTGTTATATCATTTAAATCAAAATTAAACATGAAAAAAGGTTCAAGGTAAATGTGTGGTAAATTTAGTGAATTTCTCAATTTTTTGCATTTTACTTCAAACTCAATGTTTTGCAAAAAGATTTATTATGTGACAGGGCAAGCTTTAAATCAAGCAAAACAATGTAAATGAAAGATTGCAAGCTGTCAGTCGTTCCATGTACAGAGCGGATTCGTTAATTCGAATTTCGCTACTTCGAATGTCCGCTAATTCGAATGCTCACTAGTTCGAACGAGTTCGAACTTAAAAGCACTCTCACGTCAAAACTAGAGTGATGCACTCAACCTCCGGTGGTTGGTCACTTTTTCGTTTGACACTTTTTAGTTTGTACCCCGTTGGTTTGACAAAGTCAATCTAAAAAGTGACCAACTGTCACTTTTTGCACGGCGCTCACGTACAATATAAACACAAACGTTTGATAGTGTGTGTGAACTCCGTGTAAAAGGCTTGTCAAACTAAAAATTGACCCGGTTCGTTGGACAACAGTTGGTGTCAAACCATCGGAGTTTGAGTGTATTGTTAAACTTACAATGTTTGTCGATTTTTTGACACATGCCAGGCTGTCATTTGGCGAAGAAGTGTCAAACCCCGACAAACTTTTTGCCGTCATGACATAAGAAATCTTTCCGATGAAACGTGTCCTAAAATCCACCAAATAGTAAGTAAGTACACAGGACTATTTGAAAATGTTAGCGAGAAATTACAGTTTTCCCATAATGTTTTTATTATAGAAAAAAACAAAAACTGCACGAATGGAAGTGTTCCATTAGCTAAATCGGATTCGCTCATTCGAATTAGCGAATTCACTCTGTAGTGAATTCAGATTCGCTAGTTCGAATGCAGTTCCAATCCGGACTAATGCATCCGCTCTGGATACGGTCTTTAAGCAGCAGCTGTCAAAAATACCCTTGGCAGTGTTGCCAGATCTTACAATGAAATCTATCTAATTTGGGCTACCAAGCAAATACATATGAAAACATAAATCACAATTGAAAACAAAAGCTGGACTGCAACTCTAAGCAAAAGTTTAAGCGAAAGCATAACAAAAGAAACAAAAGCCATTTTATTCTTGAACGAAACATAACGCAATTAATATCAAAACGGGCATGGAGTACAAAAAAGCTTATTAATTTATTGATTTATTTATCTGACGAACAAACGGTTTACGGTGTGGTGGTAAATTGGTGAATGGTAAAAGAACGATAAACAAAGCTAACTATTTTCGAAACGAAATGGTGTACAGTGTCCCATTGTTAGTTTTGACAACATCTCAACGCTCATTTCACTCAGTCACTAAACATTGATTTTTGTGATGGTGTGTGAGTCACTTTCGAGGTTGCCATTGCCAAATCAACAAGATGAACACTACAAAGTTGTCAAACTAAAAACTGTCAAATCAATAACATTTTACTGTTCAAAAAATACATGACAAAATTACGACAAATAAAGAGATAAATAGAGAGTAAAAGAGAACAATCGCTCGTTTGGTCAGTACGGAAAAAAACATAAATTTCGATGTTTCGTCAACTCTAAGATTAATGTTCAAAAGGGCGTAACTTTGAATGTAAACAAATACCTCTTCCTATTTGAGAAAGATTTATAGCTTGTTTACATCCAAGGATACACCCTAATGAACATTGGTTATTGTACTGTAGCAAACGGGTAACCGGAGCTTTTGTGTGTGTGTTTTATTTGTTCTAACGAAACGATCCTAGCTTTGAGGTTGTACGCGTTTGTTTGTGCTTTCGAATCCATTGTTGCTCAATCGAAGTAACGAAATTTGTGTTTTCAACTCCAAGCGACTGTGTGTATGTGTAGCTATTTGTGTGGTTTTGTGTAGCTGTTGGACTGGTGTTGAGCTGTAATATATCTAATACCTGTAGATCCGTCACATCCTTCTGCGTGTGCTGAGCAACCAGGCCCTACCTCTCCTACACACACACATTGTTGAAAAAACGTGAAAAAATAAGTTGGTAGTGCAGAGTTTTAGTTGACGAGCGTTTTTTTTTCGTTTGCGGGTTAAGGGGCGATGTACCGTTTGAAAAGAAAGCGGGTTGAGACATAAGATTGGAGAAACAGATAAGGGGTGGGGGTTGATGTGGAAACGAAAACTGAACGGATGATTTTTGTACAGAATTCTACAGACAGCTAGAGTAAGGAGAGGTGAACAGGACAAGAAACAGAGCACAGAGAAAACGAAACTCATTCACACATTCGTGGAACGGAAACGGAAAAATTTTAGAGGTTAAGAATTCAGATCAGTAACAGGAATCAGCGGCCAGCTGAGAAAAGGAAAGGTTCTAAACGGAAATTTGCACACGCACACTCATACAGCGATTTATTTAGGACTTTTTTTTTGTGTATATTTGGACATATTGCATGAAAACGGGAAACAGGAAATGGCTTAAATGTAAAACATCGACATGTTTCAAATCTACGGAAACAGAAATTCACAAATTGATGATGAATTGACGAAAGAAGACTGTGAGTGTGGTGTGTTTTGCAATGGGGGATGGAAAGGTGAAGGTGTTTGCTCGGTGGCATTTTGCATACATTCGGGAGTTTGTGACGCATTATTGACATCTCTAAAACGGACTTCAACATCTAGGTACTTCTACTTGCATCAGCTTTAAGTGATAAAGTGATTTCGTTGCAGCGTTGGTGACCCAGGTAAGTACATCTGTCAATTACTGTCAATGTCTGTCAATTCTGTCAAGCTTGTGAAATATCGCTGTTTCAATGTTTCAACAAACGTTATACACTTACGCTGTGCAACGTTTGTTTGATCTTCTCGTACATAACCTGCAACAGTACAGCCGTCACGTCCGATGAATTATCGATAATCTCCAGAATTAATTCAGCTCACCTTCCTAATTGGCTTCCCGTAACTGGGAACAGCCACAAGTATCTCCTTTACAATTCATGAGATGAATATCCACCACCCACTCGCACTGACTGTAGATAGGAAAAATCTCGAAATTCAATCCTCAAAAGTGTCACCCAGCCGGAAGAGTATGATACCTTATCAAAAGGATAGAACGCGTGTATATCTACAGCGTATATTCTATATATTCCGAAGCCTCGGCTTCGGTTGCAGAGCTTCGGGGGCTGGATAAGACAGAACTGTGCGATAAAATATGCCTGGCAAAGAGCCAATTTGTGAGCAGAAGGATAACGGGAAAAAACAGTTCAATCCTGTTGATTCTCCGGGAACTGAGAGATTCAGGCAGCAAAAAAAAAGCGAGCGTTATGAATATTTATCAGCAAAACATTTAAAATGTGCTGCCGTCCCCTCCGGAGCACAACTTTGTATAATCAATTATTTTAAATCAATTTATTCAAAACATTCCAGAGTTGGTCAAAATTCGTTTTGCTCCCTGTGCTAGGAACAAACTTTACGAGTGGATATCCTCACTTCAAAACTTCCCCATCGAGTCACCACGTGGAAAAGTCGTGTGGAATTTCCACTTCTGAGTTCAGTGCAGTACCAGTTTCCACTTGGATGGGTGCTTCTTCCTCAAACTAAAAGTGAACGACAGTCACTTATGTTCTAGCAAGGAGTTTTTTTCATCTTCTCCGTACGAGCAGAAATACTCAATTGGATGAGCACCGGAAGAGGGCAAGATTGAGTTGGATTTTTTTTTGGTTCGAGTATGTTAAGAGATATTCGACGACGTTAAACCCAAGTCGGGATAGGCTGATGTATGGCAGCTATGGATAGTCGGTTCAACTATCCGGCTGTCGGATGATGAAGTGCCTCTTTGGGCGGGGAACGCAATGGAAGAAAATTTATCGAGGCTTTTAATGGAAATTGATGTCCTTTCGAGACGTCTGCTGATTTTATAATGAGGCTTCTTGGAGTTTAAGGTTGCGGAAAATTCTAATGGTGACGTTATAAGCTTCTCGGAATGATTAATGGCTGGTAACGCTTCTAAAACGGACTTCAAAGTCGATGGATTCTCTCTAAGAAGTGATGTCAAGTCAAATTTAAAATGTGAAAGGTAAGTGCATGTCTAATTGCTGTGTTGCTGAATATTTTGGTAAGTTAATGCTGTCAGTTCTGTCAATTCTGTCAAATTCCAAGTCCTTTGAGAAATATTACTGTTTTAATATTTCTCAAAGAAACAAACGCCCAAATGTATGCAAAGCCACCATAGCCACTCGGTTGAGACGTGGGTTGTGATTTTTCCAAAACCATTTAAGAAAAAGAAGTTATATTTACGACAACCCGCCCGTCCTACCTTGTTCCTTGTGGGTCTTGTCCGCCGACTGGCAGGCAATGCGCCATTCCTGCAGCTCGGGCGACGGTATCAGCCCGGCCGATCCACCAGCGGCATCGTGTCTAGCCTGCCACCAGTGGTGGTCATCTTTGCTGATTATCTATAAGAAAAAAATCGGCATTAGCTTTTGGCACCAAACGGACCGAGGGTCCACAGTTACCTGCAGTATGTCCCCGACGTGGAACGCGATCCCGGCCTGGGCACACGGAATCAGCTCGTCATCCAACGGGTCGTAGTCGAACTGGGCTCGAACGAAAATCTGGTCAACCAGGTGGGGGGTAAAAGAGACACCGGAAACTCCATTTAGTATATACATTGTGTCAAATTGGGGGACCAGTCCCTTCTGGCAGAACGTAAAATACGCTTATTAATTATGAAACAAACAAAAGTATCCTCCAACAAAACAAACAACTGTATGACCCGAATTAAAAATGAAAAAAAAAACCCCCTGACAGCATCTTACCCCTGCAGTTATGCAAATGGCGGCCATTGCATGCACAGCCTGATTAAATATTCGCCCGGCAGTACTTTTAATTTCGAAACATTTATGAAGTCCCCCACCCCTCTTCTGAACCCCGATTGGCATGTTCAATTGGGGTTTATTTTTAATCAACTGTGTCCTTCTACACCACCATTCATGAAAAGTTGCCTGTTGAGAGGTAATCCGATTACACAGGCAGCCGTCACAGACACACAAGTTCATTAACAGAGACACAGAGAGGGGGTTGGCAGGTGAATTTCATCCGCCTTTTCAATGTGTGATTGGATTAAAATGTACGTATGCACGAATTAAAAAGCAATTTTTGCGCCCGGACATTGGCAGTTCAAAGGAAATTGACACTGAATGGTCAGCGAGGGTTGCGTGAAAAAAGAGAGGAGATTGCTCGGAGTAATAAAGGTTAGCAAAGGTTTTCGGTTTTGAGATGTTATCTAAACGATTCCAAATTTTTAGTTTTTAGAATTGTGGTTGTGTAAGGATCGATCGGTCATAAAATGCATTTGAATTTCAAATAAACATAAGGATGTCCATATACGGTGAAATTTTTCAAAATCTAACCCAACACTTAACAATTTCAAAAAAAAGGTGATTTTAGCCCAATGAGCGTTTTTAACGTTGAAAATAAAACCAATAGTTTCCGGGATATCACAAGTTGAACAGTGAGGGCTAATTGGATGACACTGAGAAAATCTATTTTTTCACAAAAATGTATTTTCATTGCTCTTCCTTTATGACACATTTTTAAATCGCAAATAAAAATCATCTAAAAATTTCTACAACTTGAAAGTTGTGCACTTTTTCAATAAATATGTATAGGCATTTAATTTTGCAAATCATGTTTTACATCTAAAAAAAATATTTTTGATTTTTACATTTTGCATGTCCCAAAAAAATGCATAAAAAATCAATAATAAAAAAAGTGTTTTGCGAATTCAACTTTTTATCATATAAAGTCAAAAAAAAAAAAACAATGGGATTTTTCCACGTATCAATTCTTGTCTGAAAAGTCAGAATTTTGCCTGAAATTTGTTAAAACTGGTTATGTTAATAAAATAATCGATTCATATTGCATTTAAAAATGAATTCGACGCACGAATCAAAAGTTTTCACACTTTTGATGAAATTTGTCCTACTGAAAATGCCCACATATTTGGAGATTTTATTTAATTTTGTTTCAAAAACACATAATATTAATTATTTGATTAACTCATTTTACCTTCTCCTAGTGGAAAATTGTCCAAAGAATTCTCAAATGCATTCCGTTTTCCGATTCGAAATCATGTTCATTGAGAAAATCATGACACTTTGAGAATATAAAAATAATGCTATTCATCAACGTTTTCTTTGATTATTGTTAACTAACTTTTTAAAGTTTTCAACATATTTGGAAAACTTCTTCTAGAAGTACTTTGAACCCTTCTCTACCACGGTCAGAACGATTCCACGTACGTACGTATTTAATTTGTACTCTTCATTTTGCGGAAAAATCTCAAACCTAACAAAGTCACCCCGTTTTACGGTACAAAGAAAAGTTAATTTGCAAAAACGTAGAGAATAACTCTGGATGATTTTTTATTGAAAAAAAAAAAAAACAAATAATTTAAAACCCTTAGCTGACCCTGTTCGCATAAATGTCCCATATGCATTTTCGTCACTTTTGAGCTATTGATGCAGTTTGGTTTAAAATCGTGTGCTCTTTCAGAAAAGCTTACAACATCCAGTACTTTGTTCTAGAAATCACGAGGAAATCCAGGTTTTTTCGCGAAAACTTAACACGTAGCCTTATGTGTGGGACAAACGTGTTTTGCGTTTTTCTCAGCTTGCTATTTTTGCATATGGGACATTAATCCGAACATGGGCAGTAAGGCTGTTGCAAATATTTTTCAAAGTTTATGTCGCCCTCCCTTCAAAATTGGTCCAAAAATCAAGGAGCAAAATAATGTTTCTTTTCAAAAAACTTAAAAAGTTTAATGAAAATAGATAATTATATTAAGCATGTTTGGGCTGGATTAATTTTTTTGAATTTTTATAAAATTCCAATGTTCAGCGCCACAAAATAAAATCGCAAAAGATAAAATTTTCGTCAATACTTAGATATTTTGAAAACTAATGATTACAAAACAACTGGACAGGTGTATAATGCATTTGAAAACTCTTTTTTCATTGAAATGTCGAAACCGTGGCATGTAATTTCATTTTTTACTGTTTTAATTTTTGAACTTTGAAAAATATTTGCATCGGCCTAAACAGTATTTCAAATAGATTTTTAGGAAATGGTCGAACATTTTTCCAAAAGTATATTTTTTGTGATATTTTTTTGGTTGTTTGCTTTCACTCAAAAAAATAATCAAACATTGTACATACATGCTTCATACAGAACAAATTGACTATTTTCACATGATTTTGCTGATTTGGCAACACTGTCATGCGATACTGAGACTTACTTGGAACGGGGTTGATTTTTTTTAGACAGATGAGTAAAGCTAGTGATCGCTATTTTCCGATGATGTTCAATGAGATGGCAACAATGCGTTGATTTTTTATTTAATTATGAAAGAAAATATAAATGCAAGTAAGTCCCAACCGATCAGGAAACTTTTATTTCATGTTTTGTGTGAAAATATTACGATAAAAACACTCGTCGCTAGCCTTTGTGTGAAAATATTATACCAAGATTAATTGCATCGCATAAAAAACAACCCCCTAATTTTGTCAGCACAAACAGCAATCGAACCACATTGATTAACGTGTAATTTGCTGGGCCTCATAAGTGGTTTGATTGCTGACACCCCCCCTATCGTTGAAACGTTCCAATTATGTTTAGCGTCATTATGATCGGAAAATTGAAATCGTTGTTCGATACACTGCAATTAAGGTTATTGCATGCGATCAATAATTGATAAGGGAGCAATTTTACTCTCAATTGACCGTTTGACCAGAGTTCACGCATCATTAAAATTGTGTTGACCAAAGGTTTTTAAACAAATTGAAATTAAAATTCACGAAAATCAAAACATAAAATGAAACATGCATGCAGTTGGTGAAACTTAATTTTAACGCCCACCAGGTTAGCGAAAATACTTACTAAGACGGGCGCCGGTCTTATCCTGAACAGCTGCAGATTCCACAGTAAAAGTTGGATGAAAAGAGAGGAGGATGATTTTGTTGTTTTTCAGGTTATGTTTCAGTAATCGAGAGAGGGGTAACTTGGGAAGAACCCAAATTGATTTATATTTAATTACTTCGTAGAAAGCATTAGAGCATTGCTGCTGGCATGCCAATCAACAAAGTTTTCCTCGGAAGCAAGTTTAAGCTTTGGACGAATCGAACAGAGATTATCTGAGGTTATAGGGTTAAACTTTGCTGTTGAACAGATCTCGAGAGCGAGTCGATTTGGGAAGTTAATTCAATCGCCTAGAACGGATGAGAAACTTTGCAGCTGTTGTGGAGCAATTCAATTACTGGTTGTATCATTTAAACTGTAGAAGAAGTATTAGTAGTATTATATTCAATGATTCTCGTTTTTATGGTTATCATTTCAATAAAGGTAAACAAATTCTTTTCCTATAATCAGAAAAATTGAAGGCAAATCTTATGCCGCAGGTCCGGTATCACATTATCAACAATCAAGAGAGATAAACGAACCGTTTGTCCCAAAATTATTCCGGTTCTGGGCCCGGTCTTGACGTTATGCGATAACACAAGGATATTCAGTTTCACCAGGTCTCTTTTGCCGGTGGCACTTTGGTTATGCCGTTTTTTTGGGACTTGCCTTGGTTTTATGTTTTACTACATAAAGTTTATAATGGTCCACCAAATATCGTACAACCTTATGATCTCCCAAAAAGTGCAACGAAAACGGCCTCTGCAAGCCAGAAAAGAATCTTACCTCGACCGGTGGTGGGGCACTTCTATATGAAGGAACTATCTTAAACGTAACGGAACCGCGGGCGTCCCGCAGCATGCGCTGTAATTGACTGACGGTCTGGTGCTGGACCGGTTGGCCGTTGATCTCGCGGATCTCGTCGCCGACGTGCAGCGTCGCCTGCCGGTGGATCATGCCGCCGTGCATGATCCGGGCCACGATGCAGCGGCCGTCCTCGGTCATCTTGAGCGTGATGCCCTGCGGGAGAGAGAAGAAAGTTGATGGTACAGGGCACGTTTTGGGGTTTGCAATTTGGTCAAATAAATATTGAATTCTTTTATGGGTTTAAACCTATCCTTAAAGTTATCAAATCGATAAAGCTTATTTTAGGAAGTTCGTGCGTTTCAGTACAACAGTCTGAATAGGGACATGAGATTTTTGAACACTTGCCAGCTCCACATTTGGAAAGCAATGTACAAATTTTGTTATTCTGTGTTTAATCTAACCAGAACCAATAATATATTAAAAATATGTATCAATAGAATAGACTTTAATCATAAAATTTGGATGATTTTTCCATAACCTTGACCTACTTTGAGCATTTTTAACACACGTATGCGTTTAAATTTTCTCACCGCTCTAAATTATTAAAATTCGAACCTTTGCAAATCATTCTTCAACAGCCGGCTGATGCAGTGCCACCCACTAGTGGGGAAATCCTAGAAGTTGCAAATTGATGAGAAACGTCACAAATGGTTTTGACACCACGTTGCATTTGTGGTTGTTAACATGTTTATGGAGCATCCCTAAACTATGATAATGAAATAAGTGGAAAAAGCTCGTGCCACGAAACACATTTTTAACGGTGCTTATAACCAAAGATATTTGAAGAATTCTACCATACAGATTATGTTCACCGCAACAAGTCAGTCATTTATGGACGGTGCCTTGAGCATGGTACCAACTTAACCGGAGAAATTCAGTAGAGATGTAAAATTGAGCTATTTATCATCATATCCCGGGAATTCCCAAAAATCAAGCGGAGGTTTTTGGCACCAATGTTTTGAAAATGCACAACAAATTAAATATTAAAGAACTTAATATGATTAAATTCAATTCAACTAACGATTCATATTGAAATAATCAGAACGTAAGAAAATTTCATGTTTAGATTTCACTGACCTACAAAAAAATACAAAAATGACTGCACAGGCTCACCTCGAGGGGAAGCATGAAGTTTGGGGTAGCCAAAAACACGTGCATTTTGATTTTTTTCAAACATATTTAGACAGGACCGAATGGTTTTTCTCCAAACTTTGTATGGAGAATGTGAGGGGGACACATAATAGCGGGCGCCTGTACGCTATTGATCGACATAAGGCTTTCTAGGCCCAGTGAAAAACATATCATTTAACCCAAAAATGACGAACTTCTCGTCACAGTGTCCTGATGCAAACAATGATCGAGCTCGAGCTGTCACAGCCCTGCGAAGTATGTTGACTGACATATCGGGCGGTCAGTCAAAAAACCCAGCTAGAAATCGCCTGACAAAAAACTTTTGCTAGAAAGAGATAGGAAACTTGCTCGTAGCCCAGGCGTGCGGTAGAAGCCGTCGCGTCGATTGGTTTCCTGTAAGCTATTTTGCGGCTACACAGAGAATTAGGGCGGTTCAACGCTGTTACAAAAAAAAAAAAGCAAAGCAATCCACTTTATCGACCCCCGGGTCTTTTGTGGTCTCTGTTGCAAGTTTCTGCTCATTTCTAGGCGTCCGAAGGTTATGTGTGGTGAGTCACTCAAAACCTCTTTTACGCTTATGGACCGACGTTTTACTTCCCCATCCGATCGAAGGCGTGGTCAGGCAAATCTCGTCTCGAAAAATGCCACCGGGTCCGTCTGGGATTGAACCCAGGCCATACTGGGGTGAGAGGCTACCACGCTAACCACTGCGCCACCGGACCCGGCTCAACGCAGTTACATACAATCCAAATATGTGGGAGTAGAGAACAGCTTCCTCCATTTGGAGAAAAACCATTCGGCCCTGTCTTAATATTTTGGAAAAATTCCAAGTGCACGTGATTCTGGAGACCCCAAACTTCATGCTTCCCCTCGAGTCTATACATGAATTTTTCTGACGATGTGGCATGAGCTGCAGGAACGCCAGTGCTGGCGTAAGTTTCAAGCAGTATTCTTGAAAAAGAACAATTTAAGGGAGTAGTTACCATGTTCTTTGCAAGTCGTGGACCAATCGAAAAAAGCCGATTGTTTAGTGGTTATTTTTGGTCACAACAAATCGTTTTGCTGACCTTGATATCGCCACCCGCTCGTCCAATCAGAGATTTTACAGGTTGCCACCCTGGAGTGGGATGGGATCCCCACATGGTGCTGTTCCTTGCTGATTGGATCTCCACGGTTTAGCTCCGCCCTGTTAGATTTCTGGATTTAGGCCTTATATTAACCGTTGTCCAGAGAATGGCAAGTTGCAGTATTCATTTCGGAACGATGGAATGCAAACAGTTGATAAAAGTGTTGTGGAATCGGTGTAAATCGCGGGTGAACGCGTTTCGACGCGAGTTAAGAAAGGACTTTAACTATTCGACCGACACCTTCTATGGACTAGATCTTCTACTGGCCATTCCGGGAGCTCGACTTGACACACAAAACTTGAAATATCGCGTCTTTTGGAACCTTTATCGTGTGTTGATCTGTGCTTCAATTATGATGATTAGTTTAAACTGCCTACTCAATATACAACATTACCCAACAATTGACATATTATTTAGCTGCGCGCAATGTTTGCTTGCGCTCATTTTTATATACGTTCGCATATTCTTCACCATTCGGAATTACGAAACGATTAAGGAAGTGCGACAATATGTAAACAATCGAAGTTTCGGTAGAAATCTTGCAGCATCACTTAAGATTCGAAGTGAAACTTTCTCTAACAACCGAAAAATATTCACCTTCTCTTGTAGCTTCGTGCTACTTATATGTTCAATGTTTATGATAGTCGACACTTCACATCATCATTTTTTGAAAAAGCCATTTAACATAGATCCAAGTTTAAAGTTGGTTCAGATCTTTTGTGATAAGACATTCGCTTTCCTCACAGCTGGAATACAGTTTATGGTTGTACCTAACTACGTCGTTTTTTACATGGTTCTTACGGGACTTGAAACTGAGGTTAAGGTAATTGCTCAAACATTTTCCCAATTTTTTGAAAATGCTGACCAACGAGTTAAAAGGATGCTGGAATTGGAAGCTTGCAACATTCGTCAAATGGATTACAAGATGAAATTCTACTTTTGGCAGTACGTTCAGGAAGAGTTTGGCAAATGTATTGATCTGCATGTCGAATTCTTAACTATGAAAAACAAAATTCGTCCGTTGCTGAATTTCAACTTATTAATTATTTACTATACTACTGCACTTAGTCTGGCTTGCGGAGCCATGTATCTGGCACAGATGAAAACGATCACGGCATTTACATTACAAACGGTTCTCTATTGTCTTTGGATTGCCTTCGAATGTTTTTCTATTTCACGAGGTGTGAGCTTGTTGAATGAGGCGGTGAGTTATCAAACAACTTTTTAACACTCTAATAAAACAAACTCTCTTAAAAATACAGCACGAATCCATTGGCCGAGAAGTGTACTGCCTGGATTGGCAGACAAGGCTGGAGTACGAGGATCAATTCGCAGCCGAGTGCAAATCAGTTCGTAAGAATTTTGTCATAGTGATTGCAATGTCGCAGCAACCATTACGATTCGATGGATTCGTATCGGTGGAATTTACCCAAAACCGGTTCTGGCATTTGCTCAATTTGGCCTACAACATGTATCATGTGTTAAACGACTACAACGATTGCTGCATCTCGAAAAAATAAGCAGCGTAAGTATAATCCAGTGAAAAAAAAAAAAAAAAACAAAAATCAAGCATTTTAAAGTATAAGTTGTTATGACGTAGACATAACCGGAATGGCGTTGAAAACGTTCATGTTAGTTTAGTTCATCGAGAGGTACGAGAAAATCAATAACGCAAGATTTCCTTCACTACTTGATTTAGCGCTTAATTTGCTCATTGTTTGCCAATGTTGAAAGTTTGATAGAAAATTGCTGAATACATTTCGACTTTAATAGTGCAAACATCGTGCCTGCGGCCCCTTTTACTGGAACAGCCAGTTCGTATAAGTAAGACGTTATTGAACTTCTAAAAATACCATAAATCCTCTAGAAAAGACAACAGTTATTCAACTAAAAGACAGTTTTTTCAGTTTTTCCACTGACATTAATAGGATTTCAATTTATTTTTCAACCGGTTAGACTTTTCTCATGATTAATACTTTTAAAACATTTATTAGGCTGCCTAACACAATGGCCATGTACTTGTTTTTCAGAAAAGATTTGTTTTAAAACCCGGCGTGACTTTGATAGTCACTGTGATTCGTGCAGCAGGATCCAAATCAAAGGGTTCCGATTTGGAATAAATTTAGCATGGAAGTTCCTTGGCCAAAATAATTTTTAGTTTGGCGATTAGGGTGCTCCTATCGATTTTAGCAAAAAAACACATTTAAAAAAAATCATATCTCCTGAACGGCTGAACGAATTTTAGAGCGCCATGTTTCAAAAGAAATCTTATTAGGGGAACAGCATCTAATTCCAGCGTGCCTCTAATGTTGGCAGGTCAGAACTTTGACACTCAATTAAAGCTAATTAAAAGCGTTTTCAACTTAAATTGAGTGATAAATAGCTCAATGAGAAGTGAGCAAGCAAGTTTCTATCAAAAGTTTTGCAAAATTAGTTGTTTAAATAGTGAAAATCAGCAAATTGGATGGAGTTAGGAGCGAGTGCTTAACCTGCCAAACATACGAGAATTTCCCCTAGTTGGTCTTTTAAGGACAAATATATTGTGGTCTGAAAAAACTATCTGAATATTTTAAAAGATCGTATGAACATTTAATTTAATGATTTGAAGTTTTCGAGAAATAATTCACTTTTTTTCGCAGAAGCTGCAATAACTTCAAAATATACATATTCGGGTTCTATTTATTTTTGAATTGAAATACGCAACTTTTGGTTCCCAAAAAAGCATAGTTTATTGCTTATGATTTTAAAGTTATCGCAGTTTTTGTCAAAAAAGTTGAGCATTACTCGTTTTTTTGGATTATCCCTTTTTGCGCGGATATTCGCCATTTTTGGATATGTTATGTAAATTATTACAAGGAATCAAGAAAAAAATATTTTCAGACATGAGCTCTTTGGTCCCGAGACTTTCAGAACAGCAAATGAAATTTTCATATGACCTTTTCAAATAATCAATTTAATCGGACCTCAACATATTTTTCCTTAAAAGTACAACTAATCTTCGATGTTGCTAGCAGTTTCTGGCACTCTGTTCTGCATTCTTATTAAACAAGGCTATAATGAAGATTTTAACCTATGCCTCCTCCTTACCGGCGGTCTCAGGCAAGACTTTGGTAAATAAAAACAATATTTATAAATGTTAAAACCATTTCTCAGTGGTATAATGTGACGTTAAGCGTGTGATAATTCAATTAGATTCAATTAGATCTATGGGAACATATTTTATAAACACCATTTAATGGACCTGAATTGATAAAAGATATTGATGTTAATTGCAGCATACGAAAAGGACGTCACAAAGATTTAGAATAAATGTCAATGTAGTGATTTTGAAGAGAGTAAAAATCGTGATGTTGACTAAAATCAATGTATATGTTGAATCGGGACTACAGTCTGAATAGGGACAGCACGTTTTAGAGCAGAGCAGTTCTCTACGAAATCGATCTTTTTTTTAATTTAAACTTTTGTATTTAATCCGGCTAAAACATTTAAGGTGCTTTCGGTATGCCCAAAGAAGTCATTTTGCATCATTAGTTTGTCCATATGATTTTCCATACAAATTTGGCAGCTGTCCATACAAAAATGACGTATGAAAATTAAAAAATCTGTATCTTTTGAAGGATTTTTTTTATCGATTTGGTATCTTCGGCAAAGTTGTAGGTTTGGATAAGGACTACACTGAAAAAAATGATGCACGGTAAAAAAAAATTGGTGATTTTTAATTTAACCTTTTCTCACTTAAACTTGATTTGCAAAAAAAAACTATTTTAATTTTTTTTATTTTTTGATATGTTTTAGGGGACATAAAATGCAAACTTCGAAATATTGGGCGCAAAAATTTTTCAACTTAATTTTTCAATGTAAAATTAAATTTTCAATCAAATAGTACTGTAGAGAAATTTTGATAAAGTGCACCATTTTCAAGTTAAAGCCATTTTTAGGTAACTTTTTTGAAAATAGTAGCAGTTTTTCATTTTTTTTAAATTAGTGCCCATGTTTGCCCACCTTTGAAAAAAATATTTTTGAAAGGCTGAGAAAATTCTCTATATTTTGCTTTTTTGAACTTTGTTGATACGACCCTTAGTTGCAGAGATATTGCCATGCAAAGGTTAATAACAGGAAAATTGATGTTTTCTAAGTCTCACCCAAACAAGCCACTATTTTCTAACGTCGATATCTCAGCAACTAATGGTCCGATTTACAAAGTTAAAATATGAAACATTCGTGGAATTTTCCGATTTTTTCGAAAAACAATATTTTCAAAATTTTCAAATCCAAACTTATATTTAAAAATGGCCAAACATTCAATACTACGCCCATTTGAAATGTTAGTCTTGATTTAAAAATATTGTTTTCTAAAACATCGGAAAATTTCACGAATGTTTCATATTTTAACTTTGAAAAAATCGGACCATTTGTTGCTGAGATATTGACGTTAGAAAATAGTGGCTTGTTTGGGTAAGACTTAGAAGACATAAATTTTCCTGTTTATAAACCATTGCATGGCAATATCTCAACAACTAAGGGTCGTATCAACAAAGTTCAAAAAAGCAAAATATAGAGATATTTCTCAGCTTTTCAAAAATATTTTTTTCAAAGGTGGGCAAACATGGGCACTAATTTACAAAGTGAAAAACTGCGACTATTTTCAAAAAAGTCACCTAAAAATGGATTAAACATGAAAACGGTGCACTTTATCAAAATTTCACTAGAGTACTTTTTGATTGCAAATTTGATTTTACATCGAAGAATGAAGTTGAAACATTTTTGCGACCAGTATTTCGATTTTTGAAAAAAACTGTATTGATTCAAAAATTCATAACTCGGTCAAAGATTTTTTGCACAACCTGGAAATTTCTGAAATGTTGGCAATTGATGTCCCCTAAAACATATAAAAAAATAAATAAAAATATTTGTTTTTTGCAAATCAAGTTTCAGTGACAAAAAGTTAAATAAAAAATCACCAATTTTTTTACCGTGTATCATTTTTTCAGTCTAGTCCTTATCCATACCTAAAACTTTGCCGAAGACGCCAAATCGATCAAAAAAATCTTCCAAAAGATACAGATTTTTGAATTTTCATACATCATTTTTATATGGACAGCTGCCAAATTTGTATGGAAAATCATATGGACAAACTAATGATGCAAGATGGCTTCTTTGGGCATACCGAAGGCACCAAAAAAGTTACAGTCGGATTAAAAAATTAAAAAAAAATAGAATGGCCGAAATTGCTCAGCAGCTAAATGCTTCAAATTTGGAAATGAATGTACACATTTTGTTGCTCAGAATCTGGTCTGCCCGAAATCACTCAAAAATATCAAAATATTTGGCTGCAACATTGTTATAACAGCTGTCCCAATTCGCCCCATGTGTCCCGATTCGCCCCAGATGACGGTACTAAATATATTAATAATAATAACCACATAACGCGTGTTTTATTCAAAATGATCAATTAAAGCCTAGTCTTTCGAGGCGTTTTGTTATATGTTAAAATAAATGTTTTTGACAACTACAGCAACACATCGTTTTCCTGTTTTGGTTTTAGGTTTAACATAGATCAAATAAACAACCGGCGCAATTTAACAGTAATTAACACATTCGCACAATTTCACTTCAAGGCGAGTCATCTGGAAGTATTGGGTTTTATGATCCCCATATTCACCTGCATATTTTGGTTTATAATATCAGTCAGAGAGCAGCGATTGACCAAGAAGGTTAAAGCTGTAAGAAATAAATGAATTACTGTGCTATATTTTTAACCTTCCACGGCACATTTTTTTCGGGAAAAGTGACAACAATGCACGGAGTTTTTTTTCGGATTTTATTGATTATCTCAGAAATGGTGTTCTTAACTAAATTTGGCCAAAAAACACGTGCGACAAGATAACACGACATGTCAAAGTTATACTATACCATACAATCATTAGCTTTTAAGTTGCAACAAAATGCGTTGAAACATAGTTTTGGATACAATCAAAATTCTTGTAAAACACATAAGTAAGAGATAGAAGTAGTTAAAAACACGAACAAAATTGTCCCCAGAATGATACATTTTTTTTTCTAGACATTGACAAAGTCACAACCATGTAAATCATCAAAATAAAAATGAATAAAGAGTTTTGATTGATATGAATTTAGACGCCTCAAATTTGGCTAAAATTTTTGTTTTCAACGAATGTTCAGGTCGAAGCTCATCCAGTAGAGGGGTTGGGTCTTGAGGGCCAACGCAGTCCCTATGAATTTTTAATCGTGTCCCACGAGTTTACAATATGTCACTTACCATCGGTTCGTCGGTGTTCTTCTGGAACTGCACCAGCCGGACGCGGGTGACGTGCTGCAGGTCGCCGGTGTCACCATTGTCGATGTCGTCGTTGCCGCCGTTTAGGTAGGGTGCGATCGGTGGTGGTGTGACGCGGAGAGCTTCCTCGCCGTATACTTCTCTAGCTACCACGTCATGCGTGTGTAATAGAGCCTGGTACGGGACGAGAGCAAAACAATAGAGTGTTGGGTTAGTGTGGACGTGCTAGTTTGAGAGATGACATCTAAAGGAGGTTGGGTAAGGATTAATTAGCAACAGCGATCCGCCGGTGCATGTAAATGTTGCTGTTGGCTAATAATGGTTTAATCAGTCTCGGTTGCATCCTGTTCCATTTGGTTAAGTAGGGGTGTTCAGATCGAGGATAGTTAATTAGAATAAATCTAGATTAAATTTTCCAAAGGTCCTTTCTGCATAGAAAACCCATGTCTCAAAGGTTGTTTTGAAAATTTAGTCGAGAAATCAAATTCATTGACGATTACACGCGCTTGACAGCTGTTTGAATCTGTATTTTTTTCATATCAAATATTTTTAATAAAAAAACGATTGAATAATGGTGTTTTTATCGTCATCGTCAATTTTTTCTATTCTTTTCCAGTTGCAAAAATGTGCAGGAGATTATGTCACACATGACTAATATGACAAAGCTCTTGAAATGCAATCTTATTAAATTTAGTTTTTACCATTTTATTTAACATCCCTGTGGACACCAGCCACTCTTGGTTGTGGCCAATTCTTGTGTGATTAACAAACCATTGAGGTTAAATTTTGTACCGGCCAGCTTACAAATGGCGTGCTAGTGTGCGTGAGATCGGGCTTAGATAACTCTGATGCCTGTCTCGATTTGGACTGCTCCTTGCCTCTAGGCCATTGACGTCGTAATGTTAAGAATTTTTTTAGAGTTGGATAAAATATTTTTGATTTGCCCTGTACTAACTCATTGTATGCAGCTTTCTGTGCAGTTGCTGTGAAGCTTACCAAGGCTTTTCAAAAAGGTTAACTCCATGTTGCACGCACACACTCCCACTTTTAATTTCTCGATACCAACCAGATGAGGTGAGGTAAAGGGAGCCAGGATGAACAATAACTGCCCTTGCCGCACTCCTTTGTGTGTGTTGGTAGCATTTTCCCACGTTTTGTCTATAATTTTGCGAACGAGAGCATGCTCAGAGTTGTGCACATAGTTGTTATTCAAGAACACACCCGAAAGCTCCCGTTGGCATCGTAGGATCAAAATACACTTTAAATAGAAAATACGGGATTTCGAAATGAACTGCTGTATACCGTAAGAGGGAAAGGAAGGAGGGTTTTTGTGTTAGGTTTCTCGAAAGAAGTGCACTGCAAGGAATGCAAGGAAATTTCTTCCCGAAAAAACAGCTCGAGATGGAGCAGGAAAGAAAATAATTTAAATGCTGTTGTCTGATGGCACAGGAAAGAACTTTTAGGACTTCTTGTGAAACACAGAAGATGAAAGTTCATATTTTGCATCGCTGCGTTTCAAATTAGAACAACTGTTTCAAGGATTTGCTCTGTTTTTCTGAGCAATTAACGCATGGTCTGAGATGTTAGAGTTTTAACTGAAAGTTAGAACCCCTTTGAAAATATTATTTTTTTCATTTTTGCAATCTTGGCGAAAAATAAGCTTTTTGGGATGAAAATTTGGGTATAAATGCTATTAGAAAATAAGAAACTTAGATTGAATGCGACTATTTCAAATCGGTTGTCTCTTTATATATAAGCTGACAGGGTCATGCTTATAAAAAAAACACAAAAACCATCATTTTCTATCGTTATTTGGCCACATAATTGTTCATTTATAGTTGTGTCTGTGATAACCCTCTCCTCAAAATGCGTGAGATAACCCCTTTCCCTAGCGTCCAAATTTATTTCCCCAGGAGGTTCAAAGCCCTTTTCCCAGGACATAAACATCCAATTTACAGCCTGCAAAATGGCACATCCCCAGCCGTAAAACATCATGCGTCTCCATTACCACGGGCCACCGCAAAATTCGGTACACGCAACTTAGTACCTTGTAAAGTGTGAATTTATCATAATTTATGAGCTTTCCGGAAACGGGGCAGTAAATTCACCTTATCGCGGACTCCGCTTTCCTTTCCCTCCGGTATCTTTCCTGTCAAAGTGTCTAACTCAATTTGGGTGTGCAAATGTTCGTAAATAAAAGCATCTAACACAGTATTTCATCAGGCATGCAAGTCAAGTTTGAGCGAAGCTCCCGAAAAGCTTCTTGCAGTTTGGGGACTTGGAAAAAGTTTGAGAATTTTATTATCTCGCTCGTATTTCACAGTGAACCATAAATTGATGAATGCAATTTTCGAAGAAAGTCAAAAATAAACTTTAAAACATCTGCAAGAAAACTTCCTTTTCTAATTTGCATTAATTTATCATCACCCGGTTGCAAACGCCGTTAAAAATTCAAACTCAGTTGTCGGAAAAGCTACATTTACTGCGCTAAAATTATTCATCCTCCGCACGTGATTAAATATTCATCGTTGCCTTAGAAGCCATTGTGATCAAAGGTGTTCGAGGTGGTGACGTACTTGTAGACTAATTGAGAGGGTTATTTCGTACACTAAAATGCTCGGAAAATTTGATCACAATGTTTTAATGTTTTTTTGATAAGTTGCCGATTGATAGTAAGAATGCTGCCTTCAAAATTTTTCCAAAAGTACTCTGCCGTTCTACGCATAATTGTCCCATGTCATTTTTGGTCGAATCTGACTTTTTGTCATTTTAAGGTTTAGTTTGACGTTTACTTTTCGAAAAACACATAAAATCTAGTACTTTGTTCGAAAACTCATTGAAATCAACACCAAGTCTGTTTGTCCCATTGTTGTACTTCTACGCATAATTGTCCCACCAAGTATTTTCTTTCAAGACATTATCAGTTTCACGAAGTATTGTGTTTTGTTTACTTATTGTACAGCAAGAGGATTACAAATAAGAGTTTTAAATTGCTAACTGGGATGACTAGGGACTTATGGGGTGAACAAGGACCCACGGGACAATTATGCGTAGAAACACAAAAAAAACGGTCGAAAATTTTCAAGAGCGCTTTTCTCAGTAGCACTTTTTTGAACATGGGACAATTATGCGTAGAACGGCAGTACTGGTCTCAGAAAAAAATTGAAACAAAATACTTCCCGAGAAGAAGTCGGATATCATGTCGGTTGCAGATTACACTTTCGCTGTCGTAGTAAGGATGAGAGTTCGTGTCGAAGGAAGCAAAAAAAGCACGGAAATTACATTTTGTCTGGCAGCACTGCCGGAAAAATCAAACCAAGATTCTCGCATTTTTTTTTGCAGCGCCAAAAGTGCGCCTTCTTTGCACAGCTGTCGTGCAAACCAAAAGCTGACAATGTGAAATATTGCTCGAACGAGCAGGGACTGGAGAATTTCCTGCAAATCCATGCGAAATTAGGACAAATTTGGTTGATTTAGAATTCTTGATTAATAATTATTGTTGTGAAAGCGACTGGTATACAACAAACTCAAACTTGCATGCAACTTCATCATTCCACAATAGCGCCATCTAGTGGCGAGTAGCGAATGCAACGTGCAAATATCGTTTTTAGCCATGGATTTGCACTTGTGGGAATGCAGCCAACTGACAAATGTGCAAAACTGTCCACCCCCCCCCCCTTTCCGGATTTGTCGATTCAAAAACTAGTTGACAGTGAGGTTTGTGTGTGACAACTGTCGTGCTGATTGTTGCTTTTCGTTGCAATCGTTTTACATATATTAGTTGCAGCTTTACATTTATAATTACTTTTGGTTTGCAAAAGTTGCATGAATCAAAATGATGCTAATTTGAAAATTTTTGCACCGCTGTTTGCAATTTAAAACAACACACATTAGTTTATACACGTGTGCCAAACGGCAATGTTTCGAACGAGTTTTCGCTCGAAATGTCTGCGCATGGCTGTAGAACAGGAAACTAGCTTGCAAGTATTCGGTTGCAATGTGATTGATTATAATTTAAACGCAGACACGTGCTAATTTAACGCTTCGCCTGTTATTCATGTCGGGAATGCAGCGTGTTCACAATTCCGAAATTCTGCCATCAATTATCCTGTTTACCTTAGCTTTGTTTGACTTTGTATAGGTACGAGCCAAGCAGCTTCACCGAAGGTGCGTCACCTGTACAGAAAGGCAATTCATTAAACAACAATACCTTTCACCCTTTCCACATAGTGAGGGGGTTTCAAAATGAATTCTTAAAATTCCAGGCAAAAGCGTAATTAATTTCGAACTAGAATTTATAGCGAAATATCACCTGCTGTGTTCGTATTTGAGCTGTTCGTGTGAGTGTGTGAATGAGTGTTTTGTCAGAAAATTCATTGAGCACAGACAGCGGCAAAACCACTCCGAAAAAGGGTCGTAAATCAATTTCAAATTCATTGAACCAGAGGTTATTGGAGCTAGCTGGTTGCAAGAATTGCTGATGTAATTAGAGTTTTACGAAAGCTTAAATTTGAAAAGCAGCAAGAGAGTATACTCATATAGAGGCAAGCTCGAACAAAAGCGATTTTTTTTCCTGGTCTCACTTTGATTTCCCATTTGTTGCCTGTTTTGCCCGTTCGCTGCTGACCGTGTACGCCACAGTGGTATAACGTCAAAAAAGCCTCGTATAATGTTTGTAAACAGTATGCAGTACAACTACCGTAAGTCGGTTCGTTTTTTCTTGAATACTTTTGCAGCATAGTTGCGGCTGAGGACAAAACGCAAAGGCCAGAAGAGCCAACCAAGACCCCTACACAATCCCCCTTCCCTTCCCACGCCTTGTCTTTAACATCAATCCCTTCCCTACTAACCCCGAGTAGGCCGCGGGTAATCGGCTCCCCTCCCACTAACATTTATACACAAGATCCTCTGTAATTATTAAGTCAAATGTAATTACAAAAGCCGGCTCGGTCCTAACCAGGTCCCAGTACCGAAAAGGACCTAATAAAAATAATTTTATGGAAAAAAAAACTTTTGCAGCATAATTTTATTATGAATGTAAAGGGGAATAGCATGTAATTTCATCATGCACGTGATGTTGGCTTACACTAGTTGGGCGTTCAAGAATAGCTATAAGTTGGCAAGAGAACTGGTTCCCCAGTGGACGGCTTTCTGTGCATTGTTTTGCAGGAGGAATCCGTCCACCGTTGGACGGATTCCTCTTGCTGGACATTGTTAACAAACTTGTCCCAAGTTCCCATTTTCTCCTGAAAAGAAATCTGTCCACCGGTGGACCGATTCCTCTTGCAAAATACAGCCAAGAAATCCGTCAAACAGTGGCCAAATTAAAAAAAATCTGGCTTGCCAACGTTGTCAAGAAAAACCGACCTTTCCCAAAATTGCCGGATATTATTTTAAAAGTTTGCTTGAGAACGGCAAAGTTCCCTGTCTCCAAAGTGATTGTTTTTTTCGCCTGTCAACTGTCAAACAAAGGTTTACAAATTTAGGTCATCAGATTTTTTGTCAATATATTTAATCAGTATATCAATAACTACTTCAACATGTTAACGAATGGTAAAACGTTACTTAATCTACCGTATGGTGGTTGTTGCATTCCTCTCGATAGGATTCGAACTGACGACCTTTGGATTGTGAGTCCAACTGCCTACCAGCGACTCCACCGAGGAAGGACCCATGGACGACTCCTACACCTGGACTAAGCTAACGATCTAGATTAGGTCTGAACCAATGTTCACTTCCCCATTCGACGGATAAGACAAATCTTGACTCGAAACAAGCCACCGCACAGTGGGCGAAATGGAACCCAAAATCGGACTTAATTGAACGCGGCTGGTTCTCTGGTATGAAAAATAATGTTTCTTATGTAAAAAATCCGGGGAATCGATTGGTAATGGTTTTATTTACCGCACGAAACTGCAAAGGGTTTATTTTGCCCCAATTCCCCATTTTTCAACATTTTTTCTTGAAAATCGGTCTGTATTTAGAGCGGATGCTTAATGCGGCCATCCAAAATGCACTTAACTTATGTGAAAATGTCCCAGGAATCCAGTAAAAATAACCACTTGCACCGCAAAAATCGTCTAGGGCCCATTTAACCCCAATTCCGCTATAAAAGCATTTTAGGCCATTTTCAAATGTTAGGTCAGATTTTAAAAATCTGAAAATATTTTTTTCGTAAAGATCAGACAATTTTACATAAGAATGACTATTTGCACTTGATAGTTTGACACATTTATGTTGATAAAGAAATTAAACTAAATAAAAAGGTTGAAGAATCAGTTTTGGGCCAATTTTCCCATACGCAGAATAGGCCCCCAAAACCAAAGCTAAAAACACGATTCGCCATCTACATTCGAGTAGGAGAACTTTGGTGGAAGGTTACGTTTACGTTTTTGCGCGATAAGTACATACGGGAGTGAAAACTATTTTAAGATTTTTTTCATGAAAACTGGTCTTTTGGAATAAAATGAAGTCAACAGGAGGTAAGAAATAAAAAGTATTATCGATTGACTTATTGAGTTTTTTGCTAAGTTGCCATTTTTATTGAAAATTATGAGATCCGGATTCAAAATGCGAGAGTGAGGTTAGATTGCTAATTTTGAAAATCAATCCAATTTCAATTTTTGAGACAGAGTTTTGCTTTTAAGGTATAAGTGCCTTTAAAAAACATTAGTCCACTTGAAAAAACTTACTTTCTGAATTAATTAATTAGGTTTTCGTTGATTGACAAATTTCCTTATTTTTAATCAAATAATGAACAGGTTAAATCGGCCATCACAAAAATATTTTTGTTTAAATCAATTAAGCTCTTTATTTCTTACCCCAAAACGGTATAATGTTTTACAATTGTCGATTTTACGATAAAATAAATCAATTTCAAATTTCAAACCGATTTGCTCTCTTTAGGTTATAATGTAAACATCACACCAAGTTTCAGCGCCCTCTAGTGGGGGGGTAATTTTGACGTTTGTTCGCCTATAAACTGCCTTCTAAATAATATTTATTTTTATCAACATAAATGTGTCAAACTATCAAGTGCAAATAGTCATTCTTATGTAAAATTGTCTGATCTTTACGAAAAAAATATTTTCAGATTTTTAAAATCTGACCTAACATTTGAAAATGACCTAAAATGCTTTTATAGCGGAATTGGGGTTAAATGGGCCCTAGATGATTTTTGCGGTGCAAGTGGTTATTTTTACTGGATTCCTGGGACATTTTCACATAAAGGCTAGTATGGTGATCGGAAGTAAAGGGGTCAAGAAACAGCTTTACGAACAGCAGAACAAAGAAGAGGGAGCGTTTTCTTGGGGCTTTTCTTCACCCTCTCTGGCTTGCTTTCGCTGCCGCTGCTGCCCGTTTGAAATTTTTCTTGACCGGTTCCTTCCGATGTGCATACACAGCTTAAGTTAAGTGCATTTTGGATGGCCGCATAAAGCCTCCGCTCTAAATACAGACCGATTTTCAAGAAAAAATGTTGAAAAATGGGGAATTGGGGCAAAATGGACCCTTTGCCGTTTCGTGCGGTGGATGAAACCATCACCAATCGATTCTCCGGATTTTTTACATAAGAAACATTATTTTTCATACCAGGGAACCAGCCACGTTCAATTAAGTCCGATTTTGGGTTCCATTTCGCCCACTGTGCACCGGGTCTGACTGGGGCTGAAGCCAGGCCAACTGGCCATCTGTTGAGTAACACCGAAACACTTATTTTACGGAAAGATAAGAAAAACTTGTAACACGCATTATCCCTCCCAAAGAATTTTAGAAATTTTAATTTATAAACATACGTATATTTTCATATCAATTTCCGCCAACTCTATTTAAGGAGACTGTTTACATATTTACACAATGTATGCAACTCGTTTACGCTAGGGAATAAGTTGAAAACAAAAATAAACCAGTAGCAACGGTCAATTCAAAAATTATGCCACTTATTCAAAATCAGATTAGTGCGCGTGACCTGTAGCGTGTGTTATACAACATTATCTTGTCTAATATTCAAAGTTAACAGTGTAGTAACTTCAGGCATCCACGCTAGGTGGTGATACTGATGCGAACAAATTTCGGAACCATGTTTTGAATTGGAGTTGGCTCCATATGGTATACTTCCAATAAATGTTACAACAGTTACATGAATTGCAGCAAATTGGAACATGACATGAATTGCTGAGATATTGACATAAGAAAATGTGGGAATGTTTGGATGAGCCTGTAACAACATTAATTTTGTTGTTTCTTTTTCTTACATTCGCTGTATCTCAGCAACCAGAGGTCCAATATTCAATGCCTCTTAGGCAACTTTATTGGAAATTTCGTGAACATAAAAAAAAATCTGGAATGGAAAATCATGTAAATAAATCGAATAACGGGAATTTAAGAGCTAAAAAATCGACGCCTCTGTGCTCTTTTATGCTAACTGGATAGGAATCCCAGCAAGCTTAGTACAAGAGAGGACAGAGGCATCGAAATGTTTAAAACACTTTTTGATAGCCGATTTGATGTTACATTGAAAACTGAAATCACTACATTTTGTTGACATTTTTTTTTTTCTAAAAAAAATAACTTTTTTTCAATTATTCAAAAATACGGCAATGTTTTGTGTGTACTAATTTTTTTTTGAATAGTCCTCATCCTCACCACTTTCATTTAAAAGCTACAGATTTTCAAATATTAGCGTACAGCTTCCAAAATTGTATGGAACTTGTATGGGTGAACCAACGACACAAAATGGCTTCTTTGATCATAGAGAAAGCCCCCAAAATGTTTTAGCCGAATCGCATAATACAAAAATATAAAAAACAGTCAGAATCGGCTGATTTCTTGAATAATTGCTCAGATGTTGTTTGTAGAAGCAATTAACATTTTTTAAATTTCATTTTTGTTTCAATTAACTATTTCCGAGCTCTATACCAGAACCATCATTGACAGCCATTCCTCCGAGAGTGAATGACATCATCTACGACCTTAAACAGCCAAGCATTATTTTAGCTCAGCTTAACTTGATCACGCCGGAAATGAGACTTGTCTGAATTTAGACAAACTTCACGGAAAACGAGTTTGCGCTACCCGTCTAAAACGTTTTCCCTTTGAAGTTGCTAATGAGACTGCCCGGCTAAAAGACACTCGCGATGTTCGTTTAACTTATAATTTCCGGTGTCTGTCGAAACTTCCCAGCTTGCAATCATTCCTGCAGGGTTACAAGTCGTTGAAAAATCTACTACGTTTTATTTTGCGAATCCAATTTGATTTGAAACGCCTTCTCCTTCCCTGGATTTTTTTTAAGGCGGAAGTGTTTTTGGAAATCAAGTCACTCAGCTTAAATATTTCATTTCAGATTTATTTTTAATCATACGTCTTTGGACAGTCCCACAAAACATATTTTCCCGCATTTTCTAATGCCAACTTATTGATCCCATTTTCCATTTTCAAAATTTTAGAATTAAAACTAACATTTCAAAAGGGCCAAACATCATATATAACGCCCATTTGAAATTTTAGTCTTGATTCCAAAATCCGTACCTCTCAGGCAATTTTATTGGAAATTGGTATTGGAAAATGGAATATTAGATTTCAAAGTTAATAATCAGAGGGTAATAGCATGCAAATTTAGAGTTTTTTTTTAAAAGGTCCTATAAGCTATTGTGTTTCATATGGTTATAGGACCTTTAAAAAACTCAAGAAATCTTTTTTTTTGAGAAATGTCATTGAATAATGCACACTGGATGTGCAGCCTTTACAAAAAACTTTTTTGTTTACGAAAACTTTCAAACCCAGCACACACTAAGGGGACTGCGTCTTAGCCCACACTACTTTATTGGAAAGGGAAGAATGGGATGAATAAACGGAAATATGAGCTAAACATTTCGTTAAAGTAGAATTCCTATCCCGATTGGCTTCATATTTCTGCATATAAAAATACATAAAAATAAAAAAAAGGTGCAAAATATATTTAACACTCAGGCATTTCACAAGCAGCTTAATTACTAAATTTGCTGTGTTTGTTTAACATGTGAACCTAGATTTATTGATATATACTATGTATAAGGCTACCAACTCTTGCTGAGCTAAAATCCGTTCACTTTGCAGATATGATAGCATGGTATAACAAAAACTGTCAAGGAATTATTTATATAAATAAAATTAAATAAATTTGAGAATAAAAACTATAAAACTGCGTCCACTCAAAAAAATGAGTTCGCGTAAACGTGAACAGAGTTCATGCCACCGGGAACCAGGAAGAAATCTGTTCAACTTTAATAGTGCATTGCACCATGACAGTGAACAGTTTTCTTCCTGGTTCCCGTTGGCATGAACTCTGTTCACGTTGACGCGAACTCATTTTTTTGAGTGTCGTTTTTACAGCTAACAAATTTCACAAAATGCTATCAGAGTTCTTATGACTTGCACGTTTAAAAGTATTCATAAAATAAACCGTGATTTGAATCAACACGTTATGCTCTTATTTTTTTTGTTAAAGGTTTAAAAAATTACGAAATGTCAAGTTTGCTTTAACCAATAATAACGTTCTCAGTGTTTTCACGAACACACTTCAAAAAAAAAATATTGAAAAGGTCCTATAACATGTGAAACACAACAGTTTATAGGACCTTTAAAAAAAACTCTAGATTTGTTAATTCAAATGTTCAAAGGTTTTCACAAGTTTAAGATGGCCTTTGGATCTTTCAATGGATAAATATATTTAGTAAGGAATTTCTAAAAGAACAATTCGAGATTTTTTTTAAAAGGTCCTATCAACATATGAAAGACGATAATTTATAGGTCCTTTTTTTTTTGAATTGAAGAAAACCCGGAAAACTCCCTTTTTGAATCAAACTCACAGTTAAATAAAAATAAAAATGTCTAGTTAATAAATGCTTTGATCAAATAAAAAAAAAGCAATTCAATGTTTAAAAAGTTGTTAAAATTCCGTACAAATCCGTATTATGCGAAAAAATCCCTACAAAAATTCCGGCCTGTTAAAAATCCGCGAAGAGGGTCGAAAATCCGTATGGTAAGGAAAAAATCCGTACAGTTGGTAGCCTTAACTATGTATGATCTAACCTCAAGCAGTTTCAATTAATTATTAATTTTTTAATATACTTTTGCACACGTTTTTTTACCTGCGTGGACATTTATAAACTATACTAAATTATAATTTGAATACCTTAAAAATTCAATTAGGGTGCCCAAAGAGATTTTCCGGACGAAAATCGCAGCAAATTCCCGGAAGACATTCCTGTGTCAAACAAAAAACTCGTCATCCTTCGTTTGGCAAAATGGCCCATCAGTAGCAGAGTGGCTCCAAGAATTCCTCGTTTATGTTCCGTTGATTTTTTTGTGTCGCCAAGTTTGATGGAATTGGTCCTTTGCTGCCTTTCGTTTCCGCCTCCGGAGACCGGATGTCGTCCTTGGGAAAAAATTGACTTCAACGAATGGAAATTGATACATTTTTTAGGATGCGCCCTTCTATTCGAGATTTTTTAAGCGGGAAATTTCTTCACTTAAAAATCTAAACTTGCATGATTGATTTCACCAAAGGCTCAAAGGTCTTTGTCACATCACTTTCACCTTGTATCACGCGAGAAAACACACGTTACAAGTTTTCCCAACCTGAAAATCACCTCCGGAGTTACGAAAAAGTTTGCCATTCCAGCCACGAGAGGAGGTGCCTTCAGGGAAGTGTCATGTCATGTTTCGGCAAAAAGCCACGCCAAAAAGCCACGCCAAAAACACGTAAATAAATCATTCAGTCTGGCAACAACTGGCTTTTGGAAGCAGTGACTTTGGCAACACAGTCTGCTTTTGCGCATTGTTGTGCCACAGGTTGCTGATGGTGTCGCAAAAGCTACTGGTAGCAACGTGACTTGCTCTCCAGGGGGTTGATATTGACTAGAATGAAGCGAACGTGCGACTTTTCTGGCAGCTCTGGCTGACAGTTTGAAAAGAAATAAATCAAAGACGGTGTACTTTATAGGTTTCAGATACGTTGAGATTTTGATTGGAAAATTTACAGAATGGTGTCAAAACAGGTCTCCGTACAGCACATTTTATATTCAGGTCATGTCAACAGCGTTGAAATCCACTTGATTTGACACGTTCTCCAATGAACCCGACTCTTTTGAATTGAAAAACTAGGTCTCATTAAACTTGCAACGCTATTACAATACTGGTACTGCAGCAGTGTTGCCAGCTCGCGTGTAACCTTGACTGGTGATGATCAACCACACCACACCATAGAAAAAAAGCTCTCTCGTTGATCTCCTCGGGGAAGGACTTCAAAGGACCTACTGCCGGCTGCTGTCAACCGCCGTCCTTGTGCCGGTGAAGTACGTGATGGCTTTTGATGGTGCACGATGCACGTCTGCACTTTATGGGCTCTCGTTATCGAGGGTTGTTATGAAACTCCGCCCACAGATTGGAGCGGACAATGTGCGGTGATGGGGAAAATGGCGGTATTGTTTGAAAAAAAAAGTGAGGTATACAAGGTTTGATAACTGTGGGAATCAATTTTTGATGTTATCTTTAGGAAGGAAAGTTGCAAAATGGTTTACTTTGGAAAATGTTTGCCTTTTTTCTTCTGCAAATTAAATTCATCCGTTAGTGGAGAAAGAGCACCAACCCTCGCATCATTTGGAGCTTTGATGATGGCAAGCTATGAAAAATGGCTTTCCACGTGCAAACGCCACGTGACTCCAGGGAAGGATCATCCATAAATTAGGAAACCGCAATGTCTTGTCTAAATGTGGTTCGCCCACACCCTGAGTCTATCGAATTTCCCTTAAAGCCTGGTCTTACAATGAATAAGCTTTAAAAAATATTAAAGAAACACCACTAAGCCGCTCATCCATCAAGATACGAACGGAGGAAGCGTCCTGGTGAACGTTACCGCTAGGATAACAAAAGCTTAGCTTTTCGGAGAGGAAAAATCTGGTGAAATTTTCCTGCGAAAGGTGGCCTTGGTGAGTGTCCAGAAGGCAGTTCAATCCGAATTCTCAAACGGAATACTATTTGAATCGTATACAAAGTCCGTTTCAAACGCAACAACCGGTTCGGACACGAAACTGGTTATTGCGTTTGAAACTGGAATCGTATCGGATCCGGTGAAATTTTCACGATATTCTTTTGGTTTTAGTTTTTTCACAGATCACAAAAAATGAGTCACAGAAGTATTTTCTAAAATTTTTACATAAGATTTTAGAGGTTATTTTAATTTTTTAATCAAATTCATCATGAAAATTGCAGATTTTGAGTCTGAAAATCACTGATCTTTGTAATATTAAACCAGGCCTGCCCAACGTCCGGCCCATGAAGCCATTTCATCCGGCCCGGGGCTGCTTTTCAAAATAGTTCTATGACCGGCCTTAAGGAGGTTCATGAAATATTAAATAAATAAATTGATTAACTGAATTAAGAAAAATAAGCTTGAGATCAAATTTTAACATATTATGACAACATTCTTCATGTTTGAATTTAATTCTTATAATTTCAATATTGATATTTTTTAATTAAAAAATGGTGCAAGAAAACAAAATTATCTATTTCGTAAAATTGTGAAATTTTTGAAAAAATGGATTGTTGTTTAAAAATGTACAAAAGACATTAAATTTAAATTTAGAAAATGTATTTTTCCAAAACAACTTTTCAGTAATCCATTTTAAAAACCTATAAAAAGCAAATTGTTCATACTGAAAATAGATCGCTGCAAATATTTTAAAAATGTTAAAAAATGTCTCAAATTGAGTCAAGAAATTAATGTGCAAAAATTATATTTTTTCATAAACTTTGAATTTCGAAGAATAACAAATTGAAAAAAAAAATATATATTTTTTTACACTTTTTAAATTTTGTGTGAGTTGAAAGCCTGGGGAGGGCCTCGTGGCGCGGTGGTTAGCGGCTTCGGCTGCCGATCCCTAAGTTGCTATCGGGCGCGGGTTCGGTTCCCGCCTTATCCTTCTGGCCTTTTATCGGATGGGGAAGTAAAACGTCGGTCCATTTGCGTAAAAGAGGTTTTGGGTGACTCACCACACATAGCCTTCGGACGCCTAGAAATGAGCAGAAACTTGCAACAGAGATCACAAAAGATCAGGGTGATACTTAAACATGTCTCGTTAATTTTTTTTACATTGTAGTATTGAAGAAATTAAGCTTACAACAAAGCAAAAAAGCATTGAAATTTAAAAAAATTAAAAAATATATATATAAAAGGTATTTAATTGCGATCGTCAAAAACAATAACTTTACAATTTCAAACAAACAAAAATTAAATCAAGTCACACATTTTTGAAAGTAATCTTTGTTTTTCTTTCTTAAAATCAAAATTTATGAATCTTTTATTTATTTACTTTAATAGAACCCAAACTTAAAAAAAATTAAAAAAATGTGTTAACTTTATAAACTTTTATCAAATATTAGTATCGGCCCGACACTGCTTTAGAAAAATCAGATCTGGCCCGCAGGGCCAAAAGGTTGGGCACCCCTGTATTAAACAATTTTTCTAACGAAGGTGGTGTGGATGCTTTTGCTTGAGATTTTACCATCGAAATTTTTGCAGTTTTATATTACTTTTTTCTTACTGTAAGTTACATAATAAATAACCGAAACCGAAACCGATAGAAATGAAAGAGAATTTGCATTTAAATTGCTGATGTTTGAATAAACCTCTCCATGAAAATGTTATCCTTTCAAATAACGCCACGTTCTACTTGTTGGAACCAACTCGTTTTCAACAATTCTAGAGCTAAGCTTTCCAAAGTACTTGTTCTTCTGCACCGATGACGATGATAACGGAAGCTCAGACCGAACCGACTGAAGATAATGTTTTTGATGACATGGCTCGAGTCGAATCTTCGTCATACTTTCTGCTGCAGAAGAGTTCCGTAAAGTACGGTTTCATGATGGTTCGACAAATTGCAAAAAGGGTTTAGAACCCTTTCCCGATACTGTTTCTTAAAATTCTGAGGAGGCATGGCAGTGCTCTAGTCTAAAAGTTTGCTGCTAGTGATGACGGGAGAGTGTACTGCACGTACTTTGCTAGCCATTTCAGGGGTGAAGCTTGCCGGCAATCTACTAATGGCAGCCGACGTGCCGGGGCGTACGACAGCCCCCCGGAAGGCTTACATGAAGCTGGAAGGAGGACATGAATCTTCATTACTTTCTTGAAGGAGTGTGCGTAAAAGCAGGAGGGAAGGTCGGAAACGGAGTGGATTTACTGTTTCAATTTCACATCTGGTAGATTGACTGCTGTTGGAAGGGAATAAATTGCCATGGGGGTTCACTTGGGAACACTTGGCTCTATCTTAGTTTCAAACGTTTTTAGAATCGAATACAGGATACATAATTTAATAAATTCATACATCCAAACCATATCAGTTTGGCTAACATTCAATAAGGGACGGATTATCTAGTGTGGTTCCAGTTTCCAGGTAAGTACAACATTTTCTGTCAAATCTGTCACCTCAGTCAACAGTCAACAATTATTGGTAAATGCCACTCTAACCGCACGCCCATGACCACAATAGCGGTAGCCCAGGGTGTGCAAGTGAGGTATGGTCTGAAAACCGCACCCAGAAGTAACTCTGTGCTGTCGACAGCTATTGCGGTTTCCGTTTGCGAGCAATTTGATGAAGCCAACCCCGCTGTGCAAGAGCTTACAACTGCTGGAAAATGCTTCATGGAAATTGATGATGGTTGGCTTTCCCGTGCCACGAATTGGATTAAGTTAAATCGTTGAACCAAATAGTTTGATTCGAACTGCATAAAGTGGACGGGGCAAGTTGTGCACGCTCGACTCGAACATGCTCCGTGGACCACACGTCCGTCACGAGCACTTCAGCTTGGCGGAACCAACCCCGAGGGCTCAGAGCTTGGTCGCCAGTGGTTTGTCCAGCAAATTAGTCCACTTCAAAGGGCACGCATCGCCTGTTAGAACTGCAGCAGGACTGCAGATTGTTATGGCGTCCACACATGCTTCATAATGCACACTCTCTTCCTGGTAATCACGACCGAGTGTGTGTCCTTCTGCAGTAATGACGCTGGTGTACCATGTTGCAGCCCTGCTTCAAGTGGTCATCAAATATTCCATCAAGTCCCGCACCGGGATGAAACGGGAGACAGACCTTGTAGCCGGAACTCTCTGTGAGTGCAAACAAAAGCCCTTGGAGAAGTGGCCCCAAATGGTGACACACTTTGCATAAGGCTGGGAAAACATCGATTAGGATGAGCAAACAGGACCGTTGATGTTTGCGTTGTGAAAGCCATAATTATTGTAAGATTGTGTCAATAAGAGATGGCTCGAGGGGGCCCGACACAAAGTGGTACGAGATTATGGAATGGAACGGTTGAATCCGATCTGCACGTTGAATCTCGATCTGAAGAGTGTTTGCATAAGCTTAGTCGGATTGAAGCTTTGTAGGTATTTTTTCAAATTTTCTTTTTTTCCAATTCAATTCGATGCTATTGGTGAATAGACAACTCTATTGCAAGTGTATGATAAGACCAACTCACAAACTTTGCAGTCCAGCCGTCTACACGTTAGGTGAAGTGAGGCAATACCAGAGAAAAATTTTCAACAGGAGTGCGAACGGCGAAGGGCGAGTTGCCACTCCGTTAACAAGGAGAACTCGTGGCGCAGCGATCAAGAGTTAGCCTCTCAACAAAAGCGCGCTTCCGGTCGAATCTCACACAAATATTACAAACATGTTTAGGGCTGTTGCTGGTACACGGAGAAAAATCAGTTCCCAAATCGTGAATAGGTGTTCATGATATTCGGAACCACCAGTGTTCAAATTGATGGCTCGTTTTGGAAAACGTTTTCAACATCGAAAAAGAAAAAAAAATCAACTTCTGATGTACAATAATTCGTATTTTGAGTATAATGAGTAATTTTCTGAGATCAAAAACTGAGTAAAATTACACAAGCGATGTGAAATGTTTGAGCATGAGCATGGTTGACTGTCAATGAGTTGCTACTCTATTTTCGACAGATCAGCTGACGTTAAACAATGAATAAAAAATGATCAGTGGGAGAAAACCATCGTTCACTGTTTAACCTCTGAGGATCCTGACTTTATTAGTCAATACCGGCGCCCTCATAAGAAGAATGCAGTTCAACGAAAGGGAGGAATGCTAGTCTGATCATTGAAGTTGCAGACTCATCAAGCACATAGTTTTTCGCTATATACCTGTTGACACCGCTTGAGACCGTTGAATTCACAGCATCTCCTCCAAGCATCACGAGATTTTGTTTGTTTGTATTAGTAGGATAAGGTATTGGCTTTTCGATGTCTCCCGAGCTACGATGCTATGGGAGGACTTTCATAATAGACCCGTCGGTGAACCATCCAAACAACGGTGATATGGGATGGTCTTTCTGGTTAACACACAAAAACTCTCACATACAGTTATTTCGTTAACTCGACAATCCGAACTGTCAGCGTGTTTTTCGATCAACGATTCTAGAAAAAAGACTTTTTCAACGTGAAAATTTAACACATTATTCTAATAATAAATGCACACTTCACGCGACGTCGTGCCTTCCTATCAACGATGATATAGGAAGGGATTTTAAAATCACAAAGCAATTAAATAAAATTACAAACGCACAAAAAACATGAATCACAAAGGAAAAACGGACGTTCCAAAAACGAATAATCCTGCAAGGCAAGCGCGCAGCCCCACCGTCCACAATTGACTCCACAAGCGATGTGAAATGTGTTTTAAAAATCACATTAGGGGGTTACATACATGTAAATCGTCAAAAATGCCCGAAGTTGGTATGAGCATACATTTAAACTTTTTTTTTTATTCTTTTAGCAGGACATTAAAATATACATTTTAATCTGCAAAATAAATATGAAGACATTTGGATGTACCATTGCCAAGATATAGCTATTTTAAGTTAGCAGTTTCAAAAAACGGGTGCCACGATATCTCAACACTGCTTTGACCAAATCGGCTCAAAATTTTGGCAAAGATTCGTTAAACCGGTTCTGTGTGCATGAAGAAGGCCGATTTTCAAAAACTTAGTTTTAAAAAAAGATAACAATATTTTTATGTTTTTCATATAAAATAACGTTAGTTTTTGATTTTTGTTTTTTTTTTAAGAGCAAAATTTCTAAACTGGGCTTCGTCATGCACACGGGATATGACTTGGGGTCTTAACCCCAAATTTTAGCCAATTTGGTCCATCCCATTTCGAGATGTTGTGGCATCTGTAAATCAACTCGATGTTTAGAGAAAAACGTTCACAAAGTTTGACAGTTCGCTGTGCGCATGGCAAAATTGTGAACTTAAATCGTCTCTTTCTCAGTTCAATTTCGAAATATCTTCATGAAACTTTCAGGAGTGATTGAAAATCATCCACGGAAAAAAAAGTGTGCGAGAAATCGTGAATTTCGATTCATGAATTCGTGAATAATTTTGTGCATGATTTCGTGATACCTTTCATGATTTCATGAATTTTATGCATGAAATCGTGCATAAAAATGCACGAATTTATGAATTTTATTCATGGCTAAAATATTTTTACGAATATTCATGAATTTTCCTTCATGAAATCATGCATATCACTATTCATGATTTCATGACTGATTTACATGAAGTCATGACTAAACTTCATGAATTCATGAAAAATATTCATGATTTTACGATTATTTATGCATGCGTAAATTTTACGCCGTAAAATTTTATTCGCGAATTTATGAATCATGTTTTTCATGATTTCATGAAAGTTTACATGATTTCATGAATAAAATGCATGAATTCGTGCATAACATTCATGGGTTTATGAATTTTTATCCATGTTTATGACGAGTGATCTTGATCAATCAAGAACAGTTTCGCTCGAACTGTCAAGTTTGTTTTTGCTTGCCAGTTCAGCCGCGTGTTTATTTGCCACGAAGTCAATCGCGTTGTGACTTGTCGCGTCCTGTTGTGTTTGCCGGTGAAAGTGACCGTGATTTGTGGACCCGGGATTTGGAGGTGCTGTCCATCGGAACCGGAAAAAGATCTGCGGCCGTTCCGTTGGAAATGGCAACGGAGCCAAGAGCTAGCAGGAGGAGGACCAAGTTGCAGGAGGAGGACCGAGCTGCAGGAGGAGGACAGAGCGCGGGAGGAGGACCGAGCGGCAGGAGGAAGACAGAGCGCTGGAGGAGGACCGGGCGGCAGAAGGAGTAACAAGGTAAGAGTGAGGACAATCTGCAAAAGACAGAACAGTTCCCGGTTTGTTCGCGTGTTTGTTTTGATTGCCGAATCATAAGACAGTTCCCGTGTTTTATCTCCGCGTGTGACAGTTTCTTGGTCGCGGACTCGTAGGGATTTCGGTTTTCTGTCAATTGCCGGGGCATTCTACGCGTGTGACAGACAGTGAGGTTTGTTTTGGTTTTGGAAACGAAAAAATCCCGTTTTTTTATCGGTTCTCGTGGATGCGCTGAGTGACATTTCGGCGATTTGTTATAAGCTAGAAATGTGGACATAGGTAAAGTATGTTAATAATTTTAATGATTTAAATATTGTAAGCATATTTTTTTTAGCATTTAACATATTTAAAGTATTTGAAGTTTATAAAGTATTTAAATAATTTTAAGCAACTAAATTTTCTTAGGTATTCTAATTTTGTGAAGTAATTTAAATTTTTTGAAATATTATTATTTTTAGGTATGTTATATATGCTGATGAATTTACGTATTTTTATTTTTCCAGGTACGTTAATATTGTGACTTTTAAAAGGTTTTAACTATTTTAAGTATTTTTATTATTCAAAGTGTTTAAATTTTGAGAATTTCAATAATTTTAAGCATTTATTTTTTTCTAGGTATTTTAATATTGTAAGTTTTTAAAATATTTTAAGTATTTGAAATATTTATTTTTTAAGTATGTTAAATATGCTAATGGTTTTAAGTTCATTCATTTTTCAAGTATTTTAATATTATATGTTTTTAAAGTTTTTAAGTATTTCAACGATTTGAAATAATTAAAGTATTTAAAGTTTGTTAAGTATTTAAATAATTTTAAGCATTTAATTTTTTCTAGGTTTTTTAATATTTTCAGTACTTAAAAAGTTTTAAGTATTTGAAATATTTCTTTTTTTTATGTATGATTTTAAGTATTTAAATTTTTTCAGGTATTTTAATATTCCATGTTTTTAAAGTTTTTAAGTATTTCAACGATTTGAAATAATTAAAGTATTTAAAATTTGTTAAGTATTTTAATAGTTTTAAGCATTTATTTTTTCTAGGTATTTCAATATTTTAAGGATTTCAAGTATTTTAAGCTTTTGAAAAATATTTTTTTAATATGTTAATAATTGTAATATTGTAAGTATTTAAAGTTTTTGAAGTATTTGACATATATAAAGTTTTTTAAATATTTAAAGTATTTTAAAGTATTTTAAGTATTTAAAGTATTTAAAGTATTTAAAGTATTTAAAGTATTTAAAGTATTTAAAGTATTTAAAGTATTTAAAGTATTTAAAGTATTTAAAGTATTTAAAGTATTTAAAGTATTTAAAGTATTTAAAGCATTAAAAGTATTTTAAGTATTTTAAGAATTTTAAGTATTTTAGGTATTTGAAGTATTTTAAGTATTTTAAATATTTTAAGTATTTTAAGTTTTTTAAGTAATTTAAGTATTTTAAGGGTGCACAGCAACGAAGGAAGTTGTTGTCTTCTTATACCAAAATTGTCAAACTTACGGACCCAATCCTGCAACTACGGGATTGTAAAATTAATGAAACTTTGCTGTAATTTACTTGGTGGACAGTACTTTAGGGGATGAATAAAAAAATATTTCAATAGTACCCGTAGTTTTGAAGATACTAAAATGTCTGTAACAAAAATCTGGGTGCAAAAGCTCTGGTTGATGTGCACCGTTAAGTATTTTAAGTATTTTAAGTATTTTAAGTTTTTTATGTTTTTTAATTATTTTAAATATTTTAAGTATTTTAAGTATTTTAAGTATTTTAAGTATTTTAAGTATTTTAAGTATTTTAAGTATTTTAAGTATTTTAAGTATTTTAAGTATTTTAAGTATTTTAAGTATTTTAAGTATTTTAAGTATTTTAAGTATTTTAAGTATTTTAAGTATTTTAAGTATTTTAAGTATTTTAAGTATTTTAAGTATTTATTTATTTATTTTTGTCCCAAGTGACCACCAGTAACCGGTGACCGGTTCCAAAGTGGCCGGATGGGGCCACAGTACGTTGGCATCACATACAATGGCCACAGTTTTGAATTTCATGAATTTTGATATGTCACATGACAGGGTTCCTTGCACATTCCGAAATGTCCCCAGTGACCACCGGTAACCGGTGACCGGTTCCAAAGTGGCCGGATGGGGCCAGAGTACGTTGGCATCACATACAATGGCCACAGTTTTGAATTTCATGAATTTTGATATGTCACATGACAGGGTTCCTTGCACATTCCGAAATGTCCCCAGTGACCACCGGTAACCGGTGACCGGTTCCAAAGTGGCCGGATGGGGCCAGAGTACGTTGGCATCACATACAATGGCCACAGTTTTGAATTTCATGAATTTTGATATGTCCCATGACAGGATTCCTTGCACATTCCGAAATGTCCCCAGTGACCACCGGTAACCGGTGACCGGTTCCAAAGTGGCCGGATGGGGCCAGAGTACGTTGGCATCACATAAAATGGCCACAGTTTTGAATTTCATGAATTTTGATATGTCACATGACAGGGTTCCTTGCACATTCCGAAATGTCCCCAGTGACCACCGGTAACCGGTGACCGGTTCCAAAGTGGCCGGATGGGGCCAGAGTACGTTGGCATCACATACAATGGCCACAGTTTTGAATTTCATGAATTTTGATATGTCCCATGACAGGGTTCCTTGCACATTCCGAAATGTCCCCAGTGACCACCGGTAACCGGTGACCGGTTCCAAAGTGGCCGGATGGGGCCAGAGTACGTTGGCATCACATACAATGGCCACAGTTTTGAATTTCATGAATTTTGATATGTCACATGACTGGGTTCCTTGCACATTCCGAAATGTCCCCAGTGACCACCGGTAACCGGTGACCGGTTCCATAGTGGCCAGGTGGGGACAGAGTACATTGGCATCCCATAAAATGTCCTCCGTTTTTTCACAAAACAGGGTTCCTTGTCAATTCCGATATGTGCTCCCAGTACAGAAAAAGTAATCCGGAAATTGTGAAAATCGTACCATGAAATCGTGAATATTACGAGTTTTGCTTTACGAATTTTTGAACTATGCATATTGGGCACGAATAAACCAGGAGCCGTGAATAAATATGCATGATTAGACATGTCCGAATACACTCGTAAACGTGAAATAAATTCATGATTTCATAAAAAAAAATCACGAATTCATGAAATTTATGCATGATTTCATGAAGTTTATACATGATTTCACGAATTTTATTTACGCCTTCAAAATAAATCATAAAAAATATTCCAGAAATCATGAATTTTGTGCACGAATTCATGCATAAAAATTCATGATTTCATGAATTTTATGCATGAAATCATGAATTTTTATTCACGAGGTATATTTTTTTGACCGTAATCATGAATTTTTATTCATAAAATCGTGAATATTTTTCACGACTGCATGCATCCATTTCATGAAATCATGAACATTATTCACGTTTACGAGTGAAATCGGTCATGGAAAGTCATGCATATTTATTCACGATTCCTGGATAATTCGTGCCCATTATGCATAGTTCAAAAATTCGTAAAGCAAAAATCGCGATATTCACGATTTCATGGTACGATTTGCATGATTTCCGGAACACTTTTTTTTCCGTGTCTTTTTAGTAAATTAGTGAATTTTCTGTAATATGAATTTTGTGATTTTCTATATGTATGTAACCCCTTAACTTAGGTTAAACAAATTAAAAGAGGAAAATTCACTGTGTTAACTTTAGAGCTTGAAATAACAACTCGAATATGAATTTATTGCCATTGAACAATTTTTTCCGTCTGTCGTTAGTTCCCAAAATGTTTTCTTGTTTTACTTTTCTTTCTCAGCACATTGCGAAAACCACCCCCCCCCCCCTCCCTAAAATGATCGTGGCCCTCATTCGAAGGCCATAAATTAGCATTACCAGACCGCATAAATTCCGCCACTGGAAGTTCCGTTCCCGCAAAAGTGCCATAAAAACATCATGCATACATATTCACGTAATTTTTCTGCGGAAAAAAAGTAAACAAAAAAGCAGAAGAAAGCAAAATCGCTTACGCGCGACCAAGAAAAGTGGAACGAAAATTAATTTGCATTTGTGATGGGATAATTCCGTGCGGTTGTGAGGTTTATTTTTGCACTTTTCCTCCTTTTCGCCCTAAATGCTCCCAAACCACAACGGCAAATGGAATCAACAACAACAATAACAACGGCAATAAAGTAAAGTAAACACACCAGTCGGATTTTTTTTTTGGGATTTCCCTACTTTGGCACCATTTTCGGTGGAAGAGGAAGAAAAACTGACAAAAAAGAGAGGGGTCCCATTACTTATTCAATGGCTAGCTAATGCCGCTCAATTTATTTGCCGGTTTGTTTGCGCTTTTCAGTAGTTGGAGGCCGTTTTTTTGCAAGAAAAAAAAAACGCCTCAACAAGCTTTAACAAGAAAGGTAATAGTAAACGTTTCGTTTGCCTTTTTGCCGAGAAAACAATAAAATTTTATTTTAATTTACATCGAGAATGTTGACAAAGGCCGTTTTTCCGCTTTAGGGAGAGAGAATAAGGAGACCCTCCTAGAAACAAAATAGACCCAACGTCGTCCCCATTTGGAAATCCGACGTCCGAGGAAAAGGTAAATGTCACTCTCACTGGAAAAGCTTCAAGAAAATGGTCAGGTGCTTGGGGGAAATGAATGAAATACTTGATGGGTCGTAACTGTTTTTCAGGAAAGGACCCTCTGGCAGTGCCAGGGATGGGAAAACGGAACGGTTTTGTTATATTTTTCAGTATTTTCCATATTTTTAGCTTAATTTAAAATGATTCAACTGCAATCGGGAGGCATCAAATCATGGCGTAATACAACGACTTTTGCTCTATTACGTGTGTTTTATAGACATAGCAGCAAACCAGATTCATTATACAACTTACAGAAGAAATTTTGTTAAGTTCATGTTGAAAGTTAACGAAAACGAAAACTTCAATGCCTGCCTCAAAGCCTTCAATCGGCCCATAAGCTGTGGATTAGCGCACCGAGTGAGTTCAACTAAGTGCTTTTTTTATTGTTCCAGGAAAAAAATACCAAAGTAGGGAAAATAACCCATTTTAATCAAATTTTCGTGTTCATCCTATCAGAACGTTGGAATTTAATTACAGCTTACAAATAGAGAATTTTAGAGTGCAAGCAAGAAACATTTAATATTTAATTTGTCGAAATTTTTTGAATAAGAATTGATCACTAAGATAAGCAAGCTAAAAATGTATACCTTCTCCTATTATTCGAAGGTGCTACTGGGCTGGGTTCGAGGGGCCCATGCTGGTAGTCACAGTGATTAACGATAATGAAGAGTGAGGGTAGCCAGCCTGCTAGAGCTGCTAATTGGTGGCAGGTAATCAGGCTCGTTTTTCCTTCAACTGTGGTTAAGTTTTGCTTTATACTAATGGATTGCAAAGTATGTGGAAAAATGTTCCGGATAAAGAGGAACGTAATTTTCTCATTATGGTGTAGAATGTTTTTTCCACGAAAAAAAAATCTGTTTTTTAAACAGTTCAGAGACTTCAAGGAAACATTCCCCCCACGCAAACAGTTTATTAGAAAAAAAAAACATTTTCCCTAAAATTCAAAAATCCAGTCGAGATTACGACAACTTTTGACAAAGATTTTTGCCCAAGGCGGCTGCCGGAATCTTTTTGGGGCTTCAACTTTTCCGGAAGATTAAAAGTGGTGAATAAGTTAATTTTGTAACCCTTGTTCATTCCACAGATGGCTTATTTCATATTCAACCCTAGAAGTTAGTCAAAAAGGAAGAACGACCTCTGTTGAGACAGGCGGGAAGGTGCTACTCCGGGCACCGTTTTCGTGAGCAGGGCGAAATAAAATTCTTTTATTTCCCACATGCTACAAAACTGTAATTTATTAAATAAAATAATTACAATCAGAACGTTCACAATTTAACAATAAACTTACAATTATGGTGTCTTTTCGCAGCTGACCTGTCCAGCTGCGCCCGTGCTCCCGCTTGCTCAGATTGTTTTGATTCTTCTAATCGTTTGCCAAGCGACAGCACGGGCACCAGTCAAACAAAACAAACACTAACACTGACGTAGAACGAGGGGATTGCTTCGGCCGTATTTGGGACGTGCTCCGTCGCAACACTCCCCCCCGTAAAACTTCTGATTTGCCGAAGTCAGAGTTTTGCGCCTTCTTCGTCGTAGCGCGTCCCGAAGATGCTTTGCTGGTTTTGGTGCTGCTGATGACGTCTGCAACTTGAAGCCGATGAGCGCGTTTCGTTGCAAAGTTGTCTTTTGACCTCCGTCTCTCACCCGTGCCCGACCACTTTTGGCTCGATTTATGGGCCACGGGTGATCACTTCGTCGCAACATCCTTTGGCAATCGTTGCCCCACCGACTCCATTTTGTTAGGGTGCCAGTCACCATTTCCCCAGCGTCAGCGAATTCCTCAGCAACCGCTCCGGATGAAGGCACGTCTCTGGGGGATCCTCGTACCACTTCCGCCGCGCCTTTCCCGCTTCCGATCGTGGTCGTAGGTTCCTTAACTTCGGCATTCCGTGTCATAATTTTTTGTAGTGTTGAGACAGGCGGGAAGGTGCTACTCCGGGCACCGTTTTCGTGAGCAGGGCGAAATAAAATTCTTTTATTTCCCACATGCTACAAAACTGTAATTTATTAAATAAAATAATTACAATCAGAACGTTCACAATTTAACAATAAACTTACAATTATGGTGTCTTTTCGCAGCTGACCTGTCCAGCTGCGCCCGTGCTCCCGCTTGCTCAGATTGTTTTGATTCTTCTAATCGTTTGCCAAGCGACAGCACGGGCACCAGTCAAACAAAACAAACACTAACACTGACGTAGAACGAGGGGATTGCTTCGGCCGTATTTGGGACGTGCTCCGTCGCAACAACCTCGCTTCTCCTATCATGGGAAAGCCACTTACTCAGAATAATTTCAACAGTGAAAAAAAAAATCCCTTATTTTTGAGTTGTTTTTCGTTAAAAACGTTGAGGTTAATTCTAATAAATAAATACAATCTTTTGATTCGAAAAAAAAATCTTCTAAAAAGAATCATTTTTCAACTGTGTTAGAAAGCTTTCTGCCGCACCGAGTTCAGGGAGTCGTCATCATTATCGTTACCATAAATTATGATAATGTGGGCAAGATGCTTTTTCTCCCTTGTCTTTTTTTTGGAGGTGCTTCTAGCATAAAGTTGGTGTGACACGCGTTCCATGTGTCCTTATTTTTCGTGGGGTTTTAGTACACTTTTTAGCACTTAAAGTAACCTACATTCGCTCCAACGGATGCATCCGAACGCTTGCTGGCAGTGACTAATCGGTAGCAAGCCCACTCACCTGGAAATAGAGAAGAGGAAAAAGCAGGGAATTAGAGCGGGGAGCTTTTTCAAGTAGCTAGTTCAACGAAAAGAAAATCCATCCACAGAGGGAAGATTTGGAGGGGGCATTTAATTAGATCTAGCTAGAGAATTCGAAACTGAACGCCAGCAGTGCCCTGGCTGAAAAAAAGTTCATCGCAAGAGCCGAAACTAGAGCACTTTAACGAGCATTAAAATGCAATGTAATTTGTAATTTTGCAAATTAGCTGCTTGGTGGAACGTAAATAAATGCAATGTTCTTTAGATAGTCACTCCTTGGTCATTTTTGTTTCACAGAATTGAAATTAATTGTCACCGTAGTTGGGTACAGTAATAGGAATTTGTCCATGTTTGGAAAATAACCTGTGAACTTATTCGTTTATTGAAACATGAATTACATTGTTACATTTACCTTATCTTTAGATTAAATGACCACAGTTTCAGTTTATCTATATATTACATACATTCTTTGATTTTCCTTTAATAATTTTGCTTTGCTTTCCCGTGTGATGATCTAATCTAGAGAGTGGTCCAAAGGGATAGAGCTTTTATGTTCTACGTTGAAGTGCTTGATATAACCAAGATTATTCGTTTTAGAGCTTAGGCACATTGTTTAGTCCAGCCCATAATCGATCCTTGGTAAGTTTTGACGGAATTCTTGGCACTGGCCAAAGTAGTTCAATCTTAACGGTTGCTGCGAAACTGCCCTCACCACTGACATAATCGTTCGAATCGATCGATACTCCACCGCGAACAAATCATCCTGCATCCGCTGAACTGTTCGATCGAGCAAGTTCACTTCATCGGAGATACATTTGTTCTGAGGGTTAAAAAAAAGCAATTGAATTACAAAAATCAAGTTCATTTCCCAGTTGATGCATACCGCCTTACGCAACAGCGTTACCAATTGAGTCATGGTGAGATACTCGTAGCATAACCAAATGATGTATGAAGTTGTTTCCGCAGATATATTTTTATTATGAATCAGATAGCAGAATCTAGTAGCAGTTTAGTAAAATACTATTGAATAGCACACATTCAGCAGTAATCTGAAGCTGGTTTTCATTGCGAAAAATTTGACGTGCAGACCAATGCAGTTGCGAAACTCTTGCTGGGCATACTTCCAAAAGTAGCACTTTCTCACCAGTTCTTGCTGCTGAATGCTGTGTGATTCGGAATCTTGCTTTCTTCTAACTCGTTGGTTCGTAGTTTCGATGACTAGTGAAAACTGTTGCGCAATTGCCCTTACTTTGACCGTCAGTCCAGCGAGAATTTTTCTGGTAACCGTGTAAACAAGTGCATTCACACCAATCGTCAAAATACTGATTGTATTCTCATTTGACATTCCACAACTAGCAGCAAAAACTGCAATTACTCCGAATAAAACTTTGCACCTTGAAAAGCGTTCCGCAATTTTGCCAATATCATGTCTGCTAACATAACGCCAGACTTTGAGCAACGATTTGTACTGAAACATTAGCAGAAGCAAGCGCAACACTGTAGACGCAATTGCAATCATCGCCTGCACACAAATGGACATGTTTTTTCTTATTTTTACACGATATTATTTTACCTCGAAACTAGTTTAAACCGTTATCTTGAACTTGCACTGCGTTTCTAGTTCAATGTTGCAAAGTATACTGCAACTTCTACAGCACAAACCTAACTTACTACTAAAAAAAGCTCCTTTCTGTTTTTGGGGCGATCCAATCGGCGAGTGACTACACTCCAAGGATAGGGAGTCCACCTTCTCCAGGGCTATCGATCTTCCCTATTTTAGTTTTGCAGTTGTATTGCAAAACATGCAAATGTGAAATTCCCACATTTTTTTTATATGGGACCTTCTTCAAACCTCTAATACTTCTTCACACTTGTAAAATGTGTCACCACAATTTGGAACCTTTCTCAACCGTTCTTGCCTCCCCGTAGAATTCAGCCAATGTTGAAAAAGTAGTGCCTCCCTGTTGCGACCTATACCTACATGCATTACTTTAGATTTGATTAATTTATAACGGTGAGAAAAAAGGTATGTTTAGATGAGAAAATATCGCAACGTGTATGCATCAGTTAAAAATAGTGAAATGGATTCGATGTGGGTAACTATTTCCAGTTCCCATGCTCCATTAGCATCGTCTGGTCAAAATGAGGGCTGGTGTTGACCAATTAGGCAGCATGACCTCCCAATTCGTACGTGTCCGTACTGTTTGGTTTACCCATTAATTTGTCCAGTCCAACGTTCTGGTTCCAAGGCTAGGGACCAAAAAAAGAATGCACTTTCGTGCCGGGTGGAAAATTTTGCTCCAAGCTTCTTTTTTATGTGTCGGTCGACTCTATTTATGTGTTGTGTTCTCCGTATCCAAAATAAACGGGGGGAGCTGACGGATTTCCTAGAATGGTCATGAAGTACAACTGTATTGGTACCTTAAAAATAACCCTTTTGTAAATGTTGAGCTTCCTCTATTAGAAATCACTGAATTGCGAAAGCTATTTTATTTTATTATTAAGGATAAAAATGCTAGTATTTGAATTTGACCTGAGAAATCGCCGATTGTTATTGGATATTCAATAATATTTTAACTGAAAGAATGTATATGAAAAAAATAATGTCCTAATAAACAGATGAAGTTCAGAAAAAGGTGAAAATATAGTCCCTTAACCCTCTACAACCTAATCCCGCCTTTAGACGGGCTTCGGTCTGAAAAATCGCCAAAAATCCATTTTTCAACCAATTTTTGATCTTTTAAAAACATTGGAAAGGAGAACTCTTTAAATTTTAGAAAATTTTAAGGTTGGAAGTTTAACTTGTTTTATGTGACTTTGCCAATGTTTTTAAAAATGTCATTTTTTTAGGGGTCAACTTTGGCTGTGTTTTTACTAACATTTCCTATATTTTAATTAAAAATAAGTATGCAGTAATTTTTGTAGTGTCCCAGACTATGCCTCTACGCATTTTTTTACAATTTAAATGATAATGGTGCCATTCTATAGCAGGAAATGTGAAAAACAAGTAAAAAATGAAAAAGCGACAGTAAAAACATGAAAAAATTTGATAGGCAAAATGCAATGATAGGACAAATACTACCAAAAACAAAGATAAACTAAACAAGATAAATGCAAATTAAAATACTTAAAAATAAAGCACGAAAAACATAAAACAAGAGAAGTGAAGTTTTTCGTGGAACAAAAGTTGCTCAAAATGACCTCCTAGCACGAGGAAAATCAAAATTTTCGTAAAAGTAGAGTAGGCAGTAGAGGGTTAAATGTGTTTATTTTGGGACTACTATATTGATTGCAAATATAAAATTTCAATACCAGCTTACAAAGCAGATATCATTTCATTTCAACTGGTTCATTATTCAGCTCGAGCCCATCAAGATACTGTAAAGGCTCTAGCTTGTTATGCCAATGACTTTAGGTCCAATTCCCAGTAAAAAGATAAATTGTGGAAAATTACCTCTTTTGCGATGTGAATTTGCCTCAATGAATGTGTTATATGTAAAATTACGCATAACACGATATTAGATTGAATATTTTTTAGAAGAAATAGTAAACATTTTTTCTGCAAAATCTTTACTAAGAAGTTAGTAAACTCGGAATGCCACGTTGACTAAAATGAGACCATGCTGAAAATAAAATAAACCATCCCAACGTCTCTCAAAAGGACATTTTAGAGGTAGAGCCTATCTCGTGAAACGTGGGCAAGAGCATCATCCCACCCGCAAACCACAATGAGAGGACAATCCAGACAAACTACGCGACACCATCATGCCGAAAGTTTCGGTGTATTGCGGTAGGCAAACCAAAAAAAGCTTTTCCCAACGAAAGCAAAGTACCCAGAGTGAAAAACTGTCAAGACATTCGGACACGGAGAACAGGAAAGAAAAATGCTAGGGGCGTGTATTTAGGAAAATTGGTGCCAAATGGAAAATAATTATAATAAGTCGGTCTTTATTGGCCTTCTCTGTACGAGCTTGCGTGGCACACGTTAAAAAAATATGGTAACATTATATCTGTGAATACCCTTAAAATGTGTAAATTTACCACTTTTTCGGAGTAATGTAACTTTTTCAATGTTATTTACAGTAATACTACAACATTAAAGAGGTAGTATTACACCATCAAATTTTGATTTTGTTTAACTGTGCAGCGTGTTTTGGTAAGTGGTTCCTTCTTCGTCTGGAAGTGCTCTCTTTTTAGAGTGCCTGACTGAGCAAATTTACGTGTAAAACAACCGTTTGGACCGGAGCCAACCCAAGAAGTGGGGACAAACTGGTTGGACAATTGTTTTCGCAACTAATTGCTGAATACACAACAAATTTATGCTGATTGGAAAGAAAGAAAATTTGATAATTGAAACACTTTGAGACGGATTTGATACTAAGATATTTGTTACTATGTGTTGCCACAGACAAATTGAAGTTTTTATCCAAAATAACTCCTCACGAGAGCCATCTAGACGTAAACGCCGGCACCAAACATAAATGTGCGGTAGTGTGAGTGTAATCGTGCTGTGGTGAATCCAAAATTGGCGTGGTGAGTTTTCGACCATTTAAAACGGTTGTGATTTCTTTAATCAATGGAATTTTCAAGAGATTTACATCTGTTTATCTGTGGTTTTACCTTTTTATGTCTTTGAAATTTCACCGAATGCTGTGGTATAGAAAAGTACCTTAAAAGGTCACATTTTTCACTTCAGCAAGCTCTCTCGCAAAAGTAAACACCATCCATTCTGAAAAAACACATTGTTAATTCCGGTCCATATCATTCCAGCGTCGCACTAGCGATTTTCTCCGAACTTTTCCCCCAAGCAACCTCGAAAAGGGAGTCCTGTAACAACATTGTAGAGTTCGTTTTTCCTGCTAGTACATAAGAAGCTCGTCGACGCGTTGGGTGTGCAGCCTTCTTCCACGAGTTTCCTAGCGTGTTGTCCCTGGAGCAGCTGTTTTACGATCCAGGTCGTAAAACTTTTTCTTCGCGTATACCAGAGTTACCGAACGACGCTGTGCGGAATATGTAGCTACTTTTTGGAGCTTGAAGGTTAGTTTTTTTTTCGGTACACGAAGAACTTACTTTTTTTTCATTTGGAATGCACTGTAAAAATAACTTGTCGCCTTTTTGCTGGTTTGTTTGAGTAAATTTCATACGCTTCTGCTTTTTCAGCAGTGTCAATCCCGCGGGAGCAAAAAACGTAATGGTGTCATGCACGGCTGTAAATGGGCCAACCCTTTGGATCAGGTGGCGTCTGTTATCCTTGTACGATAATCCCCAAGTGGCAGGAACACGTCCCAGATAAAAAAAAACTATCTTTGCAGAAGTTGAGTTCGACTTTACGCACCCTGTCATGACACCCCTTCACCTCTCTGCCTGAATTTACATTTTCTTCAAAGAGAAGATAAAGAAAAATACACAATTTTCCGTTTCATCGTCATCGCCATTTCACCAGTGTCACATGTGACAGTTCTAAAAAAAGCAGATCATGAAAATCAATTGGAGAACACAGTCATGCACAACTTAAAATCGTTGTCTGGACGACGACAAAATGGTTCCTCGTTGGTGTCATCCTGGTGTTATTTGAAATTCAAATTAGGTTCACGCCGGCACATGTCCTCCCATTCAGAGCGGGTGGAGATCTACACGATAGATGTGACACGTTCCAATGAAATGGCCTCGTGAGGAATGGCATTTCTGTGCTGTCAGGACTATTTGAAAGTTTTAGCTTTTTTTTTTTTGGTTGTTGCATTGTTTTCGGGAACTTTAAAGATAAACGTGAAATGTCTAATCTTCGCTTATCACGTGCAATTTGGATTTCCATTTTTTTTAGGAAAGGGCAAATTGTTTTTTGTCATCCAAAGTGTTTAAGGAGACTTGTTGTGGTTTCATTGATGCATACAACAAAAAAAAAATGCATGAAATATGTGTTGAAAAGTTTGTAGTTGAATTTCAACTCTGTATTAACACTTTTGAAAGCAATTTTAATCATGAACCAACTTTTCCAACCCACAAAATTCGTTCTTGTACTCAGGCAAACCAGCCAGTATAAAAACGAAGTTGACTTTATAGCTGTCAATATAGCCAGAACGAAAAAAAATCAATCTTGCAACGACTTTTTTAATTAAAAAGATTCCCACAAACTAGCGGCCACGTGACAAAGTTGTCTGCCAACGCGTTATGATCGACCAACGTCAAACCCAGCAAAGCCAGACTTTTGGGCAAAGTTTTTCCCCCCATTGAACGCCAACTTGTATGGCAACTGGCAGCGTCATCTCAAGTTTAGCGAGAGAGAAAAGTTGAACACCACGCGCCAACGCCATAAACGCGCCTCGCATTCAATTTTCGGTCGAGCTTTACGAGCTTTAATGGTTGGCGTGGTGCCGTTAAAATTGAATTGAACCGCGCGTGGCAGTTAATATTTCGTCATCGCAAATTTTCGATCTAGTAAAAATGTAATCGCCCTAAAATGCAGAAAATAGTGTGTCAGCAAGGAAATTTTAATACACTCAAAGGAGCTCCTTTTTGTAACGGCTCGGCTAGGGTCAGTGACTTTAGCTTGACAGCTTGCGCGGGGTGAATGTAATTTGGGTAAAACTTGTCCCAACTTTCCAGACTTGGACATGCACTGCGGCATCACTCAGTGGAGGTTATTCCAGTTTGGTGACAGTTTTGGCTGTCAGCGGTTTTAATTAAATTTAAGTCTGAAAGTGACAGTCAAACGCTTGCCTTGCCTGTTTGTCAGTGTCAGAGCTAAAAAGCACGGCAAAGTGAGTGGATGAAAGTTAATCCACGTCAACGACAGATTTTAACATGAAGTAAATATTGATGAGCAAATAACAAAACTCATTTTGGAAGTGAGTTTTTCTGAAACACAAAGCTTTTCCATAAAATTATGCTAAGAGACCAAGTGTCTCCATAAAATCTCTCTCAGACCCTTTTGGTTTGTACTGCCAATTGAGTGTCAGGGATGATAGGGTTTCACTCATGTTCCGAGAGTGTCCCCAAGATGCCACCGGTTACCGGTTCCAGATTGACCAGAATGAGTCAGCGAACAAGGGCATGCCCATAGATTGAATAATCTTTCAGTTCAGTTCAGCATAGCGCAGCAAAATTCACAACTCTCTTCAACTTGTCATCACCGTAATTGAAACTGTGATAACAGAGCAGTCAACAAGAACTTTTCCAACAGTCATTCTGCACCCTCAGTTATTGCCTTCGGTACAGCTTTAATCTTAGCAAAAATCTTTCAAAGGCAAGTACATTGTTGTCATCAAAAGCTTCACTTCACAGGACTGCCAGCAGAAGCTCTGAAGCAGAGACTTAATCTTCTTACCAAGAAAGGTAATTGGAAAATCGAGCTCCTCCCACAATGAAACCAGGCAATCAACTTTAAGTAGGTGCTTCAAAAGTTAGCTCAAGAGCTCCACTTTGGGCAGGGTGACCACGAAAAGTTTTAGCAGACGAAAGTTTGCACCTCTCCAAAATAGACCACAGCCGGGAAAGTTGAGCGCCCCGATCTTTTCGCTAACATCTGCCAGCGCAATTAGCGCCCATTTTGGCACCAAATTGACCAATTACCGGAAGGAGGCAGTAAAATCTTGCGCGGATAAAAACGAGCAAAAACGTGTGTTTTCCTCTTCCGACGACAGCAGGGGAAATCAATTTTCTTGCTGAGTGCTTTACAACTTTGTTTTTCCGTTGATTGCCGTTTGTTTCCGGAAAGTGTGCTAGCGCGTACACACACACACGCAAGCCAGAAGGAACGAAACGTGAAGTGAATGTTTTTCTCACGATTGTTTCTTGAACGTTGACTTCATGCAGGAAGTGCACCAGCACTTACGATTCGATGGTCCGGAAAAAAGGGCATCGGAGAGTTGCGAGCATCTGCATCGTAATTGCGTGCTGCTGCTGTTGTTTGTACTTGAGAGTAGATTTGTATCGTAAACAAAAAAGTACAAGTTGAGCAAACAGTTTCAGGAAATGAGAAAAAAAAACACTGGAAAGAAGAAAAACAGCGTTCTTCTATAACAGAATATGTTTTTGTCACATTAATTACAGAATTTCAAAAAGATACTTTTCATGTTGAAAGCTGTTTAAAGTTAAAATGGTAAGTCTTCAGTCTTCACCTAACGCTTTAGGGATCTACATCTGGACGAAAATGTGTTTGTTTGTCACTCAAGTCAAACTGTCAACGTCAATTTAGTTATTCAAGCATCCCCTGAGGTGGACAAACTTCCAGGTCACCGACTTTCTTGAAAACATCCCAGTTTGGAGTTTCTCCGCCAACGTGGTCACAATCGCAATTTTTCCCGGAAAAAATAATTAAACTTAATCCCCGGAGGGAATGACTCCAGTCGCAAAACAGCACAAAATTGAATACGAAAGTGTTACCCACCTGTGTCTCTCGTCCACCGGAGACACGAACCGATCTCCCCTGGGGATATTTTTCCGACAGTTTCCATCGCATCCCTGACAAAAGGCACCACTAACTAGGCCACAACGATTCTCGAAAATTGCCCCAGGGCGCACTGGCTTCAGTGCACTGCTTCTACTCTCCATTCGCCACAAAGTATACTGAGTCACAAAGTACGCCGCCACAAGGTATAGGCACAGCCCAGCTCTAATGAATCCCGTGCACAGCGCGCTGTTAATCATCGCCACTCCCCTGAAGAGCAAGGCACCTCAAGCGCCCTCGGGGAGCACTTCTTGAGCCCCTTTGTAAGCGTGAATCCACTACAATGAATGGAAAAGAATGTACGAGGAGTCGTGTCGTGATTTAAAAGCTCACCGCCGGAAGTGAGCGATGGGATGTGCCCTTCTGCCTGGTCGGCGCCATGGTAATTTGTCCTGTTTGAGTTGCGTGGGTGAACGATGGAACACTATGCAGTAAAGTGCAGGGATCACCTACAATCAGTCTTATGAATATTCATTTTTTTGTGGAGCATGAACGTTCGCGGAAGTGAGATGTACTAAAAAGAAAAGAATCCATTTATGAGAGTAAATATCTCCAGATTAAACCATTAGGCCACAAATAAACTGACGTAAATCTCTTTTAATTTAAAAAAAATGCCATAAAATTTGCAAAACAGTAAGGCTTCCTATTTTCCCATTAATTATTTTTTGTTTTTATTAAAAAGGTTTTACACTTTCGGGCATTCGCCTCTGCTTTCTCGGGAAATGGATTTTTTTTAAATCCCGGGAATTACCGGGATCATGCGAGAACTCGTTTTTTTTAAACTGGTAAAACAACTTTTATCATATTGGTACCAGCCTAATGTAATCTTCGTCCCGCCCGTGTGGATCAATCGGACCGCGCACTGGACTCAGAATCCAGATGTCGCCGGTACGAATCCCGCGGCGGGCGCTCTAAAATTCTTTGTGTAAATATGGGTATTCGGCGCCGTCGCTCCGTGCCATACTTTCATACACTTAGGAGCCCAGGGCGGCGAAGTCCTTGTAGATAAAAAGGAAGACACTAGTGGTTGGTACTAGCAATGGTGGCCGACAGCTATAAAGTCAACTTCGTTTTTTCTAATGTAAAACAAATGAAACGGTAATAAATAAATCCAGTCCAGGAAATGTTTAAAATTAAGTGTTTTGCTTAACAAATATTTTTCAAATTATTTTTTATCTTCATCCCAATCACTATCACCAACTGGGGCAAACTTTTTTTTGCTGAAAAACAATTTCCCAAAAATCTGTATTTTTTTAATGTTTTTTTTGGGACAAAAAACCGCAACTACAAAAAAACGAACTAAAATGTTGCCGCCAGTTATGATTTTCGAAAAAAAAAATTAAGTAAATTTATTGTTGAGCATCAGTTTTTTATGTGAAATCAAATTTGCTATCAAAAAGCACTTCACAGATTTTTTGATAAATTGCACCGTTTTCAAGATACAGCCACATAAAGTTTTATTTTAAATAAAAATTCGATTTTTTTAATAGCGTCAATAATTGAAAATATTTTTTTCGAAAAGTTCAGAAAATGTCCAATTAAATTGCCTAAGAGTCATTGATGATTGGGATTCTGGTTGCTGAAATAAAGTAATTAAAAGGAAAAGAATCTAGAAATTTAAGTTTTTAAAGTCTCATTCAAACATTCCCACATTTTCTAATGTCAATTTCTCAGCAACTAATGGTCCAATTTGTAATGTTTGAAAAATGTAACATTTGTGAAATTGTATTAACTCTTCGAGAAAAAAATCAAATTTGCAATCATGACTAAAATTTCATAAGGGCCAAACATTCAATATTACGTCCATTAAAATGTTAGTCTTAATTCCAGAATTTTCAAAATATTTTTTTTTCGAAAAGATCATACAATTTCGCAAATGTTTCATTTTAAAACATTGAAAACAAATTTAGATAAAAAAGAAAACGTGTTTGCGTTTGGTTTTTGAGTGAAATAATATTTATTATATTAAAAAAAAAACTCAAAAAAGTTGGTCTTCTCCGAGGGTTGAGCACTGCTTGCCATAAAAAGGGGAAAAATTCACGATGTGTTACAAATCCTTGCACCATATCGGTATGATGGAAAGTGCCGCAATGCATTTCCGCGGAGTAAACCTACACGGACACACACTCAGCCATATTAAATGCAGCGCGGTATTATCCTGAAATGAATACGAAAGCAGCGCAGCGTGGAAATCAACACTGAAGCTTTATTATCTTTTGCACAATGGATATTTTCGGAGTATGAAAATGAGCATTTCGCGGAAATGAGAAAAGGCTGAGATATCGCCCGTCGATTAAATTCGGAACGAGACCATTTTCATACATTAAGAGTCATTTAAACTAAACTAAGTTGTAACTCGATTTATCGCTTTGTCTCACATTTGAAACTCATCCCGTTTGCTAGAAGAGTTCGTCCTCATAAAATTAATACTACTCAAAATGACTGGTGACAGACATCCTTCTGACGGTTTCGTTGTTCCCGTTTGTCGGAAATAATTAAAGTCCCAAATGTCCTGCTTGTAATTCCGTCAACGTCCCTGTCACAGAAAAAGCGTGTCCTTTGGTCCTGCGAGCATCAACAGCCAGTAAAGCGGATAATCATAATTGAATTAACTTCTCAAGCCAGAAACCTTTTGAAGTGGTCCCTTAACGGAAAATGTTGCAAAAACAAAAACAACCCGCGGCACCCCTTAAGGGGCACAAATCCGCACTTGGAATCACCCCACCTTCCGCCCCCCGCAACGATCCAATTAAGACTGCGTGCGTTGATCGGGATAAGCCTGATGAGACGAAGCAAAATGGGCTCATCATCAGCGCCGCCATCTCCCGCCCACAGTAGGCAACACCCCCGAGCTAATCTCACTCGCCGTTGACATCCGAGATGAAGCAGCTGTCATGTCCTTGGGAGTGGAGACGGACACCTGGCCTGGGGCCTGGCACTCTATTATTATTCCGAGCTCTCTGAAATGTTGAACTGTCCCTTCGGGATGTAGACGGTCTCCGTCATCCGACTGACGACGAGCTGTGCGCGCTCTTATTATGGAAGCAATTCCATCTGTCCTCGGCATAAACTTTTCCTCTTGTGTTCAGTGCTTGTGATGAAGGTTAAACCCTGTTGGTGGAATCATGAAAGTCTTGCTGCACATGATGGTTGGTTTCAGACGGACTCACGGTTGACATTGACGGTAGAGATAGATTGTTCTATGGAATCTTTGAAATATCTACGAATTATTCCAATGATATGGCAACACTTCGGTCGGCCATTTGCCAGCCTTGTTTGTTTTAGAAAAGCATCAAAACGTGATTCAGAACGCATCACTCAAAACATGATTTTCTTCGTATTGTATTGATTTTTTTTTTGGTTAAATATTACCCCTTTTTTAGTAACGTTACTAGAAGTGGGCAAAACCACTTTTTATGAGCCGCTCTTTTGCTCTTTTTCAAAATGTTGAAGGCTTTTTTAATAAATGGTGTGATTTTTCAGGATTTTTTATTGGACTTTTATAAATTTTTAAATAACTTAAAACAAGGAGATTTGCTTAAAAACCAGAGGTCTTGGCGGTCTCTATGTCAAGATTTCTGATCTAAACGTTCGAATAATTGAATGCGAAGAGCACTAAACATTAAATCTATAAATTTTAAGAAAATTTCTATTAAATTTACAAAATTGCGTTGATTTCTGCTCAAACAAATTGAGCAAACGCTGATATATTGTTTTGAGAAAATATTTTGTAAACTCTTTTCTACATTTTATTTTGATTGATAAAGTCTATAAATCCAAAAGTTTTATCGGGAAAAATGATTTCATTTTTTATTTTTAAATTTTGTTTAGAAAATACACCATATTCTTGATTTACACAACGAAATGGGGGTGTTTAATTCGAGAATCGTTTAAAAAAAGAATGTCCATGACTTAAATTGAGAATATGACTTAAATTAAGAATCTTTGGGATTTCGTAATTTGTCGGAGAATTTTCATCATGTATCAATTGTATTTGGTTTAGTTATGTTATTAAAACATTTTAGCATGGTTTTGGAACACCTGGGATGTTCTAGTCCATCCGAAACTTCCGGAAATTTTGTGCAGCAGGCTAACCGAAGAAACAAGTTGAAACTTCAAAATTTTGACAACGGATCCTACCCAGACTGCTTCAGTGAGTGCGGTAGGCTACAGTGCATTGTTGTCATGACTTATTGGGATGATCTGGGACATCCAAGGACTCCCTGGAGTTAAGATCTGTGGGTCTACCGCCGTAACAAGCAAGAGGTCGACGGATTTTGACCCCGGAACATATCCGCATAGCTTCAGTGAGTATGGTAGACTACTTTGCTGATGTGTTGGGATGTCCTGGGTCATCCAAGGACTCCCTGGAGTTAAGATCTGTGGGTCTACCACCGTAACAAGCAGGAGGTTGACGGATTTTGACCCCGGAATATACCCGCATAGCTTCAGTGAGCATTGTAGACTACTTTGCTGATCTGCTGGGCTATCTTGAGTTATCCAAGGACTCCCTGGAGTTAAGATCTGAGGGTCTACCGCCGTAACAAGCAAGAGGTCGACAGATTTTGACCTCGGAACATATCCGCATAGCTTCAGTGAGTATGGTAGACTACTTTGCTGATGTGTTGGGATGTCCTGGGTCATCCAAGGAGTCCCTGGTGTTAAGATCTGTGGTACTACCGCCGTAACAAGCAAGAGGTCGACGGATTTTGACCTCGGGACATACCCGCATAGCTTCAGAGAGTATGGCAGACTACTTTGTTGATGTGTTAGGCTGACTTGGGTCATCCAAGGACTCCCTGGAGTTAAGATCTGGTTGTCTATCATAAATCCAGGGAGTCCTTGGATGACCCAGAACATCTCAACACATCAGCAAATTAGTCTATCATAATCACTGAAGCTATGCGAGTGAGTCCCGGGGTCAAAACCCATCGACCTCTGGCTCATTACGGCGGTAGACCCTCAGATCTTAACTCCAGGGAGTCCTTGAATGACTCAAGTCAGCCCGACACATCAGCAAAGTAGTCTACCATACTCACTGAAGCTATACGTGTATATTCCGGGGTCAAAATCCGTCGACCTCTTGCTAGTTACGGTGGTAGTCCCACAGATCTTAACTCCAGGGAGTCCTTGGATGACCCAGGACATCCCAACACATCAGCAAAGTAGTCTACCGTACTCACTGAAGCCATGCGGATATGTTCCGAGGTCAAAAACCGTCGACCTCTTGCTTGTTACGGCGGTAGACCCTCAGATCTTAACATCAGGGAGTCCTTGGATGACCTAGAACATCCTAGAACATCAGTAAAGTAGTATATAATGCTCACTGAAGCTATGCGGGTATATTTCGGGGTCAAACTCCGTCAACCTCTTGCTTGTTACGGCGGTAGACCCTCAGATCTTAACATCAGGGAGTCCTTGGATGACCTAGAACATCCTAGAACATCAGTAAAGTAGTATATAATGCTCACTGAAGCTATGCGGGTATATTCCGGGGTCAAAATCCGTCGACCTCTTGCTAGTTACGGTGGTAGACCCACAGATCTTAACTCCAGGGAGTCCTTGGATGACCCAGGACATCCCAACACATCAGCAAAGTAGTCTACCGTACTCACTGAAGCCATGCAGATATGTCCCGAGGTCAAAAACCGTCAACCTCTTGCTTGTTACGGCGGTAGACCCTCAGATCTTAACATCAGGGAGTCCTTGGATGACCTAGAACATCCTAGAATATCAGTAAAGTAGTATATAATGCTCACTGAAGCTATGCGGGTATATTTCGGGGTCAAACTCCGTCGACCTCTTGCTTGTTACGGTGGTAGACCCACAGATCTTAACTCCAGGGAGTCCTTGGATGACCCAGGACATCCCAACACATCAGCAAAGTAGTCTACCGTACTCACTGAAGCCATGCGGATATGTCCCGAGGTCAAAAACCGTCAACCTCTTGCTTGTTACGGCGGTAGACCCTCAGATCTTAACTCCAGGGAGTCCTTGGATGTCCCAGATCATCCCAATAAGTCGTTACAACAATGCACTGTAGCCTACCGCACTCACTGAAGCAGTCTGGGTAGGATCCGTTGTCAAAATTTTGAAGTTTCAACTTGTTTCTTCGGTTAGCCTGCTGCACAAAATTTCCGGAAGTTTCGGATGGACTAGAACATCCCAGGTGTTCCAAAACCATGCTAAAATGTTTTAATAACATAACTAAACCAAATACAATTGATACATGATGAAAATTCTCCGACAAATTACGAAATCCCAAAGATTCTTAATTTAAGTCATATTCTCAATTTAAGTCATGGACATTCTTATTTTAAGCCATGACTTAAAAAAAGTTGCGTAAATCGAGAATCGTTTAAAAAAAGGTGACTTAAAAAAAGAATATGGTGTAATTCACTTTTAGTGTAATTTGAATGAAAATAATTAAACGAAAAATATTGGTTAGAAAACTTATATGTTCAAATATTGGCATAAATTCTATTTAGAGTCTTTTAATGTATATTGATCGAAATAGCAACTCTTTAATATGCTGTTTTTTTATCCTAAAGAACTTGATAACGTACACCGCGGGACAATTTCGACAAATTTGGCATTATTAAAGTATTGGAATATTTGAAATTATATTTTCAAGTCACAAAAACAAATTTTTATATTCAATTAGTTGGGAATATAATGAACACAAGTTCAAAAATCTTTCCATCTTGGAACGGTTTATTTCCTTTTTCTTCAGCACAAAGAGAGAATTTTATTTCAAACTGCAAATTTCATTTCAATTTTTTTGAAATCCCCCCCCCCCCCCCAAATATCAAATACCCCAAAAAATCACACTGTTCAAATACTTTGCCAAAAATTGCCTTCAAACAGAACCTTAAAAACCTTATTGACATCAAACCCCAATTGATGCATTGCATCACAATGTCGGTCTAACATCACCTGCAATGCCTTGAAAGCACTCACCTCCCTACGCACAACCTTTCCCAGTTATTATCATATCATTTTCACTCACGTGCCACCGTATCTGAAAACGCGTTGTTCCGCGAAAACGAACTCTTGGGAAATTGAAACTCAAACAACATCTTAGAGGGTGCGAAATCAAAAAAGAAAAGAAAAGAAAGGCATGTCATCGTCATTCAACCTGAAGATGTGAACTTTTCACGAGGGGAGGCAAAGCGAAAGGTGTGCTCGAGCAAGCACACGTACATCAATCACACAAACACCCTTTCAAGCTGACAGGATTGGGGTGGGGAAAAACTTTTGCAATTCGACTGACGGAAAACAAGATTTTTCCTTGACTCTCTTTTGCGGAGTTATGAAATAAACATTTCTATGAATATCTCTTGAATTAAATTAATCACAAATTTATAATAAAGTGATCATTTCATTTTCCCTCGCAGATTATTACTACTTTAACAAGCATTCCAGCAATTCATGATAATTTTCCGAACAGTGTTAATGATCTGGCAAAACTTTAAATTGATGATTATTTTTCATTCCGGAATGCCAACCGCAAACTGTAACCATTTTCCCACAGGAAAATCCATCAACCATTGTGTACACTAGATTAAATGCGACACAACGCGTTCAACGTTATTTTAAAATTTTGCCCCAAAATTGATTTCTGGCTTAAAACAGTTTTCCAACCCTCTAGAATGTAGTATTTTCATAATTCAAATCCGTTTTTTTCTTTTTCCTGCAAACAAGGTTAATTCCCTCCAACGCACAAGCAGCAAAACTCATAATCAGGCCAGCAGCTTTGCTCGTTCTGGGATTTTTTTTTCATTGTTGCCTTTTCTGGCACGACGAAACGCAAATCGACCCCGGAAAAAGCATGCAGGAAGCTGTCCGGGATGTTGCTGTTGATGGTGGGAGGTGGGGAGGGGGGGGGAGGGGCGTGGGTGATATTATCAGCAGTAACCTTACTGACTGCTGCTGGTTGGGAAACAGCAACGAAAAAAAGGGAAAAGTAACGTAAAAAAAGCTTTATCGAGGAGCGCATTTGGGTGTGGTTGGTAGTGAAAAAGGTGTTCAAAGGTTTACTTTTCATTTTAAGGCTAATAAAATGGCCTAGTTTTGCTAAATAAAATGAAAATATTATATTTTTTACAATGGGATTTTTCAAGGGTAAAAAAATGTTAAAAAATAAAATTAAAAAAATATTACAATTAAATCCTTTTGATCTGGGAATTTTAATTAATTTAAGGTCAGTTTCATCGCCATAAATTTATTTTCTATAAAGTTAAAAACGTTTTAATTTTAATCTTTTTTAGTTTAATGTCAGGCCGCCAACGAATTTCTAAAATAAATTTGACAGTAAGGTTTTAGACTGCTTTATTTTTGCCATTTTAATAAGAAAGTTATAAAAATCATTAGGCTTGATTCAAAATTCTTGAAAATATTTTTTTTTGAAAAGATCGGAAAATTTCACGAATGTTTCATGTTTTAACATTGAAAATCGGACCATTATTGCTGAGATATCGACGTTAGAAAATGGTGGGTTGTTTGGGTCAGACTCAGAAAATATCAATTTTCTTGTTTTTAAACCTTTGCATGGCAATATCTCAGCAACTAAGGGTCGTATCAACAAAGTCCGAAAAAGCATACTATAGAGAATTTTCTCAGCATTTCAAAAATATTTTTTTCGAAAGTGAGCAAACATGGGCACTATTTAAAAAAAAACAATAACTGCGACTATTTTGAAAAAAAGTTAGATAAAAATGGCTATAACTTGAAAACGGTGCACTTTATCAAAATTTCTCTAGAATACTTTTTGATTGGAAATTCAATTTTACATCGAAAAATGAAATTGAAAAATTTTTGCGACCAATATTTCGATTTTTTGAAAAAAATTGTATTGATTCAAAAAATCATAACTCGGTCAAAGGTTTTTTGCCCATTCTGGAAATTTCTGAAAAGTTGGCATTTGATGTCCTCTAAAACATATAAAAAAATTAAAAATGGTGTTTTTTGCAAATCAAGTTTTAGTGACAAAATGTGAAATTAAAAATCACCAAATTTTTTTTATACCGTGTATCATTTTTTTCAGTGTAGTCCATATCCATACCTACAACTTTGCCGAAGACACCAAATCGATCAAAAAATTCCTTCAAAAGATACAGATTTTTGAATTTACACATATCATTTTTGTATGGACAGCTGCCAAATTTGTATGGAAAATTATATGGACAAACTAATGATGCAAAATAGCTTCTTTGGGCTTACCGAAGGCACCAAAAAAGTTTCAGCCCGATTAAAAAATACAAAAAAATCGAATGACCGAAATCTCAGAGACGTCCAGCATGTTTATGTTTAAAACCTTTTTGTATTGTTTTATGACAGCAATTGATATGCAAAATCAATGATTTGATTGATTTGACTCTGTGAGGTAAGCGCCATTAGGAAGAAAAGTATTTTAAATTAACCATCAAAATCATATATTTAAATGTTTGATGAAAATCGTTTTATTATCAAAAAAATCAAAATGTGTACTTATGTTAATAATATTTGTTCATACTTACTTTACTTTACTTTTTTCATATCTGTTCATATAAACAATAGTTTTCACCAAAAAAAAATTAAAAAAAGTGTTTTGACGTACTAACGTTAAAATGCTGTTAATTCAAAATACTTTTCTTCTTAATGGCATTTCAGAAATGATGAAATAATTAATTTGCGTGTCAATTGCTCTTAAAAATTAGGACTTCTTGGATCAATATGAACACAGAACATTTTTGGTGGGACCCCTAACTATGATTTGAAGCGAAATACGGGGCAATTTGAACGCATGTTCAATGTTTTAGAAGAAAATATGATATTTCCTGTCCAGGTAACGAAGCATCCAGGAATTCGAGAGTGAAAGAAAAGAGTTTTGTAATAAAGTTAAATTTACTGAAAATGTAGCTAAATATCGATGGCATTTCCAAACACATACAAATCAATCACACAGCGACCTATGAGGCTACAGTAACCTACTAATCCCACGTTCAACCAACAAATCAAAACAGCTCAAAACGTGCCTAAATTACCACTCAAAAATCGAAAAAAAAACGCATTCATCAAATACTACACCGAGAGAGTACCCGAAACCGAGTACAAATTTAGCACTCAACCAGCCAACATCAATTCTGCCGTTTTCCCAAGCTTTCGCGGTGACAATTCCCCCCGCACAGAAACGATCAAAGTGCGTGAGGAAATCGAACTGCGATAACAAAAAAAAAAAAAAATGCGACTCTCGCATCGACATCGCAATTTCCCGCAAGTCCCCAAGCGAGTGCGTGCGTGCGAGCAAATCGATTGTATCCGATGCAGGTGCGGTGGTGGTGGTGAGGTATTCCAGTGGGAGAAAGAGACAGCTGGTCTACGTGACGACTGGTCATATTACCACAGCCACCACCACCACCAGCATCATCAGTGCACTAAACCAGCACCATATCAGCATTTCGGTCTTGCTGGCATTGTGACAGAAGGCTGGAAGTGAGGCGTCGTTTTGTGTGTGAACAATGATTTATGTGGTAACTTATTGCTTTCCTGGTCTGTGTGGGTTGAGAAGTTGAAAAATGTGAGATTTTTGCTATGTTTGTTTTTGAAAATTTCAGTAAAGAGGCTTTTGAAGTTATTCATTTTTTATTTGTTTGTATTTTGAACAGTAATGTGTAATTGAAGTTAAAACTTTATCATTCCCTGCACAACACTGCTAGATGGATTGCATTCAACGTGCAATAATGGAATTTCCGAGTTCCAGTTGCCGAGTAATAATGGAATCTGCGGGTGAATGTACAGAACGAGCACGATTATTTACGACTGATAACTCACTTTTGATGAATGTCGGAGTTGAAGGAATGGTTATGAATTCTAGCCAAAAAGAAAGAATTCTATGGGAAAATTAGATGCCCTGCATATTTGTTCAGATGATTGCATCCCGAATAATTGCACTGATTTTCTTCAATGATAAAAAAAGGAAACTATTTCCGAGAATCTTGGAATTGTTTTCTAAGCTGAGTGTTTTATTTTTTTTTTAAGATTTTTCATTAATTGTTCATAAATTATGCTATTATAAATTTCTACATAAAAAATCACATGAGAAGTGTTCTTTTAAAGCAGTAGTTTTAATAACATTCAATTCGACTTTAATTTCAAAAACTGATTATGAAAATTTGATGCTTCACACTCAAACTCATCATCATTAGTGCTGGCACGATGGAAATTTCCCGGTTCATCTGCTGTCGATGCAAAATTGCCATTCAATTAGAATAAAAGCCCCATCCCCCGCTTCCTTCGCTTTATTCGGATTCTAGAAGGGGGAAAAATGCATTCCAGCGGAACGCGATTCAATTTCAATCTTCCCGAAAGCGAAACATTTTCCGCTTACAGACTCTCCAAAGTTCAACGTCCTGTCGAAAATGAACGAAATCCACCGGACACCATCAGTTTGGCACGCTCGATTAATCTCATTCTAATCCACACAGCCCTCCCTCAACACAGGACTTTTCCGTGCATTCCATGGTTGGATTTGGAAAAGCTGGGTCAAGCGTTATCAGTGGAAGAGTATAATTCAAAATTGCACCATTTTGCCGTCTTCCACGAACGGACCACCACACGATGTTGGAGTTGCGAAATGCCCCGGGCCCAAACCGAGGGCCGGATTTATGAGTTAGAGCTGACCAAAAGAATGTGCAATAATTTCTCGAGAATTTAGCAGCATTATCTTCCAGCTGGGTGAGTTTGAATAAATTGCTGGAATTTCGTCGCACAGATTACTTACAAATCGTTGTCTGGTGTATTTACCTGAAAAGAGAAGAGAAAAGCTTTTGTTAGAATATGTTTTATTAATTTTGTTTGGAAGAGACTTGAGGCAGCCACAAGCGACGAACCGAAAAAATACCTGCTATAAATGAAGGAATTCGTGACATCTCATTCTTTTAGGCAAATGAGATAATGTTGAGAGAATCCCCGCGGGGCAATTTCGGTTCATTTCTATCAGAGCCACTTTTTCGGCAGCTGTAAAGAGCCTTCGAGGACGGTGGAACGAGTCAGGTGGGACGCAGGAAGCTTCTTCGAGATTATGCCAGAGTCGGAAAGATCGGATAACGACCTCCGGGTTGGACATTAGGCAAATGTGTCCAAAGTGGACGAGAGCAGATTGTCCAGACAATCTCGAGGGGCAATTTGATAATTTCAAGATAGGGTGAAAGTGAATTGAATTAATTTTGTTATTTGTGCTTGCTCAATTTATCAACATTAACTTTAACGTTTGCTGTGAAAGCATGGAAAGGAAAACAAGATAACTTCTCCGTCCAAATATCTCTTGCGTGAAAATAAAAACACTCCAGTCGTTATTTCAAACCTTTTTGCCCGGCAGCATTCCACCGAAAACCGACTCCAAACAAACCAGATATGCTGTACCGTTTGACGTTTTGCTTTTTCATCTGACCTGTTCCCAGCGGCCAGCACAAGTTTGGTCCAATAGAAAAAAAAAGGACAAACAGTCGTTAGTTCTAATGGTTGCACATTTTCACCATTTCCCCCCCGGCAACCTGCCCCGGAAATCCTTTATAAATGTTTGGGAGAAAGTGATGTCCCCGATGGGGAAAACAGGAAATCTGCCCCCAAAAATCTGGGGCTTGGCTTGTGTTGCGTACACAGAAAAAAATAATGTAAATTTGGAAGCTGTAATTTTGGAAGGTTGACTATAACCTCTTTTATGATGTAATTTTACCTCAATTTAGACTGAAAAAGTGACATTACACCAGAAAAAAGGTAAAATTACACATTTCCAGAGGTAAAATTACACCTTTTTTCTGACATAAAGATGTACCCCTTCCCAGATGTAATATTACCATGATTTTTTTTTCTGTGTAGTAGATAGCAAGCTGGCACGTATTTTGGTTTCGTTTGTCAAATAAAACTAAACAACTATATAAGAAGGGACGAGGGACAAGTGAACAAGAAAAGAAGCGATTGTCTTGGTGGGTGTTTTGTCTGTGATAGGAACTGTATTAGCTAAAGTGGTGGGCAGTAGAAACAACATTGACAGGAATCAACTTGTTCACAAGACAATAACTATAGGAACAACATGGGTTTCTGTTACATAAATCAACACTTTGAATATAATTGTCAGTAACGTTTACATCAAGCTCTTTAAGAATTGTACTTTCAAACAATATATTTTTTGTTCACTTCCGGTTAGAAAATAACAACTCAAATTACAGATACAAATACTATAGAATCAATCTAAGAAGCTAAGCTAAGTTGAAAACAATTTGTCTAAGAACTGGCGTTCCGGTCCACCTTAACTAGAAATGTGATTACAGTGATGTTCTGCTTAACGCAATTGTATTTTCAAAATGAATTCTGATCCTTATATTAAAAACAATCGGAGGACAACAATTTTCAATAAAGTTTGCCAAATAAGAAAAGAAACCCTGAGAATAAAAATCTCTTCGTTTCTCCTGACTTCATCGTTATTCCCAAGCAAGTACCTGTCATGAATGTTAACGGCAGCAGAACAAACACAAGAGTCGATGTTATTGCCTGTCTACAGAACAAGGGATTACTGTCCGTAACCAATACCATGTAGGCCACATATGTTTCAGTAAGTCTACCCCGGAATTTATCGTTATCTAGTGCGTTCCGACTAACTCACCCCATTCGGATCGCCATCGCACTAATTCCAGGATTACAAGCCCTAAACCACTTGTGACTAATGTGTGCGTCCTATAGTGCCTCTAGTACTTGTACAACTCTCGATAGGGCCTTTCAGAAAGGGGAGACAACAACGACGGGGCAAACGACCGTTACGATGAGACAGTTTATTGTGGTTTTCCCCCTTGGCAATCGCCTAGAACGCTTCTCCAGTGGTTCTCAACCCCGTCTGTTAAAGCGCTTCTTTAGCTATTTTTCAATCACGAACTGTTTTTAAGGAACGCTGCCTTTCGACACTAAGTCGAGATTATATTGCCATCTAAGCATACGTATGTGTATGTCTGTGTTTCCTATCTAACTAGTCAGAGTAGCAAAACTTTGGGCAAAACCACCACCAGAGATATCACACACACAGACACTATCGGATGGTATCGGTTTCGTTTCGTCGAGGACGATGTCCTTCTGGTTACCATGGGTTGGCTTTTTGTGAAACAGCCGGGTAATGAGGGTTGAAGGGACGAGAAATTAATTTCATTGTGGGCAAATAGTTGCTGGAAAGCTTTGCGGTTTTACCCTGGCGGGAGGCAGGGAGGCGGGGTTTGTTAGTATTGTGTCATAATTCATAGATTTTACGATACCAAAAACACGTACGGGAAAAAGTTGTGTTGAAAACTAGTTTTGAAAACTGTGTGAATTGTAGTCTCACGTCTTATTGGATCGAAGAGGAGGGTAGTGTTGTCGATTAATTGAAGCATCACAGTGTGGAAGATACCCTCAGAATATCATGAGTGTTGTATAAATAATATTTTTATATTCTACATTTTTATGCCTTTCAGTCCTGAAATGTTGTCTACCAAAGATACAACAAATTTGAACTATTTAGTTGATTCAATTTCTTTAAAAAGTTACATACATGTAAATCGGACACATTTTTTACGTGTTGAAGATTTCCCGAGGCTGTATCGAGCTCAAATTTTGCCAATCTTTGATTAAAAACTGTAGCCATTGGTCAATATTTTCTCTTGTTCATCACTTCATAGACATTTTTCTTTGCGAAACGAAGCTTTAAAGATAATTTGACCTTCGTTTGTTATTGTTTGCTGGTATTATCTAATTATCATTCAAAGTTTAAGTTTGCATAAATTTGCATAAATTTACTGCGCTTAGTTTTCAAGAAATATGAACAAAACTGATTTGAAACAAATAATGAGGAAGGAAAAGTTGTCATTTACATATTTATGTTAATATTATAATCAGGGCTGCGGAGTCGGGTCATATTACAAGCGACTCCGACTCCAACTCCGACTCCGGCTTTCTGAGTTAAGCCGACTCCGACTCCGACTCCGGCTCCGGCTTTCCACAAATTGTTGATTCCGGCTCCGACTCCGACTCCGGCCAACCAACTCTAGCCGACTCCGACTCCGACTCCGACTCCAGCTTTTCACAAATTGTTGACTCCGGCTCCAACTCCGACTCCGACACCTAATCTTTATTTAAAATATTTAAAAAAATTGAAAAAATGATAAATACGAATTAAATATTCAAAGAGAATGGTATGGAACCATACTAAGCTTGGTAGATAAGTGTTCGTTATTCTATGTTACATGTTTTCTGCGTTATTGAAACAAAAATAAAAAATATTTTCAGATTTAAACGCATTTTCAGCACATTAGTTTTCTAAGTAAATTTTGATTATGTTGTTTGAAAAATTGGAACTTTTTATTGAACTACTTTAATTTTACATTCATTTTATTATGTTTATAAGCAAGCTTTATTAATGTTTAATTGTACTTTTTTAATGAAATATTAAAAGAAAGCTAGCCTTCATGATTGATTTGACATGTAAAATAAAAAAAAATCGAAATTTTAAAGAAACACAGTAACTATCAAAGATTGGTTTTGAAATAGACAATTTTTAAAGTAACTATTTTTTAAAGCTCTTATGAATTAATTTGAGAAGACGTACATGGACATTGTGTGATCAAGCCCAGTAAACACTTGAAACATATAAATCAATTCTAATATTTAAAAAAATAAATTAAAATTATGTCAAATATATCACCCCAATTTGAAGTTTAAAAAAAAGACTTGTTCAACGATATTATTTAAGGATCAACACACAGTTTTTTAAAGAAATTGTAAACACTGAGGTATTCGATATATCTAAAAAAAACAATGATCAATTAAAAATTAGTTGCAACTTATTTTCGATATTTTTTGTCAGTTTCAAATGTTTTCAGCACGTTACTTTGATTTATTTTTATTTACATTCAAAATGAGAGGTAGAGTTGGTAGAGTTTTTTTCGTTTGACACTTTTTCAGTTTGTACCCTGTTGGTTGGTCAAAGTCAAACTAAAAAGTAACGAACTGTCACTTTTTACACGATGCTCACGAACACTATCAAAACAAAAGTTTGTTTGTGTTTGTGAACTCCGTGTAAAAGGGGTTTTAGTGTCAAACCCCGATGGTTTGACACCAACTGTTGTCAAACGAACGGGGTCACTTTTTAGTTTGACACCCCTTTTACAAGAAGTTCACACACACTATCAAACGTTTGTTTTGATAGTTTGCGTGAGCGTCGTGTAAAAAGTGACAGTTCGTTACTTTTTAGTTTGACTAAAAAAGTGTCAAACGAAAAAGTGACCAACCACCGGGGGTTAAGTGTACTATCAATTTTACAAATGTTTTAAAAACATAATTTATTTCGTTAAGTACTGATAGTGAACTTTTATTTATCCTATTCAAAAAAATTATCTACATAAAACCTCCAAGACATTCGCTATCGGACAAAAAGATGACGGTGTTTATATTTTTTAAGAAAGAGTTTGATAAAATTTGGTCAAATTTTAATTGAAAGAATATATAAATACAAGAAAAGATACAGTAAAGAATCATTTAGATATGTTTTAATTTTTTGACTACAAGCCACAATTGTTTACTATTTTATGAGTTATGACACTATAATAGAGTGTATACAAACATTGACAAGAGAAGATTAACAGATTTTCATTCCAATTATTTCCAATCTTAATAAAAATGCTTCGAAGACATCATGGCATGTTAAATATCTTGAACCAGAAAAAAAATAAATAAAAAAAATGTCAGCGCAGTGCACGCGATTCAATAAATAAATTTAAAATATAAAAAAAATGGGAATCAACCTGAATTATAACAAATATTAAACAATAAATAAGTTCATAAATTATATTAAATTTTTAGACAACTCCGACTCCAGCTCCGACTCCGGGTCTATCAGAAATTTACGACTCCGGCTCCGACTCCGACTCCGACTCCAGCTATTCGAGTTTTGACGACTCCGACTCCGACTCCGACTCCAGGTCCCCAAAAATACCCGACTCCACCGACTCCGGCTCCGACTCCGACTCCGACTCCACAGCCCTGATTATAATATTGATAACATTAAAGAATTTCAACGAAAAAAATATTGACAGAAGTAAAGTATTAAAAATCATTTGAAAATTTAAATCCTTGCAAATGTTTTCAAACATTACAAATATTAAAACTAAATTAGGCAGCAGATTTTTTTAAATAAACTATAAAACTTTAAAGAAATTTAAGAGCAGACAATTGAAAACTTTTCAAGATATATTTGCCAACATTGTTTAAATTTTAAATACACCGTTATTAAGGGGTGACATTAGGTCTGGGGGGTGACATTGGAACATACAAATTTCAGCATTTTTGTATGACCCAATCTCACCCTCAGACCCAATGTAACTCCTTATGGCGGTATTTGAAATCATTAAAAGTAAATTATTTGATTTGATTTTGATTTGATGTGTTAACCAACAGGGCCACAAGGATGACTTATGTAGCGGTTGTCTAGAATTACAGTGGCTCAGACTTAAAGGGAGCATCTTCAAATTACTGCTGTATGAAGGGCCAAAAGGGGATGGTTGGACGCGAACAAGCAAAATCACTCACGGTGTTCCAGGGGAAGAGAATCTCCTTTTGACAGTAACCTCCAATAACTCCGAAAAAAAAGTAAATTATGACTAAAAATAACACTAACACAAAAACTAATATTTCTCAAAATTTCTTTCTTCATTTCATAGGGCTTGAGTTGGGCTACAATGCCCTATCATTAGAACACTTTTCATGAGAAATCTTCTTATTTAGAGTGACGTTCGAAACAGATCCGATTTGTTTGATTCTACAAATTGACTGACTGCTGCACCAAAGGGCACATTCCCAAAAATGTACTGTGAAACTGTACATTTTCTGTTTAACCTCAGCCCACATAACCTCTCTCGAATATCCAACCAGCACGCCGGCATTTAAGCTTTTGACGTTTTGTTGAACCGTTCCATTTTCGCTATTTGTACTGCATTAAATATTCGAGTGCATGGTTCGCTTCGCTAAAGTTTGCACTTTTTTTTCTGGATTCTTTTCATTTGTTTATTCTTTTATTTCGCTTAACCACATTTGGCGGGTGTAAGTATTTTCTGGTCCATTTTTTTTTTTGTTTAAATATTTGCCAAACCTTTCATCGACTGTTTCAATATTCATTTGAAAACCCGATGGGGCTGTGGCTATGCTTTTTTGCGGTTTCAGCACTCTCCCTTAGGTTTCGAACAATATATTTCAACGCTCAAAATCGATTATGCAAGTTTTTGCTCAGTTGAACTGGGGAATGTGATGAATGCTTTTTTGTGGAGGGAATTTGTTGTGCAAAAGTTTTACTTTGTTCTCTGGATGCCAGCTTTAAGTTCTCCCACAAAAAGGTCTTCCCTTTTTCAGCCTTACCTTGTTCAATTTAATTGAAAATCCAAATATCATAATTCATGAACTTTGCTCATTTGGCGAACTTTTTTCCTCCGGCCCCTGCGGCGCTTTCCGGGGCGATTTTTCACGTAATCCGTTTTTTCCGCTCGAGAAATTTTGACTTTTTATTTCCCAACGTGTGGTTTCGACGCGGAGCCCCCTTCCCCACCTTAATCCTTCCGCAGGGATAATGATTTCATAGCCGTGTTGTTACACATTTTCACGCAGGTATTTCACTCGAAAACACAAACTTCAGGTGTGGGTGGGGTTAGCCTTTTTTCCCCGGTAAGAGCATTTTAATTGCTGGAAGCTGTGTGAGCAACAGCAAGTCCTTCATCCGGAGTGTGTGGGGTCGATGTAAGGACTAATTAGTGCCCGCTCGATGGCAGGATCTATCCAATTTGGGGCAGCATTCAGTAGACACACAACACTTGAAAGACCGAAATTCGGCTCCAATTTGGGGCACGCTTTCAATCAACACCACTAAAAACACTGACTTCTTTTTAAGGACTTATAGGCTTATATCGATTAATTTTTTGTTCAAAAATTTACACTCATATAATATTTTAAAAATCTATTTATTTTACTTGGCTTTAACCTGACTTTAAAAACTCATCCCTAATAGAATTGAAAATAGCACCTCAAAGATTCTACTTCACCACTCTTGTTATTTGTAAAATAAATCTACCCTAGCAAATTTTCCCGCCAATAAGATCGAGATAAACACGACCAAAAAGTCGTATAGTTAGACAGTGCCCGTGGCCTTAACGCAGCGACGAACTCGCGGTAACTGAGCTTTCCAGCGGGATGCTGCGACTCTTGGAGTCCAGATGAACGTGATTTTTGAGAGAATAAGGGAGAATGAGAGAAAGTTACTTTTTAAAAGTTCTCTTCTTCTCTTTGGATAGGAAGAAAGCTTTCGATATGGCTCGCTCTCAAATTTGGTGAACTTTCCAGGATAACGTTTGGTAGAGAGGAAGTTTATGTTTTCCCAAGTTTACCTTGATTTTCTTTCCTCAAAGCACGTCTACCACTGAAGAGTCAGGATAATAAACATGATAGTGAGATTGTTTTGACTCTCACATGAAAACTAGAGAGAAACTTTCAAAGCTTTGGATAGAGCTTTTTGCAGGTCCAACGAAAGTTCAAGATAAACAAATGACAGCATCTAAACTTTTAGGACTTTTTATGGAATTTATCTGAACAAGCTTTAAATTCTGTTAACTGGTTAAATTTAAAATCTGTTTCCAAGTACTTCATATTTCACAGCAAAGATATTTAATAAATCATGTTGCATCATAGGCAATTCAATTTTTTAATATAAGTTTAAGTTTAAAACAATTACACATGATATGATGAGACAAGATTTCATGATTTAGAGTCATTTATTTTCTTTCAGAAAAATAGTAACGACGTGGTTGCTATAAAAATCACCCTAAAAGCTCTCGAGGAGCTTTCCAAATGCTTGTTCTCCCGTTAAAAAGCTTCTCATCGAGAAGGCTGAACTTTCCACGAACAGAGAAATATTTCAAACTTCCGCCGGAAACTGTTGGTATCAGTGAAATATTTCATTGCTAGCAGCTTTCACTACTCTCCGCTTGGAGGCGTTTTGGCCAACACATTGAAAAATGTAGATTTTTGTACCCCGAAGAAATTACTTAATTTAGAACGTTTCATCGATGAATTTGGTCGTTGAAAACACAGTAAAAAAATCATGTTTATTTAACATCTGGGTATGGGTACATGTTTAAAGTCATAAAAATGTGTATTTCTACCTCTATAAATGTGTAAATTTACCACTGTTTCAGTGTTTTGGCACTATTTCAGTCTAAATTGAGGTGATGTTTCTTCATAAAAAAAAGGTAAAAATACTTCTACTTCAAATTTTTCACCATCCAAAACCACACAATTTTTCACTGTGTATATTTTTTAAAGTGAATGTGCATTAAACAAAAAATACAGTTTGAAAAATAGCAATCTATACATTTTTACAATTTTTTTCACGATTTTTTAATTTTCAATTTTTGATTTGTAAAAAAAAAGTATTTTTGCAGCATTAATTTTTCATACAAGTCTCCATACAATTTTGGGGGCTGGTCATACATAATGGGAATGTAAATGTATCATGTCTTCAGCAAAGTTGTAGGAATTATCTAGGTACACAAACAAAATCTGGATCGAAAAAAGAAATTTTTAAGGGTACTGAAAAGACATATTTTGAGCCATAATGAGTGATGGTTAGGGTGCCCAGAATATGGGACTTTTTTTCAAATCCTCGCTCCACAAGCTGGATATTGTTCCTTGAGCTATTTTAGGACTCTGGGCCAAAAATGAGCAAAATCGGTCAACATTTACCCATTGATACTCGAAGGTGAAGTTTGTATGGAAAAAATCGAAAAAATGTATGGAAAATCCAAGTTTCTTACGGTTTGGTCTGCACGGTGCGCTACTTCCATCCAAATATTTCCAAAAGTGACATTCTTAATGGAAATTTAATGCTTTACAACTTTGTAGAACATACCAAAGCTGTAAAACTCGATCCTGAAAAGTTATTAGCGATTTAAAAAAGTCATTTTTGTATGAAAAAAAATTATTTCACCAACTTTAGGCTCGGGTATTAATGGGTTAATCTCATCCAATTTCGCTCAAAATTTACACAGATGCTTAAAATTACCCAAAAAACCGTTTTCCGCTTGTGGAGCAGGGGGTCATTTTTTCTGGGCACCCTAGTGATGGTGCATAACCTGGAGAAGTTTAGGAGATAGTATATCTTGAAAAAATAGCGTTTTTTTGGAAAATATCGAAAATCTTGACATTTTTTTTAGTAAAAATCATTTTTCAGAGCAATTTTGATTTCGCAATCGCACACCCAAAGGAAAAATATATCTCAAAATCTGCAACTGTGGATTTGCTGCAGAAAATGTCACATTTTCAGCGATCTGCAGTTCTCACCAACACATATAATGCTGGCCCGTCCCCGAGCAACACTCCAAAGAGAAGAATATGTTGGTGCTCTTTCATTCACATTTCATCAAGCGTACATGGCGCGGTGGTAGCGTGTCGGATCAATAACCAAGAAGTTGGTGGTTCAATCGTCGTTCTGTTAAGGGTTTTTTTTTGTGAAATACAACCAAAAAGCCGTCGGTAATGTCGATAATTGTCGGTAACGGGCAAAAATGTCATACCCCTTTAAAAGGCTGAATTTTCTATAATTTTCTCTCTGAAACTATGAAAACGGGCAATTAGATTCTGAGATAAAATCTCACAATAAATAAGAATCGATGAAAATGGATTTCTCCAAAAGTCACTTAATTTGCCAGTGCGATTTTCAATGTAAAACAATTTAACATTTGCCAAATTTTCTGCTCTTTTCAATAAATTAGAAAAAAATGGTAAAAATATGCAAAAAGCAAAAATTTTCATTTGGACCTTTTCAAAAAGTTAAGGTTAATTTAAAATTACCAAAAAATATCGGAAATATTGACTTTCAGCACACCAACACCATTTGTTATTAGTTGTTAAGTTTTTTGTCTTGCGATTAGGGTCAGGGACAGACTTTTTCGGGGTTATTTGGGGACGCTGATTAGGATAGTCTCGACCAAGTTATGATGGTTCACAAAATCTCGAACAAGATTATACTCGAAAAAATGGTGAGAGCAATATTTGTTTTAAAAACAAAAATTAAAAAAAAATATATTGAAAAACGCAAACAAATATCGCTTGATTTGCCAACATTAAGTATTCCACAGCAAATTTCCCCTGTTCAGGAATGTGATTCAAACATGACTCCCTGACCTGTTTACAAGGCTCACGCCGGATAATTATCCGGATAGTACCACTTTTACGAATAGCATTAATTGACTATTTTAAATATCCGTACACAACTAGGACTTGGTTAAGATGATAATTTCTGACCACCCTAAACGAAAAAAGTTAGAAACTTACAATGTTTTCTTTTTATTAAAACTGATTTAAAAATAATCCGGATAACGAAAAAACAAAAGTGCTGACGAGAGGAAAAAAAATATTTTTTCGCAAATTAAACAAAGAACTAACTGAAACAAGTCCAGCCGACACCCCACACAAATAAAAACCATCAAAATTAAGTTTTATTATCACCGGAAGGGCTCCCCTTCTAACCCAGCTCACGACACCATCCGGTATTGAGTAGGTCCCCCATTTTTTTGATCTTCGAGGCGAAAGGGTTCCGACGTTAGGAGCGGAGCAGATAAACTGGGGGAGGGTTGGGGTTCCGAACTGAAATTGGTTCCCGGCGAACGTGTCCCTTTCAAGGGGTTTTATTGTCACGATTTTTCAAACTTCCAGCCATCGCTGTGGGCTGTGGCCATAAATTGCACAAACCAGAACCGGGCCGAGCTTTAGGTTTATTTATTTTTTGTTTGGTTCCAAAATCTGGCCTTCCAGTTGGGTTAGGGATTATTTATAGAGTGGTGTTGCGATTGTTTCCCAGCTTCCGTCGTTCGTGTCAGAGATTGGAGCGGCTTTTAATTAATTTTGAAAAGTCAGTTTGTCGCTTTTTATCGGATTTTGTTTAACGGTTCGCCGAACGTGGTTGATGGGGATCGCCCTCAAAGACACAGTCTTACAGTTAACATTTGAATCTAATGCCAAATTATTTCCTGCCAGACCGCGTCCCTGCGAGTGATCGGCGCATTTTCCTGCAAGATAAAGTAACGGTTGACTTAAAAAAACTTGGTTTTCCTAAACTGTATTGGAAAATTGGATTTCCCGAAGAAAAGTGCAGTTGAAAAGTCTGTGTGTCTTAAGAGGTTTAAAAAACGGTTATAACCGACTATAAGGAGCCCGTGCGAGTTGGGTATAAGATAAAGTGGACTCTCTCGATGTCGATATTGAAGGTATCAAATCATAGAACGAAACATCAAAGCATGGTTCCTGAAGGGACTGAAAAAAATATTAACTTTAATAGCTGGAGCAGTATTGTTAGTGAGAAGATCGACAGCTAGGGAGGCGACTGTACCATTTTGTTTTATTTACCTATCTACGCCGTCTTCAAACAAAATCACCAAACTCATGAACCTCTTATCTAGATTTTTATTTGAAAAGTTCCTATGAACCTTTTCAAACAAGATCTCTGGATATTTCTGAATCTACAGGGGAGGAAGAAACGTGAGGATCCCCCGCTC